>NW_027397081.1:7935370-8061202 GCF_003265705.2 Callorhinus ursinus | reverse complement strand
GGTAAACTTGGTCTTGGCTGGCTGTTCTTGCTGATCTTCTGGGGGAGGGGCCTGTTGCTGTGGTTCCCAAATATCTTTGCCGGAGGCGGAATTGCCCCGCCCTTGTTGGTCCGGGCTAAGTAATCTGCTTGGGTTTGCTCTTGGGAGCTTTTGTTCCCTGCAAGCTCTCGGTACAGACTTGGAGGACGAGAGTGAAAATGGCGGCCTCCTAATCTCCACTCCGGAGGAGCTGAGAACTCGGGGCCCCCCTCCTCAGTGCACCCCCAGAGAAAAGCAATCACTCCCGTCTCCCCGTTCTCCCGCCGCACTCTGTGTTCACCTGGCCTGTGACCAAGCGTTTCTATCTCTGGCACCCGACTCAGTGTGGCATCTCCAAACCCATCAGATTGCTGCCGTGCACTCCCGCACTGCCCCTCCCGGGGGAGGGAGGGGAGTCTCCCCAGTTCTGCCGCTTGTTGGGTCCCTGCTGGAAGAGCAGTGGCCCGACTGGGCCGCGGATCACAGTTTATGGCCACCCCGAGCTGAGAGCCCGCGCCTCGGCTCCGTCTCTGCAGCCGGCTTCCCCGCTCCGATCCCTGGGAGCTCTGGCGCACTCAGGCACCCCCGGTCTTTCTGTGACCCCAAGGGTCCTGAGACCACACTGTCCCGGGAGGATTCCACCCCCCGCTTAGCCACTGCAGCAACGTCCCTCAGCGGAGCCGACTTCTAAAAGTTCCGATTTTGTGCTCCGCAGCTCTAGCACTTGCCAGAAGCGGCCGACGGAGGCCCCTCCCCCGCCATCTATCCTCCCGAATATCCCCTCGGATTCACTTCTCCACACGTCCTACCTTCCAGAAAGTGGTCGCTTTTCTGTTCAGAGTGTTGTTGCTATTCTTTTCTTCGATCTCCTGTTGAGTTCGTACGTGTTCAGAATGTTTTGATCCCTATCCACCTGAATTCCTGAGACCAGATTAAAGTCATGTCTCCTACTCCTCCGCCATCTTGCTCTGCCCTGAATTCTTATTTTCTTGACAAGTTTCATGGCTGATCTGGTGATGGAGCCTCAGGGTCTAATGTGGCCTGAAGCAGATGCTTGAAACTTCTTCTAGCCAAAGTCAAAAGTACCTGGTAACTGAGAGCCCCAGATGGCAATACCCAGCATTCCCTGTCCTATGTCTAACTCCCTGGCGCAGAATTGGGGATGAGGCAGTGTTTGAGCACAATTCAGACTCCAGATGCTGGCAGTACTCACATTACTGCCATTGATCCCCTTGGCCCTGGCTCTGCCCATCAGACTTCTTCAGGCTACTTTCTTCTATCTTCTGGCCCAGCATTTCCCACTCTCCACCCTGTGCTCGTCTACCCAGTTCCAGGGACATAGAAAAAGCCTAAAATTTGACTGTGCTAGCCCCAAGGAAATCCCATGGCAACAAGTTCCTACCTTCTGTGATTTCACATCAAATGAGTAGGTGTGCTAGTATTGTTACTAATAAAAATATCTATCATTTGAGAAGTGTTCCTGTGTGTCAGAAGCTGCTCTGGTAAAATAAAGGCTTTGTTCACAAGGATCTTGTATTTTGGTAAGACATACAGATAATTTAAGCTTAATCCATTTTCTTTCAAAAATTACATGAAAAGGCAATTTGACAGTATCTCTTCAAATTTAAAAATTCACCTTGACCCAAAAATCCTGTTATTCTCTCTCCTCTAGACGGTTTTATGGCCCAGGCACAGATATACGTGTACATGGATGTTCACTGCAGCATTGTTCATAAGAGCACAAAAGGAACAAATAGCCCAGTATCCATCAGTAAGGGAATGGTTTAACTAAATCATGATATTGTGAAACAATATGATTAAGGTGTTTTTAAAAATTACATAGACCTACATGTACAGATAAGCTACCCAGTAAACAAACAAACAAAAAAAAGTAGAAACAGTATGTACAGTATAGTTATATTTTGGTTAAATAAAAAACTGTGTGCGTGTGTATGTGTGTATGTGAATGTTTTTATGTGTGTAGTTAGTCTTGACATATAGACATTTACTGCTGGGCAGTAAAGAGTACTGGCATGTTTCATTTCTTGTACTTTTGTACTATTTTCGTATTTACAAATGTATCAACACTTGTAGTTTTCAACAGAACACTGAAAATAAATGCAGCTTTGACAAAGTGTAACAAACAATAAAATAGAATCATAAATATAAATAAATGTCAGATAATTGCAGATAATGATAAATGCTATGGGGGAAAATGTGAAAGGGGTTATAAGATATACAAAGGTCAACATGTGGGCCTTTTTGTAGAGAGTGACCACGGTGGGGGGTTAATGGAGCTATCCAGGGAAGAACCACCACGCGGGCAGCACCCCAGATGCGGGAACAGCTAATGCAGACTCTCAAGCCAGAAAGAGCTCTGCATGTTCCAGGAAGAGAACGGAAGTCTGTGTGGCTGGAGGGGAGCCACGAAGAGAAGCGAAGCCCAGAAAGGCAGGGGGCAGCTCATGCTAGGCTTTGTAGAATTTTATCCTGGAACTAGTGAAAAGAAAGGCTGATCTGATTTACGTTTTAGGAAAGTCTGCTTTGGCTGCTGAGTGGAGAACAGATTACAAGGAGTAAAAACCAGGAGGCTCTTCAGAAACCACGCAAGGGATTATGGGGATTTAGATTAGAGAGACTGATGGCAGCGGCGGGGGATTGAACGTAACAATCCTTGCTGTTTTATAGAAAACTGAGGCTCAGAAGGCTTCAGGGGAATTGAGAAGGCTGCACAGCCAGCCGCTTGCACACAGAGCCAGGATTCAAACTTTTATCTGTCTGATGCCAAAGTATGTGTTCCTTCCTTGGCATTTCTTTGAGTGTGTGTTTTCTCAGCTGTAAAATAATGGTTTTTGGATTAGATTATCTATGAGATGTCTTCTGAACTGTTCTAAAATATCAAAACTTTCTCACAAATTCATCAAAACGTCAATCAAAAGCAAATTCCCTCTGCTTAGATATGTTTGGTCCTTGGATACAGTCTTATCATATGAGCCACTCTGTTCGGTTTTTGTCTCTACGTGGGGAGGAAACATCCACAGTGTAGAGGACACCCATGTGGACCTTCAAGATAAGGGTGAGAAAGAGACCACGTCTAGTTAGTGCATCAGCAGGGAATCTCAGGTGTCTGCAGAAAGTCCAGCCAGGGAGGAACAGTGGTGGAGGGCAGCGGGGAGGAACGGTCATCAGAGAACCACTGGGAATAAATAACAAGACACAGATCCATCACCTCTAAAATCCTTTAAAAATCAGGCTGTGGCTCTTGGTTTTTTTGTTCTTAACATAGCTTCATTATTTGATAAGCATACACACTTGTATAAAAGTGTATTATTTTTGTAGGATAAAAGATGTTTCAACAAAAGAAAGAACAGCCAGTTTATGGTGACAGTTATTTTAAAGTGAGGATTTCAGTAGCATGGCTGTACACTCCGGATATTGTAGGAGAGGCATGGTGTCAAATATATTGGTGGTAGAGCAGACAGAGAAAGGATGACATTGAGAAGCCACTTACCATAGTGACAAATCCCCGGCTCTACCACTTACTGGCTGTGAGACCTTGGGAGAATTATGGAATCCACCCAGCCTCTGTGTCCTCATCCATAAAATGGGTTCAAGAACCTCATGCCATAGAGTAGCTATGAAAACTAAATGAGTTAATTTATATAATTTATGTAAATATAAATATGTGTCCAGTTTTGCAGTTTCAGAAAGCACATCACTCTGGCACTGGGACTCATTTTTAGTTTTCCCTTTCTTTTGAGAATTTCCCATTACATTTGAGACATTCTGGGGGAAATGAGTAAAATGTGCTGCATAAATAGGAAAAAGTCATTTTAAATCAATGTTTGAAGGCAGAAAATACTTACTAGGTAAATTAGTTTACTCATATAAGAAAGTATATTTATCTTGAATTAAAATAAAATTTTTAATTTGCTCTAGAATCAGACTATGGTTAAACTCTATCTCATATATGTTGTTTGAAAGAGTTTAATTAAGTTTTCATTTCTGTTTTTTAATGTTCCTGTAGCTCTGGTAAGTTATGCGAAGAGGACCTCTAATTAAAACATGCATGATTAGTGATTACAAATGTCAGACGAGAAGAAGCACATCCTATGGCATTTCCTCCTGATAAAATTCTTGCACATAGCTCTTTGAAGTTCACTTTCCTCTTTGTTGTGGCAAAAGCACTACAGGAAAAAGGGCCACCAGCAGAATGCCTTTATCGTAAGTCAAGGGCAGAATTTGGCCAGCCTTTCGGTTACCTGAAATCCTTTCCTTTCATCAGAGGTTTAATATGAATGAGTAATTATTGAGCTTTATCAAGGCACCTTCTTGTTGTTTTCTTGCTCCAGGATCCTTCTACTATGAGGTTAGGCCTTGGTACACAGTCCACACGCTCTAGGAGACCAGAGTGTGGTCTTTTCTTGTAAGTGAAACTCTCTTTAAGTAAAAGGAAACCTTGGGGTTGAGGAGTGCTGGGGCTCCCAAGATAAAGCCCCACATCATCTAAAAAACATGGATGAATAAATGACACAGAGAAGAATCAGCTCTTTCAACGATCAGATGGGAGTTCTTTCCCATCACACCACGACTTTTAGTGAAGTGACATTAATTTCACTATGCAGGATCATATAGAGAGAATTTTTTATTTTCTCTGAGCATACTTTCCTAGTTGAATGAAGTGTCTCATAGTTGATGTCACTGTAGCCGTTCCTAAGGGAGTTCAGAGATGGTAAAACAATGTTGTGTGGGAAGCTGCCAGTGCCATTAAGTCAAACATCAGGAAGTGTTATCCATCCTGACTCATTCTCATGATTCAAGACTAAGAGGATTAGCTTAAGGGAAAGTCCTTCTAAGAGAGGAAAAGAACCTCCAGAAACTCAGAATAAAAGGGCAAGCAGGACTCTTACTATCTATTTCTATGATGCTCAATAGCTGCTTCATGGTCTTATCATTTTTGCCCCCTAAATTCTATTTCTTATTTTGTTACTATAAGTCTTTGGAGACCCTTTCGTTCTTTCCATCAACAAGGAAAAGGCACACTGAAAAATCAGTTTGCTTGTTCTTCCTCTTCTAAAAGGGCCAGAGGGAAAATGAAAACAATCAGATCTCTAGGGATGTTCACTTGTCCATCCAGGCTCCTCTGGATGTTAAGGAGCCAGTACCTCTCAAAAGCAAAGTATGACATAGCACCTAAGAGTCTGGGTTCTGGAAGGGACACACATGGACTTGACTCTGCCACTTGACAGCTCTGTGACTTTGGGCCACCTACTTAGCTCTGTTAACCTTCAGTTTCCTCATCTACAAAAGGAGGACATAAAAGCACTTACTTTGTAGAGCTGTTCTGACAAATATGATAATGCACTTAAAAAAATAAGATGTAGCAATGTTAGCTAGTTTTATTATGCTCTATGTCCTAACAATAAAAATCACATCAAACTGCTCTTCCTCTTCTTTGCTCTGCTCCAGGCCCAAGAACCCTCTTTTCTGCCTTCCAATGGGGTGGCCATTCTTGTCTCAGACCTTTTGCTCTGATACTTCTATTGAAAGGAGGAGACATCAGAATGCAATATGCATGATGTGACCTGAATTGTGCCACACAGAGGCCCTAGGTCGTCTGGAAATGGCCGAGTTATCCATTTCTTTTTTTCCTTCCTTCCTTCTCTTCTTCTTCTTTTTTTTTTTTTTTTTTTTGTGTGACTTGTGAGTCTTGCAGGAATGGGGAAACCACAGAGCTGGACCTTGATCTGTCACCAACTTCTGCCAGGAATGTCCTCTTCCTGCCCAGGTCTTCATATGTTCTCCTCAACATTCTACTTCAACTAAAATGTCATCTCCACAGAGAGGCTCCCCTGACCTCCCGAGCCTAATCATTCTCTATATTATTTCCCTGTGTGCCTGAGAGCAGTTGCCATTATCTGGGATTATCTTGTTTATCTCCATATTTGTTTATTGTCTATCTCTCCCCGTGATAATGTAAACTCCATGAGGACAGAGCCTTTATCTATCCTGTACATGCTGTATCCTCAATGTCTGGCACAGAGTGCACACTCAGTAAAGCCTTGTTGAGTAAATATATGAATCAATAATTCTTGTGTATTCCATGGAGGTCGACGCATTCTTTAAGGCCATGGCCATGGCAGGTCTGAGGCATCCTCCATGTGTGCAATGACAACGTGACTTCCCTGTCTCCAAGCCTCCCCTTCAAAGACCTTAGAGGGTCTTTTCCTGTCCTGATTTAGGGCATGTGCAATAAGTCAACAAGCCAAATACGTGTCTTGCTCCAATTTCACAAGATCTGGTATTTATGATGTGGAAATGGCCTTTGAAATTATGCATTAGGGATGACTCTGCACTTCAGATGATCTCTCAGGGAACCGTGTAAAGATGGTGAGTGGTTCTGAGTAAGGAGAAAAATGTCTTTTGTCTAGCAGTGCTATGCATGTTGAAACTCCCAAACTTCAGCCTCAAGAAGAGGGAGGAAAGAGAAGGACCAAGAAGACAAATGCCACCAGTGAGTTGTCCATGGACTTCTTGCACAGGCCCTTGGAAAATGCATAGATGGAAATTAATTGAGATAACCTAAGAAATGCTGAGGGATGGGGCACCTGGATGGCTCAGCCGGTTAAGCGTCTGCTTTTGGCTCAGGTCATGATCCCAGGGTCCTGGGATTGAGCCCTGCATCGGGCTCCCTGCTCCATGGAAAGCCTGCTTCTCCCTCTCCTACGCCCCCTGCTTGTGTTCCCTCTCTCGCTGTGTCTCTCTCTGTCAAATAAATAAATAAAATCTTTAATAAAAAAAAAGAAATGCTGAGGGAATGATTCCAAATTTGATGTCAAAGTTAGCAAGAGGTTTCAGTGTGGGGTTTACTTTGCTTTGTAGCTGTATAGTGAGAATTTCCTCATGTATGGCAAGCTCCTCAGGATTTTGATATCTGTGGATATTAAGTATATTTTGTTCATTGTTTTTCTTTCATAATGATTACCTCATTGCAGCAAAAAATTAGCTGCTTAATTTTGGAGGGAAAAATTGTGCCCACACATTTGCACCTGTAATAATTCTTTATCTGAAAAGGATAGAACATTTGGAAGGGGAAAAACTAAGAGTGGGCTCTGAGGAAGGGCTACGAGATGAGAAAAAGGGGCACTTCAGAGTGAGTCCCTGTTCTGTCCCAAGCTACATTGCTTGTTCAGTACGTTTTCCCTGAGCACCTCTTATAAACCAGATCTTGCTCTAGATGTTAGGAACACCAGGATAGAGAAGAAAGAAGCAGATCCAGGCTGGATCCTGGAGCTGACAGCCTGACTGGGGAGACAGATAAGTAAACAAGTACAGTGTCATGTGACTGGTGTCACTAAGGGATATGGAAACAGCAAGGAGAGCAGCTAACCAAATCTATCAGGGACAATTCACAGAAGAGGTGTTGGAGAAATGATAATCTGTCATCTGGTGAAGGCAGCAAACTTGTGAACCTGTGTTTCTTGCCAAATGAATCAGGCAACATGAGAACATTAAATTATTTGAAGGGATATGTGCCAACATCACTCCAGTCTCCATCTTTACACATGTCCCCTGTCTTTCCACAGGCTCCAAACATCCCTCCCACCTACTAGCCCCTCCTCCCTTTTGCTCTCAACTGAGATGTCACTCTTTGGGAGGAAGCCCTCTCGGACACCCACATGACAAAGTGCTCTGCTCCTCGTATGTATTTCCATCACACCCATTTGTCTCTCCATCGGATGGACTATCACTTACAGGCTCACTACATGCCAGGCCATGTTCTGAGTGCTTTATATATATTAACTCATCCATTGTCTTCACCAGCTTATGAAGTATGATTACTATACCCACTTCACAGATGAGGCAACGAAGGTCCAAAGAGGTTAAGTAATTCACCTTAAAATGTGACAGAGCCCCAGATGCAAACCCAAGAATATAGCTTAGATGTCTGCTTTTTTATTATCCACTCTGTACCTCCTCTTAAGATAAGTAAATCTCCCTACAATATCCTGTTCTCTTTCTCCTGCTCCATACTGCAAGCTTCTCAAATGCCTTACAGATACATTCCCAATGATGTCTAGCCCAGGGCCTGGTGCATAGCAGGCATTCAATGATTCATATTGAATATTTTTTTAAGAATACCACGTTGTCTACACTATTCACAAAGGAACCACTACCTCTGGTATTATTGTAATGGATGCTATGAAAGCCTGTCCTCCCAAGTTATGGGTCCTCTATTAAACAGATTTCTTTTTTTTTTATTTCAGAGGTAGAATTCAGTGATTCATCAGTTGCATATAACACCCAGTGCTCGTTACATCATGTGCCCTCCTTAGTGTCCATCATCCAGTTACCCCATCCCCCAGCCACCTCCACACCAGCAACCCTGTTTTTTCCCTAGAATTGTCTCTTATGGTTGTCCTCCCTCTCAATTTTCATCTTATTTTATGTTTCCTTCCCTTCTCCTATGTTCATCTGTTTTGTTTCTTAAATGCCACATGCGAGTGAAAACATACGGCATCTGTCTTTCTCTGACTGACTTATTTCACTTAGCATAATAATACCCTCTAGTTCCATCCATGTTGTTGCAAATGGCAAGATTTCATTATTTTTGATGGCTGAGTAATATTCCAGTGTGTGTGTGTGTGTGTGTGTGTGTGTGTGTGTGTACACATCTTCTTTATCCATTCATCTGTCAATGGACATCTGGGCTCTTCCCATATTTTGGCTATTGTAGACATTACTGCTATAAACATTGGGGTACATGTGCTCCTCTGAATCACTGTTTGTATCCTTTGGATAAATACCTAGTACTGGATGTGGAGAAAGGGAAACCCTCTTACACTGTTGGTGGGAATGCAAGCTGATGCAGCCACTCTGGAAAACAGTACGGAGTTTCCTCAAAAAGTTGAAAATAGACCTACCCTATGACCCAGCAATTGCACTACTAGGTATTAAACAGATTTCTTAAGACTCAGGACCTAACTCAAATGAAAGGCATCTGGACCTCTAGAATACAAAATCTGGAGAAATATCTGGGAGTTTTTCACTGCAGGTCTCTCTGTGTGAAATCCTCCCAAGTATAACTAAGCTCCAGAAGGTTTCTTTTTCATTAAATTTCTTTTGCTAAGATAGTTCTGTGACTCAGAGTGTTACCCTGGAACAAGGTTTTGTTTTCGTCTTTTGTTTGTGCTTGTGGTACAATTCAGGGTATAGAAGTAAATCTGATCCAACACTTGCTGTGTATTATTAACTGCTGTCTGCATGACCGCTTCCAACAGTAAGGGTGAGTGCTTGACTGCCCTCCAGCTGAGGCCTTTTCTCTATGATATGTCAGGCATCATTTTGCTTAGCTGCCTTCTCTTTGCTGCTTGATCTATTAATTCCTGGTCTTACTGGCATTTCAGATCATATATCCCCATCTGGATCTAGGCATGCTCAGTGTCTCCAGGGAAGCTTTTGGGAATCAGCTGCATAGATGAGATGTCTCCTGATTTTTAATTTTTCTGATATGTCAGAGGTGATCACATTTCAAAGGTACTCAGAAAATCATGGCCAGAACATCTGGCAAAGGTAACAATAGCAATAGTAAAGGAGCCCTTTAGCACAACACAAAGCATTTTTGGCTTGGGGGTTTGAGAGAGATTTTGCACTTAAAAAAAAATCAGCTAAGAGTCATTGACCATTACTTAGAATTCAAAAAGGATCAATGCAAAAAGTGAAATGAGAAGAATTTTAAAGGGTACTATTGTAGAAGTAACAATCAATAGGTACCTATGATCCAGTCTGGAAAGTAAAGGATGTCCCTCAGGTAGTTCTGATTAACTCTGTGTCCTTAATTGAATGATACCATGCAGATTATTAATTCTCAAAAAATTAAAATGAATTATATTATCTTAGTCCCCAAACCAGGCATCATTTATTGCTTAATGTTTAAAAGTCAATTAATTAATGTTATTTAACCAATCTTTGATACAGTAAGTGCTCTAGTGAATTTTAAAAAAAAAAAGGAACATCATTTCTCACTGGGTGAAGCTTGAAAACAGGATAGAACACTGCCCAAATCTGTTCTTATTTGCTCTGACTTTGCTCATAGTATCACATGGTTAGCACCCAATACAAATGAGTCCTGGATGCCATATTCTTGCTTCAAGCTCCTACCTTTCCAGGCGCTCAAATGGACCCTGCACCCTTGCTTTGCTCTCAGTTTTCAGAATGAATGCCTGGAATGGCTTTTCTGACTATAAATCTTCCATTCTTCTCTTAGGCAGAGTTTCATATCAGCTTCCACTTGGCTCTACATCTGGGTGACCAGTGTCCTTAAAACCAATCTTGGTCTCGGGGACCTTGCCTGATCCAGTCCCCTACAAGGGGGAAATCAGATTTCCTGGACCCACTCCTGATACACCTTAAAAGCTATCATATTTCCAGTGTGTTTAATAGTAAGAACACAACAGAAATGATGTTTTGGTTATGAATTCAGAAGACCAGGAATTTTAGAGAGAAGGTAAGGAAGAAAGAAGAAAGGCTTCCGTTCATCAATCGGTCAATACTGAGAAGTCTTAAGAGAAGAGATTTGAACAGACACAGATTTGTTATGGAGTGTGGCTGTTCAATCAAAGGAATACTTGAGGCTCTTGAAAGATAAATTATTGTAGGGGGAAATGGATGCAATCCCCTTAGGCATTACCCTTGGCTTGTGAGCAGGAGACCGAGGAGGTGTAAATGATGGACAGACCCCTAGCTCTCCACTGGAAGTCAGAAAGAGTGCACAGAAACTGCAGTGCTTCCAAACCACAAAACACCTTCATAAAGACGTTCAATGGAATATGGGCCCAGGATTTTTTTTTTCCACACAAATGATAAATTGCCAAGTCCCTGGCTCCAGCTCTTACTAGGCACTATTTCTAACACTTCCTGTCCCTGAACAGAGCTACCCTGAGTTTTGCATGGCATTCTTCATTCTTCTCCACACGCCTTAGAGACCACTTCATTTTTGACCCTTGCCTCGGGCATTCCTCACAGGCTTCAGCTCTTCTCAGTGGGGCGATTTAGTTCCCAAGCCTATTTATTTTACAATGAATCGTGTTCAAATAAGCAGCTCATAAAGCCACCTTTACCAAATGACAGAACTGTCACTTCTCCAAAGGCCTCTGGCAGCAGGGTTTGAGAGAACTCTCTACCCCCTGGGTCCTTTACTATCGTGATAGTCTTCTGCTCTGAGAGAACTGGGTGGACTTCTTCCTGTTTGCCAAGGGACTGAAGGAAGCAGTTACCCTCTGGAGTTTCTGGAGTCCTGGAGGAGGTCATAAAACAGCATTCTTCGTGATAAATTGTTCCAATATACCTAGCCTCACTGAGGACAATGGCTACTGGTGGGTTTTCTTCTGGGATTTTTGCAAACATTATTGACTCTGTGTATTAGTTTCCTACAGCTACAAACAAATTACCATACACTCGGTGGCTCAGAACAACAGAAATTTATTGTCTCACTGTTGTGAAGGCCAGAAAAGTACAAAATCAAGGTGCTGGCAGGGCCGCACTCCCTCTGAGGGCTCTGGGGAGAATCCTTCCTTGCTTCTTCCAGCTTTTGGTGGCTGTTGGCATCCTTTAGCTACCAATCTTTGCCTACGTGCCTCCTCTTCTTCAAGTGATTCTTCTCCTCTTCTGTCTCTTATAAGGACACCTGTCATTGGACTTAGGTCCTATTCAGGTAATGTACGATGATCTCATCTCAAGATCCTTAGCATAATTATACCTGCAAATATCTTTTTTCCAAATAAGGCAACAGGCACAGTATCTGGGTATTAGGACATGGACATATCTCTCTGGGGGCCACCATTCAACTCCCTACACCCCACATTCTAATGAAAATTCTCTACACACAACTGACACTCACCCTCTCGTGTTCACAACTGATGTCAAATGTCCATTTTAAACACAATGCGGATCTGGTACCAGATTGCCATAGTTTGCTCTGCACATTCATGGAGAAAGGTGCATGCGATCTTTGCAGATAAAAGCAGCTACAGGTGCTGGTGGCTCTAAAACTGGGACAGGGTAGCTGAGAGCTATCTGTGGGGGCAACAGAGTTTCCTTAATGTATTGGGCTTTTGTCAAAGTTTGGGTGAAGGCTAAAACTTCTCCACAGCCATGTTTAATTTCATCCCAGGCCCAAGTCAACATTCAGAGGCCTCTTCCTTCCTATCACTTCCTCCATTATTGAATTTCAAAACAGATCTCTGCAATACTTTTTCTTGGTAATCGTTAGAACAAACAGATTAAAAATCAGTACGGCTATAGAACATTTGGACAAAATGGATTTTGGACAGAAAACTCCCCATTAGGGCCTCTGCTGACTGTATGTGATACAGGCTGGTCTTCTGTTATTCTGAATCCTTACTAAGGGGATCCTCTTTTTCCTACACTTTTTAAAGAGCTGACTCTGAGAAATACATGGAAAATGATCTTTTCCATCCATTCATCTGGCAGATCTATATGAAATAGCTCATTTATTGAGCACTTATTACATCATGGAGGATGAAAAGATGAATCATAATAGCACCGAATACTGTACAGACATACAAAGTGCATTCTGGCATATGATCTCATTTGATCTCCAAAATAATCTCATTTGAGCCCCATAATTTCACAAATTATGAAATTGGAGCAAAGAGAGGGGAAGGGACTGCCCAATATTCTACAGGTAGCGAGAGGCAGGGCTGGACCACAACTCAAAACACCTCACCCCCTAGCCCGTCCCTGTGCCATACAAACAATGCCTTCAAGATGGATATCAGGTAAGGGTCTTATCAGTAAGCTTATCAGTCAGGGTCTCAGGAGGAAACACAACTCACTCTAGTTGGTACATATGAAAAGATTTTAATGAAAGGACGATGTACAGAGGCGTGAGTGTGTTACAGGAATTAACAAGGGCTGTTGAAGCACCCAGACAGCAGTAATGAATGGTGAGCCACTACTAGTTCTATGGCTGAAGGAACAAGGGGAGGAAGGAATGTAACTGGAACCTGATAAGAGCTGAAGAGTAGAAGAAGGGCTGTGTGGCAGAGGCTGCAATCTTAGAGGGAGGCAGCAACGGCAGAGAAGCAGTGCTACGGCAGGGAAAGAGAGGGAAGGGCTCTCCTCCCCAACCTTGATCTTCCCACTGGTACCTCCTACAAACTAAAGTCAAATGGAAGCTGGCAGACAAAGGAACCAGCTGACAACGTGTTTAAGGATCAGTACCCCAGAGCATGGAACAAGGTGCATCTAGGTGAAGGCTGGGGTAGTGCAAACAGAGAACCAGCCCAGAAAGATAAAACATGTATATAAATAATAGAATCCAGATGGGGGAAAGAATTTCCAAGTTACAGGTGGGTAGGTGGGTTAGTGTGAGCCCGGGAATCAGAGAAGCCTTCATTAAGAGGCACGGTGGCTGGTTCTTGAAGAAAAGGCAGAATCTAGAAATATAAAGATAGGGAAGATGGTATTTTCAGGCAGAATGAACAATACAACAAAGGCACAGAGACACACGGTATGTGTGGGGTTGGGAGTGCACATGTAGGGAATAACTCACTCTTCTGTTTGGAATATGAATATAGGAGGGGAATAAGGTATAAGGTAGGGTGAGCCCTGGAAGTGAGGAGCCTGAAATGCTCTGTGAAGGAATCTGAACTTTTATTCTGGGGGCCGCGCAGTACCAGTGGCAGTTCTGTTGGGGGAAATATTTAGAGAGATGAATCTGCTAAAGCAGAGAGCACAGACCATATGGAGGCAGAAGAATGTTGTTTTATGGAAGAAGTGGTTGCTGAAAGGCTTTGTCTTTTGCTTGAACTGAAATAAAGTCAAGTCACCCCAGGAAGATCTTCACCAGATCCATTCTCCCTTTGCTTTGTTCCCTTGTCTTGAAAAATCAAGTTCAGGCTCAGTTAAAATTTCAGTCAGCTGGCCAGTTAGTTCAGTCCACTGGTGCCAAAACTTAAGGGACAACACTGAAAATGCAGTAAATTCAATGAGAGACTTAGATAGTAATAGGTATCATAATACCATAATCAAAACTCTTGAGAGCCATCTGGATCCACAGCTAGGGTGGAGTGGGGAGGTGCAGGGGCTACCTTCTCTTCTCTTGGAGTAAGATATTTTTATTCATCTGTGGTTTTCTCTTTTTTCATAGCTCCTGGTCCAATATTTTTTGGTAGCCACTTATCTACTTAAAACCAGGAGAATCAACCCTCTATTCAGAGATTATTTGTTTGTTTTGTTTTGCCCTAATAGAAGTTTGGAATGTGTAACTTTTATATAGCCATGTGGTCCAGATTCCAAGAAGCAAGTCTCTTCCAGATACTTCTAACCAGAGTCCAAACCTCTCTCAATTGGTTCCAGTTGCTGCAAGTGTTAGCAGAATTCCGAACACAGGGAAATGGGATAGAAAGTAGAGAGGTTGCAATGTGCCAAATCCTAGGATGTTGTCAGACAGATACTCATGAGTGAAGAATTATTGAAAGCCACAGATTCCCACACAAATGTCTATGCTCACAGAGTAGTTTATCAACTTAGAAAAACTGGTTGGTTTTCTGATGTCGAGACTTCTAGAAGGAAGTATTATATAGCTATCTTATGCATTTGGGACCATATAAGACACTGACTGAATTGTTTTTCCTTGTCTCATTTAGGTAGGGCATCATGCAGATAAGAGCATGTAGTCTGCAGATGATCCTGACTTAAGCACTCACAAGCTGTGTAATCTAAGACCAGACATGTAATCTTTCTGAGCCTCAGATTCCTCATCTGTAAAATGAGCAAGATGATGTTCACGCCACAGTAGAAAGATCAAATGATAAAGTCTGCTGTCCTGCTTTTTAAAAAACTGCAGCAACTTGTGTAAGTCATAGTTTGTTATTATTGTTATAATTTCTTGGGAATGTATTTTAATTTATCTGATCAGAAATGGTGATAATGGGGTTTAGGAGTCTACTAGCTATCTCTCTGTATCTTGGACTTTGGTCTTCAGACATGTGGAAAATGATGCTATGTAATTCAGTTCTTTGAATACTGTCTGATTCCCTGGTGAAATGTTTGGGGGACGCATGGAGATGAGTAAACACTGTCCCTGTACTTCCGGGGCTTACAGTGGAGTGGATGGATGGATAGATACATAGATGGATGGATGGATGGTTGGATAGATAGATGTGGAGATTGATAGAGATCGTAGGTGTGGATGTGGATGTGGACTCAGGTGCAGGTGTAGCTGTAGACAGAGATATAGATGTAGATATAGAAAGGGAATGCCTTCTCTTAGATTGATTTTGCTAATGAGTAGCCTTTGCAAATAAAGCTTTGCTCTCCACTGCTTCCACGACAATGGATGCAGCTGTGAGAATAGAAAATGAGAGGTTCACTCAGAAAAACAGGTTTATCAACAGCCATGCTTGACTAAGTACATGCGATGTCATTTCCCTCACAGACATTTGGCAGAAGAGTTCTTAAAATTTTACTGCAAATGGATAAAAGGTGGTTCCCTAGCTATGGATTAGGGAATCTGTCCCATTTTTGCCCTGGTTTGTGAGGGCAGTATCATAGAATCTTGGAGGTAAAAAGGAAAATCATGTAAAAGACTAGAGAACAAAGTCCAATATTTTTACCTTATGAGTTTTTCCTAGGGTACTTTAAAAAAACGAACAACAACAATAATAAACAGGCTAATTCTTTTTTTTAAGATTTATTTATTTATTTTTTATTTATTTGAGAGAGCGAGAATGAGAGATAGAGCACACATGAGAGGGGGGAAGGTTGGAGGGAGAAGCAGACTCCCCGCTGATCCCGGGACTCCAGGATCATGACCTGAGCCAAAGACAGTCGCTTAACCGACTGAGCCACCCAGGGGCCCAAGATTTATTTATTTATTTATTTGAGAGAAAGAATGAGAGAGAGAGAGAGCACATGAAAGGGGGGTGGGTCAGAGGGAGAAGCAGACTCCCTGCCGAGCAGGGAGCCCGATGCGGGACTCAATCCTGGGACTCCAGGATCATGACCTGAGCCAAAGGCAGTCGCTTAACCAACTGAGCCACCCAGGTGCCCTAATTCTTGAGGCCTGGGTGGCTTAGTCGGCCTTCGGCTCTGATCATAATCCCAGGGTCCTGGGATCAAGCCCCACATCAGGCTCCCTGCTCCGCGGGAAGTCTGCTTCTCCTTCTCCATCTGCTGCCCCTCACCCCCTGCTTGTGCGTGCTCTCTCTCTCTCTCTCTCTCTCTGACAAATAAATGAATAAAATCTTTTTTTAAAAAAAGGTTAATTCTTACTTTTTAGGTGGTGGTGTCATTTGGCAGTACATATCTCAAGGCACCCTTTGGAAACACAGACCTGGCTTTATAGACCCTAAAAAAGATCCGTTTCCTTAACAGATGGTATTTAGATTAAAAAAAAAAAAAACAAACTCCAATAGAATTCAGACTGGTCGGTGCACCGAGGATAAAAGAATCTGGATTTGTTAAAACATATTAAGGTATTTTTATGGCAAAAAAAAGAGAGAGAAAGTCAGACAAGATAAGATTTAGATTTCTGCCCTTAAGACCCAGCACTTAGATTAATTCCACCTGGAGAAGAGAAGGCTTATGAGGATTCTGAGCTATCTCCAATGAGATATAATATACAAAATGTGATTTTAGGTCCTGTAGGTAAAGTTTCAGTGAATTGTCTTCCATTTGTGCTAACTAGCATGCCAAATGGTGAAGAAAAAAATCCAAAACATTTACTTTTGATTTCGGGATCTTTGGGATGTTTTCTCTGAATGAAATAATATCTAATCTGGGCATTTTGGATACTACAAAATAAAATCAAACATTTAAGGAAGTATAAAAGGGATAAATATCATGAAGAAAAATGTATGATACATTTAAGCATTTGGTTCTTAGAGGAACTTTTTTTTTTTTGAAATAGGCTCCACGCCCAGTGTGGAGCCCAGTGTGGGATTCGAATTCACAACCATGAGACCAAAACCTGAGCTGAGATGAAGAGTCTGATGTTTAACGGACTAAGCCACCCATATGTCCCCTTAAAGGAACTTTTGAAATTGCAGTGGTAATTTCTAGAGAGGGAATAAAGCTGGGAATAGGGTCAGTGATGAACAAAGTGTGGTGAATAAGTGGACACAAAAACACAGCCATTTTAAGCATTTAGGTGTGTCTCTCCTTCCCCCCTTCCTGCCCCATGGACAAATCAGGGATTGCCCTCTTGGTGAAGATCACTGAAATAATTACACAAAATGTTATGACTGAGAGGACACTTAGAGATCATCTGGTCAAACATTTGTAATTTTTTTTTTTAAGCTATGGACACTTTTCCTCCAATGAAATCTTGTATGGAAGCCACACATGTATATGAAATCAATCAAAATGGAGTTTGTCCAGTTGAAGCAGGGGCTGGGAGCCCCTACTCAGGTTATTCCCACCTCTACAGATAGCAGGAAACTATGACATACAATTTGAAAACCATACATCTCCTCATTTTATTCATGTGATATCATGACAATTAGAGCCCAGAGGGGTGATGTGATGTGCCTGAGATCATACAGTAAGCTTGCAGCAAAAATAAGATCGCGGTCCTATCTTCCCAGTTCCTCATTGTGATTTCTTCCCACTGCATCAGTCTGTACCAGTCTAATCATTATTATGAGCCTTATTTAAATTTTCTTGTGGAAATATTTCGTATGTCCCACATAAATTTTAAGCAAGTGTTTGAGTGTCTGAGTCATATTTTTTTAACTGATACCTTTGAGGGCTCACCTAAGGCTCTCTCCTCAAGCTCTTCTTGGATATGCAAAATTACCAGCTGCCATTTTTAACAAACTTGCTGACATGCATACCTCCAAAACTGTGACAGCAGGGAGTGGAAATGGATACTTTGAGATGGGGCATATTCCACTTTTTCGCCCAGTAAAACGCACCAAAAACCCCGGGTATAATTTCTAAACCTCAATCCTACCCCCATCAAACCAGAAAGAAAGAAAGCTGTAACACGAACTGCTTCTACTTTCATTCTTTTCCATGTCCCATGACCATCTCCAAGTTGAGTTGTGCACTAGTACTAAAATAACCTGCAAGGAGGTGAACAGCTGGAGATATCAGTATTAAAGAGCCTAAATAATTGGCAAACTAGACAATCAGACCCAGGATGGCCAAGAGCCTATAACTACTTTGAAGAAATAGTTCTTGGTCATCGGCTCTATACTGTTCTCTTCTCTAAACAAGAAACTCCCTATAAATGAGCTTTCATACCAAACAACCCAAGAAAGATTGGAGGGGAGAGGGGAGACGATCATGTTAGCATGTGGTGGCCCCTGCCATTTTAACCATCTGAGTGACAGGACTGAAGTCCCCACTCAGTGCAGTGAGAGAGGCCCCCACTGTGAGTGAGACACTGGGTCACAATGCACAGTTCTGGACCATGACTTTGTCAGGATATCCATCTTGTCTTTTGTCATGACCTGAACACTGGGACTGGGAAAAGCATGACAAGAGTCCTGTATCAATGAGGGTTCTCCAGAGAAACAAAATCAATAGGAGATATTTATCTATCTATCTACTTACTTGCTTATTTTAAGGAATTGTTTTACATGATTATAGAGGCTGGGAATTCCTAGGATCTTCAGTCCAAAGGCCTGAGAACCAGGAGAGCTGATGGTGTAAGTCCCAGTCTGAGTCTGAGTTCAAAGTCAGGAGATGACTAGTGTCCCAGCTTGAAGACCATCAAGCAGAGAAAGTGAACTCTCTCTTACTTAGCCTTTTTGTTCTATTCTCGCCTTCAGAGGCCCTCAACCCACATACAGCACAACAATCTGCTTTACTCAGTCTACTGATTCACATGTTAATCTCATCCAGAAACACTTCTGCAGATACACCCCAGAATAATGTTTAACCAGGTATCCAGGCACCCTGTGGCTCAGTCAAGTTGACGTATGCAAGTAATCATCACAAAGCCTGAGAAAGGAGGCAGGTCCTCAGCAAGTGTGCCCCTGAAAGTTTGTCACCACAGACACAGACTGGGGTCCATCTCAGCAGGTGTCCACCTTACAGAGCCCATTTTGGAGCCCAACATGTCTGTGGATGAGGCCACTGTGACCACACCTAGACTTGACTTTAATATTCCTCTTGAATGAAGCCATTGTCCATATGAGAAGAAGTGCAGAAAGGATGAAAAAAGATTTTTTTCTATTGGATATTCTTTCCTGCTTTGTCACAGAGTAGTTGACCATAGAGTTGAGGGAAATACAAGTCAAAACCACAATGAGCTACCACTTTACACCAATTAGAATGGCTAAAATTAACAAGACTGGGAATAACATATTGGTAAGGATGTGGAGAAAGGGGAACCCTCTTACACTGTTGGTGGGAATGCAAGCTGGTGCAGCCACTCTGGAAAACAGTATGGAGGTTCCTCAAGAAGTTAAAAATAGAGCTATTCCTACGATCCAGCAATTGCACTACTGAGTATTTACCCCAAAGATACAGACATAGTGAAAAGAAGGGGCACATGCACCCCAATGTTCATAGCAGCAATGTCCACAACAGCCAAACTATGGAAAGAGCCGAGATGCCCTTCAACAGATGAATGGATAAAGAAGATGTGGTCCATATATACAATGGAATATGACTCAGCCATCAGAAAGGATGAATACCCACCATTTGCACTGACATGGATGGAACTGGAGGGGATTATGTTAAGTGAAGTAAGTCAATCAGAGAAAGACAATTATATGGTTTCACTCATATGTGGAATAAAAGTAATGGTGCAGAGGACAATAGCTGAAGGCAGGGAAAACTGAATGGAAAGAAATCCAAGAGGGAGACAAACCAGGAGAGACTCTTGACTCTGGAAAACAAACTGAGGGTTGCGGAAAGGGATGTGGGTAGGGGGGATGGGGTAACTGGGTAATGGACATTAAGGAGGGCACGTGATGTAATGAGCACTGGATGTTATACACAACTAATGAATCATTGAACATTATATCAAAACTAATGATGGCTATGTTGGCTAATTGAATTTAAATTAAAAAAGAGGAAAAAAAGAAAGGATAAAAAAAGTGTTCTGGAGCATTTTTGCTCTTTGGTTCCTTTGCTCTTTTGTTCTTTGGTTAATAAATTTGGGGAGATGTGGAGAAGCAAATTTGGAAACATTTATGTCTCACGATGATTTAGCAGGAGAAGCAGCATGCTCTTGACAGCTTCTTGACTTGGCTTCAATGGAATAATAGGAGGACACAAATTTTAGGCATTCATCTGCAAATAAGGTCCCAGAACATGGAGAAGACTCAAAGGCTGATTCTTCTTTAGAACAAGTTGATTATTTGATGTTAATGGAAATTCTAACCATTTCTCCTAAGAAGCTGCTTCAGAATTTAAGAACCCAAAGGAGTCTATCCCCCTGCAATATCTCGCAAGCAAATGTAAGGCAGGAGTACTTTAATGATCTATTTTTAAGAGGATTTTTGCTGTCCTGGTTAGTCTGAGTTGGCCTCTTAGGTGCATGATTTGGCAAAGATCCATAATTCACTCATTTTCCTAACTTGCTTCAATAATTTTCCATTGACCTAGAATTTCTCCAGCTCAGGACAGACCTCAGCCCAACAGAGAACCAGGGAGCCTAGATGGCAGCTGAATTGAAATATAGCTGAATCTTGAACAACACGTATTTGAACTGCTTAGGTCCACTTACGCATGGGTTTTTATTTTTTTGAAATAAACACAGTAGAGTACTGTAAGTGCATTTTCTCTCCCTTATGATTTTTTTTAAGATTTTATTTATTTTTTGACAGAGAGAGACACAGTGAGAGAGGGAACACAAGCAGGGGGAGTGGGAGAGGGAGAAGCAGGCTCCCCGCTGAGCAGGGAGCCTGACATGGGGCTTGATCCCAGGACCCTGGGATCATGACCTGAGCCAAAGACAGATGCTTAATGACTGAGCCACCCAGGCACCCCTCTTCCTTATGATTTTCTTAACATTTCTCTTCTCTAGCTTACTTTATTATAGGAACACAGTATATAACACACATAACTAACAACATGTGTGTTAATCGACTCTTCATATTGTCAGTAAGGCTTCTGGTCTCAGTAGGCTATTAGTAATTAAATTTTGGGGGGGTTAGAAGTTATACGCAAATTTTTGAGGGCACAAGGGGAAGTGGCACCCCTAACCCCCATGTTGTTCATGGTCAAGAGTACTATCCCTCTAATGCTGCATTACAATGTATATTTAGACAAGGATTCTCCCCACTTAGTAAATAACAGATTTCTGGCATAACTCACTCCTAAACCACTTGTCAAGAACCTGTGGCAGGCAAATTTATCTCAAAACCAGCTTAAATCGACAATGTAAAACAGAAACTATAAAGTCAGTGAAAAGTATTTCTACTGTGGAGAAATACTTAGGTCTTCTTTATCCATTCATCTGTCGATGGACATCTTGGCTTTTTCCACAGTTTGGCTATTGTGGACATTGCTGCTATAAACATATATACAATGGGATATTATGCAGCCATCAAAAGGAATGAAATCTTGCCATTTGCAATGACATGGATGAAACTGGAGGGTATTATGCTGAGTGAAATAAGTTAATCAGAGAAAGGCATGTATCATATGGCCTCACTGATATGAGGAATTCTTAATCTCAGGAAACAAACTGAGGGTTACTGGAGTGGTGGGGGGTGGGAGGGATGGGGTGGCTGGGTGATGGACATTGTGGAGGGTATGTGCTATGGTGAGCACTGTGAATTGTGTAAGACTGTTGAATCACAGGCTTGTACCTCTGAAACAAATAATACATTATCTGATTAAAAAAAAAGAAGAAGATAGCAAGAGGGGAAGAATGAAGGGGAGTAAGTCAGAGGGGGAGACGAACCAATAGAGATGATGGACTCTGAAAAACAAACTGAGCGTTCTAGAGGTGAGGGGGGTGGGGGAATGGGTTAGCCTGGTGATCGGTATTAAGGAGGGCACGTTCTGCGTGGAGCACTGGGTGTTATACGCAAACAATGAATCATGGAACACTGCACCAAAAACTAATGATGTAATATATGGTGATTAACATAACAATAAAAAATTAAAAAAAAACATTATGCTGATTAAAAATGGAAAATCCAAATATAAAAAAAAGAAAAGAAAAAATAAAAACAGGAAAACCTCTAGTAAAATTGAGTTTCCCACAAAATAAATAAATAAATAAATAAATAAATAAATAAATAAATAAATAAAAATATACTGTAAAAAAAAGAAAGAAAGAAATACCTAGGTCTTTGTTTCTACACCTGGATGGAGGTGAAAAATCAAAATATTAATCGTCTGAAAGGATTACCCTGCCTCCCTCCTCCCTTTTCCTGACCCCTTCAGTAGACTCACAAAGGAAATGGCATGTTTCTGCTGGATTGGGTGATTTGGGGAACAAATCTGAATTATAAAGTGTTATGGGCTTTTGGAAGAAAGAAGGTGCTGTCAGAATAAAAGATGTTGTTCTTAACTTTTTCCATGGCACTTGTATATAAGTCCACAGTTTGTGACCTTACAGTTGGCTGACTGCTTTCTCCCTCCCCCAACCTCCGCCCTCTTATTAAACAAAAGACTTGCACGTTCTGGGAAGTGTTGGCAACAGGGCCATGCCACTGTCATCCAGGCCATGCTGTGATGCGGTGGAAAGAGCCCCTGGCTGGAGCTTGAGAGCAGCTCTGGCCACTGTGGGGTGTGTGCGACAGGCTCCGGACCAGGGTCACCCCAGCGGCCGGTGCGGGTTGAGGGCAGCAAGGGACAGCTGCTGGAAGAGCCGTGTGCTGCAGCTTCCATCACAAATGCTGGAGTATCATCCCTTCCCCTCCCCCTCACCAGGCTCGCTGGCTCTCCACGCACTGTCAGCTACTTCTCTCTTCTTCCAGCTGTAACCAACGTGTCTCTGCTTCATTCTATTTCAGATTCATTCAACAAATATTTATTAAGAACCTACCATGCAAGCTACGGCTCTTCACCACACCTCAGTCCACCATTCATACTCGCTTCTCGCTCAGAAATGGCTCTGGACAAGGACCCCCGTGTATCGTTAAACTATCCAGGCCTCTCTCCACGGCAGCTGAGAGTGCTGATCCCTGAGTGTCTCATGAATTCTGCTCATCCTTTGCCTTAAGAATCCTCTCTCGTGGTGTTGCTCCTTCCTCTGATGCCTCCTTCTTGGACTCTTCCTTGTTCCTTGTCCTTTTTTGACATTCAATGTTGATATGTCCCAGAGTGACATTCCTAACCCTCTTCTCTTTTAATTCTGCACATTGCCCTGGGTTACCCCATGTCTTCTTAGGGCTTCAGCCATCATCTACAATGCAGAAAACCCAGAGGACTACATTTCTAGCCCAAGTATGTCTTCTGAACTGTGGACATACTTAGCTCCTTGCACAATACAACCACCTGTTCAGTTACTATAGCTGCATAACAAGTCATCCCAAAACTGAATGGCTTTGAACAACTGTTGGTTGGGTCAGGAACTTGAGGCACAGCAAAGACAATTGTTTCTGCTACATGATTTCTGGGGCTTCATCTGGGAGGACTTAAAGGCTGGAATGATTTAACAGCTGAAGAATGGAATCATCTGCAAGCATCTCTATTCATATGGTAGTGGCTGATATCTGTCATGATGTCACATGTCTGTTGGCTGGGATCTCATCTTCTCTCTGGGCCCAGACTTCCTCACAGCATGGCAACCTCAGGGTCACTGGACTTCCTACAAGGTAGTTCAGGGCTCCAAAGGTGGATGTCCTTGCTAACAATGAAGAAGCTGCATCACCTTTTGAGACCTAGCCACAGAAAGTACTTAGTGTCACTTCCCTCACTTGATACCAGTTACAAGGGAGTCACAAGCCCACCATATTCAGAGGGAGGGGATGAGACCCCATTGGTGATGGGGGGAGTGGAAAAGCAGTAGGAGAGCATGTAGGACAGGAGGTGCTCCATCTTTGGAAAGTATAGTCTGTCACATCACTCCTCTCCACACCCAGTGTCACACGTACTCCACCTGCACAGATGTTTCATACTGCCATGTACACTCTCTTTCCTCCAGGTCTTCACACATACTGTTCCCTCTGACCAGAGTAGCTTTTCCTGTCTCCTAGCTCCCACCAGTATCTGATTTTTTATCTCACTTCTATTTGTCCTTCAAGCCTCATCTCAGATCCAAGTTTGTCCTTACAAGAGAGGCAGTGTCCACCACCTCATCTTGCTTTCCTCCCTGTCGGCCCCCTTACTCATTCAACAACTGGATGTGGAGGGACATCCCATGCCTGAACTCTGAGTCACTAACCTGAGTTCAAAGTCTGGTTCTGCCACTTGCTGACTGTGTGAACCTGAGCAAACTGCTTAACTTCATAAAACTCTAGTTCCCACATTTATAAAATAAGAAAATTATTATATTACCTTTTATAGCTGAGGATTAAATGGGATGGTGTACAGATATTGGCTGATAGGTGCTAGCTATTAACATGATCCTCAGAGCAGCTGTATGGGTCAAAGATTAATTTTAAGAACTGGTATTGCAATGCAAACACTTCCCTTCTAGCTCTAAGAGCTAGATTGCTCAAAAAAGTAAACTTCTTAAGCTATATTTAATATACAGCCATCTATTGTCTCTTTCTATACTTTCTTATTTTAATGGTTATATTTAATGTACTTTCAGTATTTAGACAGCCACTCCTAGGTACTAGCATTTGTATAGTATGTCCTATATTTGGTACAGCTAATTATTTCTCACCAAACATATATTTTTACTCCTACTGATGTTAAGGAGAATCCTCTGCTTTTAAAAAGACACTCGCCCCAGATATCTCTCCTATGAAGGGTACCTCTCTGCTTGCACCGCTGACCCCAGGAGGCAGCTAATTCAGCATAATTACTACCCACATATGACTTCTCTTTCTCCCTTTGGCTCCATTAACCAGTGTGCTTGGTGCTCACTATCCATGGCTTTAGTTTGCTCTGGGGATTACATATAGTGTTCCCCATCATTGTCCTTGGGTAGAAAACAGGCCCTGTTAAAATATTTGCAGTGAAAAACCACATTCTTCTGGTGATTTTGAGGTGGTGTTTTTGGTTTGGGGTGTTTTCTGTTTATTTCTGTTTTTGTTTTGCTTCTTTTCATTGAATTTTTCTAACTTGCCAGGCGGTTACTATTTGCACAATTTGTGTGGACATGTTGTTTGTTTTATGCATCACTATGCCAAGGAAGAAAAGCTTTCAGTGTTGTTTAAATACTACATGTAAAATGACCCAATATTCCAGCTCCACATCTGTTTGAGCAGAGTACAGAGAATAAAGAGGAGCAATGGAGAAGACATTATAGGGACACAGATATTGGTTAAGCCTATGGATAGAACCAAAGACTGAAATGAGACACTTGCCTTAGGAGGCAAAGAGCTTCCTGTATTGGCTTATTGAGACACTGGTTAATCAGCAAATTGTAAGGAAAATTTAAAAATCAGTGAAAAGTTGGATTAAGATACCTTATTCTTCCAAGATTTCATACTGAAATGCCATGAAGATTCACTATAATTGCTGGACAGCACCTCTAACCTGCACTGTCTAGTTCTAGAGAAGAATAGACCTAAAAGAGCCACATCTGCAGCTGAAGAATTTAGTGTTCTTCAGTTAGTGCGAAGGTAAATACTGTAAGTGTGACTGGGCCATACACACATGAAAGGAGAATGCAGAAACATGACATATTCTACAGCTGCTTGAATCTTTACCAGTACCTGGAGCCTCTAAGTGAGAAGTATCTGAACCTATTCTTTCAAATTCAGAATCGTGTTTGTCTCCCTCTCCAAAAGTGTGCATCTGTCCCCAATCATGTCCCTTCAGTATTCAAATGAGAGATATGTTGATGGGTTAACAGAAGAGGCAAGGCCAGCCAACAAGAATGAGCACACAGGGAGTTAGAAAAACTGGTGGAACAAGAACAGACACATCACGACCTTGTGTCTTTAAAATCCTCCAGACATTCTTGCAGGGAAGAGTATTGGCAGGTCTGGGCCAGGAACCTGTGTGCCTCTTGTCACAGAGTCATCTGCAGTGCAAGAAGCTGGCTTCCTAACTTAGAGTCACAACCCACCACTGTGACCAGAGATTGGCATAAGAATTTAAACAGTGTTTAAAGTGGGAATATGGTCACAGGATTTCAAAACCAAAGAAGAAATTGCCAAATATTTAATTCAATCATTTTACTTTATAAGTTTCAATTTAAATATCACTTTCTCAAAGGAACTTTTTCTAGATTTCTGGACTAGACAAGGTCTCTAGTTATATGCTCCATGACACACTGTACTTTTATTTTATAGTACTTAATACAATTATTATTAAAAAGTGGATCATGTAATAATTTGTGCAATATCTCTATCCCCAACAATCTTTATGTTCCAAGAGGGAAGGGACTATGTCTCTTTGCTAGCCCATGTATCCCCATATTCTCATCAGAGTGCCTGATATTTAATAGGTCCTAGATAATATTTAATTAGTTAAATGAAAGTTAAGCTCAGATAAATTAACGGAAAAACTAAGTGAATGTCACAGTCCCAACCATGCCTCGTTCCCAGTTCCCAGCTGTAGTTTGGGCACAGAGAGATAAAATGAAAGAGAATCAAGGAAGATTATCCATTACCTTGGGTTTCCCAAGAATCTAAGAAATAACAAAGTATGTACATTTCCTCACATCTCTGGATATTTGCCATATTTTCTACCTCACTCATCCAATAAGTATTTCTCAAGTGTCTACTAGAGTCAGGGAGTTAAATGCTGGAGATACAAACAGAGCAAAACACAAAGATGTTTGATTTCCTCTTGCTTGCTTATATCCAGTCTACAGGAGCAGTTTGTAATTTACAAAATCTATTCATAAGTTAAAGCTTTCATGTTGCCTCCTATGTCTAGAAGTCCATAGAAAAATGTCCAGGACGCACTCAATAAATGGATCCTCTGACATGATCCCAATAGCCAGTGCAATAATCAGCAGGATTTAGGTCAGATACCCTCTTTCATAGAATGGGTTACCCCGGAAGCAGAGTCTGAGACAAAAATATGAGCACAAGGGGTGTAGAAAATGGGACAGAGAGGAAGCTAATAAACAAGGCACTATCAAGCAAGATTCTTCTGTGGACAACTGGAGCTCAGTCCTGCTGGGGAATCCTGGAAAACCATAAACCATGTAGAACACATCTGAGCTATCCCACGTGAAGGGCAAGGGAATTTGAATATTTATCTTCATCTCCCATCTGGTCATTGGCAGAGGGCTGCTTCCAGAGGAAGATCTCCCCCATGGTTCTGGCCCACCTTCTGGCAAGGCGAGTCCACAATGCCCTTGGAATGCACATGGTGGTGTAGACTGAGGGCATATGGACAAGGTACTGACAGTGTCGACTATATTTTCACCTCTAGTCAAACAAAGTCTCAATGTCTGAAAATTGAGCTTTGGTTTTCCCTCTTTACCTTCTCTGTTTCCACTCTTCTCCTCTCAACACCCTTCTCCCCTCAACACCTGCACCTAGCTGGCTGGTGCCTGGTATGAGAATGAAAGACAAGCCTCTGTCTGGTGCAGGGACTTCCTGTGCTCATTGGGTGACAAAGACTGTGCAAGGGAATGTGTGAGAGCCATGTGGGTTACAGCCCATTATCCTCAGACTTATTCTTTGTATAGCAGCACATAGATGAACAATGCCTTTAAAATGTAGACCACATCATCAGAGAATAAATCCTTCCCTTGTGCCACGAGGCCCTCTAGGAATTGGTTCCAGCCAACCTCTCTGACTTTATCTCCTGTAACTTTGTCCTTGCTCACTCTGCTCCAGCCTCACTGGCCTTCTTTCTCTTGCTTGAGCATGCCAAACTTGTTCCTGCCACAGACTCACACACTTCTGGTTCCTTTGTCTAGAACACTGCCTCCAAGTCTTAACATGGTCTGGTCCTTCCCCTCATTTACACCATGGCTCAAGTGTCAACTTCTTCAAATACAATGACCTTAACTATCTCCTAGTCATTACCTATCCAACAGTCCTATTGCATGTTCTCTACAGGATTTATCATTTCCTTCCAAAATTTTTCTTATTGTTTATATGATCATAGTTTATTCCTCATATACATATACACCCAAACTAGACAGTAAGTTCCACAAAAGCAGGGACTTCGCTGTCTTGTTCCCTAAATCTTCAGTGCCTGTTCATCCATGAATATTTGTTGAATGTGATTACGGCCTAGGTCACTGTCCCTGCTGGAGCACACAGGGGAGTGAAAGCTATGCAAGAGTCAAAGTTCTCATTTGAAATCAGTTTCCTATATATTACTCTTTCCTTTGATACAGGATAATTGTATTATTCAGTAACAAGGATGCCCACTTTCACCTCTCCTATTCAACATAGTACTGGAAGTTCCAGACAGAGCAGTTAGGCAATAAACAAATAAAAAAAATATGTTATGCAAATTGAAAAGGAAGAAATAAAATGATCTCTGTTTTGCAAACACCATGATCTCCTATGTAGAAAACACAAAAGATTGCACAGAACTACTGCTATAACTAATAAACTGAGCAAAGTTGCAAGATACAAAATCAACATAAAAAATAATTTGTATTTCTATACACTAACAATAAACAATACAAAAAGAAAACAATTTCATTTATAATACCACACACACATGCACATAAATATCTGGAAATAAATTTAACTCAGGAGGCAAACACTGAAAACTACCAAAAAAGTACTGAAAGAAATGAAATACAGATAAATAGAAAGCCCATTTTCATGGACTGGAAGACTTAATATTGTTGTCAATATTACCCAAAACAATATAGAGATTTAATGTAATCTCTGCCAAAATCCCAGCAGCATTTTTTGCAGAAATAGAAAAAATCCATCCTAAGATTTATGTTGAATCTCAAGGGACCTTGAAGAGATAGAAACAATTTTGAAAAAGAAGTGCAAAGTGGAGGCCTCACAATTCCTGATTTCAAAACTTATTACAAAGCTATCATAATCAAAACAGTGTGGTGCTGGCCTAAGACAGACATATAGACCAACAGGATAGAATAGAGAGTCCAGAAATGAACACTTGCATATATGGTCAAATGATTTTCCACAAGGGTGCCAAGACCATTCAATGGAGAAAGGGCAGTCTCTTCAACAAATGGCTTTAGAAAAACTGGAGATCCACATACAAAAGAGTAAACGTAGATCCTTACCTTATGCCATTGACAAAAACTAACTCAAAATTGGTGAAAGACCTAAACCTAAGAGCTAAAACTCTAAAGCTCCTAGAAGAAAACAGAAGAAAATCTTCATGACATTGGATTTGGCAATGATTTCTTAGATATAACACCAAAAGCATAGGCAACAAAAGAAAACAGTAGGTACAATGGACTACACACAAAAAAAGAAAGCTTCTGTGCATCAAAGGACACAATCAGCAGAGTTAAAGGGCAACCTACAGAATGGGAAAAACATTTGCAAATCATGTCTGATAAGGGGTTAATACCCAGAGTACATACAGAACTCCTACAAGTATGGGGTACCTAGGTGGCTCAGTCAGTTAAGCATCTGACTCTTGATTTCAGCTCAGGTTATTGTCTCAGGGTCATGGAACTGAGCCCTGTGTGAAGCTCCACACTCTGCAGGGAATCTGCTTGGGGATCTCCTTCTCTTTCCCTCTCCTTCTGCCCTACACCCCCCCAAATAAATAAATCTTAAAAGAACTCCTATAACTCAATGTCAAATAAATAAATAAATAACCAGACTTAAAAATGAGCAGAAGACTCTAGTTGATGTTTCTCTAGTATGATATACAAATGGCCAACAAGCATATGAGAAGTTGTTCAGCACCACTAATCATTAGGGAAATACAGTAAGAACCATGGTGAGATACCTCATAACTCATTAGGATGTTTACATGCAAAAAAAAAAAATGGAAAATAAGTGTTGTAGGGATGTGGAGAAATTGGAACCATTATGCACTGTTGGTGGGAATGTGAAGTGGTACAGTCACTGTGGAAAACAGTGTAGCAGTTCCTCAAAAAAATAAAATAGAGAGTTAACTAGGACCCAGCAATTCCACTTCCAAGTATATACCCAAAAGAATTGAAAGTGGGGTCTTGAAGAGATATTCATACATCCACATTCATAGAAGCCATTATTAACAATAGTCAAGAGGTGAAAGGAACCCAAGTATCCATCAATAGATGAATGGATAAATAAAATGTGGTATATACAGACAATGGAATATTATTCAGTTTTAGGAAGGTAATTCTGTCAAGTGCTACAACATATACGAATCTTAAAGACATGTTAAGTGAAATAAGCTAGTTCCAAAAAGACAAATACTGTATGATTCCACTAAATGAGGTACCTAGAGTAGTCAAATTTGTGGAGACAGTAGAATAGTCATTGCCAAGGGCTGGGGAGAGGGGGAAATGGGGAGTTGCTATTTAATGGGTATGGAGTTTCAGTTTTGCAATAGGAGAACATTCTGGAGATTGGTTGCACAACAATGTGAATATAATTAGCGCTACTGAATTGTACACTTCAAATGGTTAATTTTGTTATGTGTATTTTACTACAATTAAAATTTTTTAATTGAAAAAATTTACTAGCTTGTTAATTCATGAGGGAGAAAAGAAAGAGTCTACATAGTAAATAATTTAGAAAATCTATTAACTCAAGCTTATAAAAGATACGAAGTCAGTCTCTAAAATGTAATGTCCTCTTTCAGCTGAAAAGCTCTTCTAGGAAGAGACTTAGAATATTTCCAATTTACACTCCAAGCTCCCCAGCTCTTTAGCATTTCCCAAAGACTTCTGGACATTTCCTCGAGCAAACCTCTCTATCTGTGATCATTTTGAGAAAGGGATAACATGGAGGCTTATAAGACAGGGATCTAATACTTTTTAGCAAGTGTTAAACTGCAGAGTAGCATGTAACAAATGGGACAAATAAGGGAACAAGTCCAAAGCTCAAAAAGTAACTCTTTTCCAACATTTATTTAGTTGAATGTGTGTTGTAGCCAGAGCACTATTCTGAGAGTCAGAGGACTTGAGTTTTAGTCCCAACTCTGCCACAAAAGAGCTTCCTGAGCTTAGACAAGCACCTCATTGTGTCCTTTGTAATATGAGCAATTGGGTAAAATTACTAAGGACGCTGCCCACTCCTCCTCAACACATACGAAAACATGTTAGGCATCTATTTAAAGTGGAGATTAATCATCTTGCTTGTGTAGTCCCAAACTTGTAAAAGAGTAGCAAAGACAATTCAGTATACCGAAGTCTTCAAAGAATAGCTAGAGAAATCTGGCAAAATCCCATCCACCCTGTAACACCATTACTGCTATTACAAACTCACTTGAAGCTGTGTGGTGGAAAACTGGAAGCTGGGGTCAACAAAATGCAATCATCTACACTCCCCATCACATAGCCCTACTGAGGGTAATTATGTCTGCACTCTGGGAGACAGAGGCCTCTTCCAACTACAGAGTGAATCTCTGGTGAGGTCATGTTCTTGGGGAAAGTAATTTTCACTTGGGCACATTTATCCCCCAGAAACTGTTCCCAGTCTCTGCTAACGTGAGCCCCATGACAGGACTGGACTCAGGCCCCATCCTCGGTGTGCAGGTGGGGCATGGAATTGTCCCAGGCAGTCCAAACAGAGCTCAGGGCCTCACCTCCCACCTGCCCCTCCTCCCACCACTACTTCCTGCCACGTACAACACTCCACGGAAAGGACTGAGGAAGAAAACCTGTATTTCTTTTTCTTTCTGACAAAAATAAATGTTCATATCATGTTTTAGAGTCTCCAGTGAAATTTTCACATGCTTATCTCATGTAATCCTCACAAGAATGAGATGAGGTAAGTGGTATTTTACCCCTTTGCATAGACAGAGAAACTCAGACCTGGAGGGTTGTGTAGACTGTCACAAATGACCAAGCCCACAAATAGGGCATCCTTACCAGCGGTCACTAATGAGGGCTGAGATCTATCAAGTTCTTGTCTTCAGTCTCTGAAAACATCACTGCTGGGTCCAACCAACAGTGTGTACTCAATGCCTATGGACTTTATAGTAGACGATCACAAGCTGCTTTTGATATAAGGAAGAACGATTGGAATACCAGCTCCACCTCTTGCTAATTTATAACTGGGTTTGAGTTACTCTTTTCTTCATTCATTCAGCAATATTGACTAAGTGCCCTCTGTACCAGGCGATGAACGTGCTAATTTAAATAGCATGGTCAGGGAAGGCCTCTTTCAAGAGATGAGATTTGACCCACAACCTGATTAACAAAAACAATCTAGACATTTGAGAAATCCAGGGCCAAGGGAAAAGTAAGTCCAGAGGCTCTAAGGCAAGATGAATTTGGGGTTTCAAACAAAAAGACACCCCCTGAGTCTAGAGCATAGAGAAGGAAGAGAAGAAATAAGAGAACTAAGCTGGGCCATATTATAGAAGATATGTAGGCCAAAGTAAGGAGGTTGGATTATTCTAATCACAATAGGAAGCCACTAAATTTTAAACAAAAGAGTAACACTATCCAATTTATATTAACTGCATATAATGTAACTTTTCTAAGCCTGCATTTCCTCATCTACAAAATTCTTATAATAATAGTAGCTACTTCATAGTTTCATTGAGAAAACTTAATTTGGCCAATGATAACTCAATATATAACAGCTACTACTACTACTACTACTACTATTATTATTAAGAGATGGATGACATTTGCATATGATGTCATGATAAGGAGATAATAATCAGAATATACTATATAATACTCATAGCTCACACTAAAGGTGTAAATTTGCATATAGACACAAAGATTTCCAGCTGACTTCAGTCTGTGAAAACCGAACTGAAAAATCTGGAGTTGTCTGCTGCTTTGTGACTCAGCCTTATTCCCTGGGAGAGGTGAAGGAGAACTTAACTGTTTCAGTAGAGATTATCTTGTTCTCTGCCCTCCAACTTTTCTTCTTTCAGGTTGGGTCTCCAGAAGGCGTCTTTGGATTACTTGTCCTATCCCCATCCATGGTTGTGGCAAAAACTGTTGGCTATTCATCAAACCATTTCCTCTTCTTCCTGGAGTCACAGCTGGATTACCTTTCCCAGCTGCCCTTCACCACTGAGCAGTAGCCCGGAGACTAAATATGACCAGAGGGGATTTGTACCACTTCCTGGTCAGCCTACCCTGTAAAATCTTCTTACAAAATATCCTCTGTGCTCTTCCCTCTTACCCTGGCTAGATGTCTATGCCTGGAGCAATGATGGAAACCATATATTAAAGATGGTGGAACCTCCATGAATCTGGATCCCTAACTGATTTGCAGAGCCGAGTCCTCAGGCCTACCTGGAACTATCTGGGACTTGTTACATGTTGTAGCAGACTGAATAACAAGTCCAAGGTAATGCAATCCTGCATTCCATTTCTACAGTCTGGTTATATTAAAAATCTCAGATGTTTGTGACCTAATTTCTGAAAATACATGGTTCTTAATAAGGAAGTCTTCAATTGACACTCATAAGACCCTAAAAGTTCTTCTCTGTCTTGATGGCATATTTTTCACTTTCCAGCTGCGTCTGTCCATCAGCTTCTCTCCTAGATAGCAGCCTAAAAATTGCCATGCTGGATTTGAATCTAGTTCAGTGATGAGTATCCAGAAAGGGAACACAGAACCTTTATTTAGGGACCTTCAACCATTAATTTAACTCCTCCTTGAAATTATTTTAGGTTCAGCCTACTCTGTGTGCTCAATGCACTGTGCTTCCCCCAGTAGAGCTATATTTTTGGTGTGTCTGTCTCCTCCCCACAGCTCCTGAGGGCACACTCAATGTCTAGTTCAGCTTTGCGTCCTCAATACCTAGCACTGTGACTGGCCCATAGGAGGTGCTTAGGGATTGAATTAATTGAGGGGGAGGGTGTTGTGGTTTTCTAAACTTACTGGTTTGACACAGCCATTAGACTCTTCTGCCCTAGCAGGTGTCATTAACCAACATCTGACAACTAACTACAAGCAATGTCTTAGACTCACCTTAGGAATGTTCCCAAGGCAACAGTTCTCAGTCATCAGTGCACCCACCCAAGCTTCCCAACAGTGCTGTGATGTCTACATGATGTCCACAGCACTTTCTTCTGCATGAATCATGAGCTCTAACTGGAGGCGGGGACAGTGGCAGCTTACCACCATACAGAGCCCGGTTAACACCTTTGCAATTCCTGGCCTGCCCTCAGTGAGAACAAGAATGTGAGTGGTGCTCATCTTCCCCTTGGTACAGGACTAGGCTTCCAACATGTTAGAGGATCACTGAAAATAAAAAATTGGACTTGTTCACATTTTTAAAGACTTTTTAGCTCTCCAGCAGTCTTGTTTGATTTTGACAAGGGGAGAAGAAATCACCATGGTCCTGTTCACTATAATTTTGTTGTTGTTGTTTCAAACTTGAAAACTTCAGAATGAAGTGGTAGGGACCCTGAGAAACAGTGCTCCAGTGGGTAAGGGCAAAGGCTTGGGAGTTTGATGGATCTAGATTTGAATTCAGATGTACCACTTACTAGCTTTTGAACCGGGGCACCTTGCTTAAATTCTCTGAGCCTCAGTTTTCTTGTCTGTAAACTGGGAGTGAAAATACTACCCACCTCAAAGGATTGCTGATAAGAAAGTGAGATAATGTATATACTTAGCACCATACCTATCATCTAGTAAGTAATCAATACACATATTAACTATGATGATTATTATAAGCATCATTTTGGGTTTTTTGTGATTATCTTGCTCCTTAATTGAGTGAACTCAGGCTTGGAAAGATTAGTGATTTACACAACTAATGAGGGGAAGAGCAACTACCGTTAAGTTAGATTATTCAGAGCCTCACTCCGGGGGTCTACTGTCACAACACAAGCTTATCCTCATGCTCCAGGTTCTCAAGATCAATACAATGCTCCCCTCATTTGGAATACGATTCCATTTGCTCTCAAGACTTTCAACCAGATTGCCAGGAGAGACAGTTTTCCTGACTTCAAGGCGGTCATAATCTCAACACAATCTAAAACCTATATAGATGTAAAAAGAAGACACTCCAATCACACACTGGGTTGGAAAAACAGATGTTCTAATATTATGTCCAAGACAATGTCCATAGGAAGAAGCTGGAGATAATTTGGAACCTTTCTAATAGGTTTTGAAGATGAAGAAAGTAGACACTCAAGCCAAGTAAATAAATAAATTCAAGGGACACTAGGATCAGAGATGTGTCCCACCTTCAGGGAGGAGTGTGGGGGAAAGCCTGGAGAAGGTTCATATCCATTAATGGTGAGAAAACTCGAAGAAGTGAGGTACTCACAGACCACAGAAGTCTCAGACTGAACTCATATCCAATGTGTCTTTACCTGAATCCATTCTATCCAGTTCCTCACTAGCTAGGCCTCCTGTCACTGTCATTGACTCTGCAGATGGCCTTCCAAACTCCTGTCCCCAAGCTAGAAATCTTTGCTCACCCTCAAATGTTCCTTCCTCCTCATACCAAACCATCAACAAATTCTCTTTCTCCAACCAAAAAAACTCAATCCAGCCTTGGAAACTGGCCCCACCTCTCATGTCCACTGCTACTGCCTTGTTGGAGCATGGGCTGTACTCGTTGGAGACAGTCCAGCAGCCTCCTGTCTCACTCCCTTCTCTTCTAGAAGTCATCAGAGCATGGCAGCTGATACAGAAAATCAGCCATCCTTCAGTCGGGTAATGCATGTGCTTCTGTTTCAAATGGAAAAAAACAGACATAAATAAGGCAATTAGCACCACAGAGTGTGAAGATCTGTCAGCCACTGAATCAGTGAGAAAGTTTTGTTTTGTTTTGTTTTTAAGTAATAAACATCTATATCTGGTTGCAGAAGAGAAGCTTAGTTTTGTTTCTTAAGCTGCAGGTATAACTAAATATTTTGATATTAAGAATTCTCCAGCTCCTTCTATAGTTGTAATATAGTAATGAAGACATTTTAGGGTTTTCATGTGAAATAAGAATGATTTAGTTGGACAATAAGTCTGAAAGAAAGATGAAACATTTCAATCTTTCAAGTGTTTACTTAGTGCTTCCTCCATATTGAACTCTATCAGCCGGGTACCGTGATAATTGTTGCAAAAGGATTTTAAGACCTGGTCCTTGCTCTGAAGGACAACACAATCTCATCCTGGTGACAAAATGGAGACACGTGTTACCATCAGAGAATAATACAAGTTACCATTTTTTAGTATTAAGTGCAAAAAAAGAGAAAGAATTAGATAGACAAAGCCCCAGAACAGGACATGAAACTAATCTGTGAACAACTTGTTCCAGCTTCATAATGCTGTGTATTTCCAGAACATTAAAATTTGGTTCAGTCCATTTTTAAACGCTTTGTCAAGTTTCCAGGTCGTTTTAGGTGAACACTATTATCTGTTATCTCAAAACATTGCAAATCATCATCCCAAGAATATGTAGAATTTCCTAGAATTTAGCTTGTACTGTTTTCAAACCATTTGTTCTACTGTAGTCAGATAATGGAAGAAATATGCATCTTCGGTCATGACTATTGCTATAAGGGCACCATGAATGTTTTAGTAAATTGAATTTTTTTCAAAATCAATTTTCTTTTTCTTATTACTAAAGCAATCCATGCTAATTATGCAGAAAAGACAGAAAATGTCAACAAGCAAACAAACATAAAATAGAATCATCCTTGGACTCTGGGGGACAAACTGAGGGTTCTAGAGGGGAGGTGGGTAGGGGGATGGGTTGGCCTGGTGATGGGTATTGAGGAGGGCACGTTCTGCATGGAGCACTGGGTGTTATGAACAGGCAGTGAATCATGGAACACTGCACCAAAAACTAATGATGTAATATATGGTGATTAACATAACAATAAAAAATAGAATCATCTTTTATTCATATGCATATACATTTTTAAACAAGAATAGGGTAACACAGCACACCAATTTGTAACCTTTTGCCACTTAATATATTATGAATATTTTTCCTTATCAACAAATGCATTTTTGTGATATTTTTGATGACTGCATAATATTCCATATTGCATGGACCATAATGTACCAAATCCAATGATTTTCACACATTATGGACCCAGGACTCCTTAAGATCTTAAAAATTACTGAAGACTCCAAAGAGTTTTTGATTATGTGGGTTATAACAATCAACATTTTACCATATCAGAATTATGAGAAATTTTTAAATATTTTATTAATTCATTTTAAGATCCCAGTAATAAACCAATTACATGTTAACTCAAATAACACTCTTATGAAAAATAACTATATTTCCAAAACAAAAAAATTATAGTGAGAAGAATAACATTATATATTTTTGCAAATGTCTCTAAATGTCTAAAGAAGACAGCTGATTTCCTGTATCTGCTTCATTCAATCTCTTGGTGATATAACACTTCATGTAGCCTCTAAAACACTGGTGACAGAACAAGAGTAAAAAGGACAAATGATCTCAGACTACTATTAGGAAGAGAATGTAATCTTACAGATCCCATAAAAGTGTCTTGGGGACTTTGCTAAAAGAGTCTCTGGGACCCCCAAGAATCCTTGGACCATGTTTTGAGAAATGCTGACCTAACAACGTCCAATTTGTGAACATCTATGGTTTATAAACTGCATGATAACAGCAATACTTTCAAGATGTTTGAGTACTTTACTTGTTTATTTTTTAAAGGTTTTATTTATTTATTTGAGAGTGAGCATGAGCAGGGGTGGGGCAGAGGGAGAGAGAGAAGCAGACTCCCCGCTGAGCAGGGAATCCAACATGGGGCTCAATCCCAGAACTCTGGGATCAGGACCTGAGCCGAAGTCAGACACTTAACTGACTGAGCCACCCAGGCGCCCCTGAGTACATTATTTACTAAGCCAATGGAAAGACTAGGATGTTGTTAATCATCAGCTACAGGCTGATGATTGACAACAAAAGCAAAAATTTTCAATTATTGAAAAAATAACCACTTATTAACTACCTTGCACATAGTAGACCCTTCACCTAGAACTTGAGGTATTTTTATACTAAATTCCTACAACACTGTGAGCTAACGTAACCCATTTTTTTAAAAAGATTTATTTCTTTATTTTAGAGAGAGAGAGTGGAGAAGAGGGGCAGAGGGAGAGAGAATCTCACAATGAGATTCTCCACAATGAGCATGGAACCTGACACGGGGCTCAATCTCACCACCCTGAGATCATGACCTGAGCTGAAACCAAGAGTCGGACCCTTAACCGACTGGCCACCCAGGCACCCCTGGAGTATCCCATTTTTAATGAGGAAAAAGATTCAGAAAGTTTAGCAATCACCTATGGTCTTCCTAACTGGAAAGCCCATACTATCAATCCCAACATTATGGACCACCTCACATGAGGCAGAGAGAAGGGGGGGCAGGCAGTGCATGGGGAGAGCAGGTGAGAAGTGGAGGGGTGAAGTATCAAAGCATGCTAGGTTAGCATACTGACATAACCATACCCATATCACGGTGACCTTTCAGAGCTTAACTAAGGAACTGGGAGAATTTAATTTTTCAAATACTTTTCATTTTACCTACCAGATAGCTGAATCACTATAGATGTAGCAGTGACATAAAAATCGAAACATTTACACAGTCTACATGATGCAAATTGTTTTTGTGTAGATGTTTCTGCTACATGTTTTTTTACTGCAACCTCTTATTATTTCCATATGTTTGCCTCTTCACACCAGTGAATAATTTCACTGATGATCTGATAATAGTAATAACACATCATAGCTTCCCTTGTTGGGAGGCATCTATGTACTAACCCCAGGCTAAATGCTTTGTACAGTATCTGCACTTTATCCTTACAACAATTCTGCAAAATAGGTTTTAATTACCACCATTTTACCGATGAAGAATCTGAGGCTTCAAGTGGAAAGAGGCTTAATTTTTTTTTTAGATTTATTTATTTATTTGACAGAGAGAGAGGGGGAGAGAGAGAGCACAAGCAGGAGGGGCAGAGGGAGAGGGAGAAGCAGACTCCCCACTGATCAGGAAGCCCGAAGCAGGGCTCGATCCCAGGACCCTGAGATCATGACCTGAGCTGAAGGCAGATGCTTAACCAACTGAGCCACCCAGGCACCCCAAGAGGAAAGAGGCTTAACATAGAGGAAACTAGGGCTGAATCAGAGCCTGTGTCTTTAACTGCTCCCCGCTGCCTCCATCTCTTTCTGCTCTATAGCACACAGTAAATGCCAAAGGACTGAATGATGCAGAGATGAGACCGCTACCACCTGCATCCCTAGGCACTGCCATCCTCCAGCCCCGAGGGCTATGAGCCTCTCCGCACAGAGGACAGCAACTCTGTGCTCAGGTCCTGTTTGACTCAGTCCCAGGTACAAGATCTGGCCAGTGTCTGTCTTCCAATCCACAATGGTGACAAGCCACTGAGCACAGCATGCACTGTGATTACTTCTTGCTTTTAAAATAGCATCAGTTATTTCAGAAAGGCTGGATTATACAATATGTTGGAAATTCATAACATTTATTTCTGTAGTTGACACTGACCACTGGCTCGGATATCTATAATCAGGTTCTGGCCCTGGGCCATGTTTTTAGAAGAAAAACAAATTCCTGTAAAACATTCAAAGTGGGATGATCATAGCAACCCCATGACAATCACAGAACATAAGGATGGAGCTTCTAAAATAGGTTGAAATGTATAAAATACACTGAAACTTCTAAAAGAGCCTAAAAGGCTTTGGACGAAAAGTTCTGTGTAAGATTAAAAAAATTATATATAAAGCCAAAGACTATATGTATATGCAAAACTATTCATGTTAGCACATGAATGAAATGTAATGTACTGAGAATATATTTAATAGAAGCAAAGAACATCTATACAGACCAGATATCACCTGAGGCCCCTTGCTCTTGGGAGATCTGGGGAAACATGAGATGAGTCCAATCCAGAGCCTGGGAGAATCCAGTGCCTCTTCCCCATTTTCTATGACTTCAGGGACATCCTGTCCCAGACCTTACTCTGCCTCTCCATCTGTACTGCCTCAGTTCCATACCCTGTCCATCCAGGCGCTGCACCCTGTCTCCCTGACCTCCACACATACAAAGCCACCTGCACCTATGCACTGTGAAGGTTTGCAAACTTTCCTAATGATTTGGGGATTAGGAGTGAGTTACTGTTGGCATCTCATGTCCTCCTACCTCACCTCTTCCCTCCTTTCTTCTTCCTTCTTCTTCTCCCACTGGATTAACAAGAGGATTCTTCCCTTTCACATGTAGAGAAATTTGACTTATACCCAGCTGTCTCAGTTCTCTCTCAGATAAATTCTGTGGCTTTCCTAAGAGGAACTGGAAAATCAAATTTTCTCCATCTACTTACATGTCCATGTCCATCCACAATGCATGAAGACTCCATGGCTCTTTGCAACTCTGTTGCATATTTATGGGTTAGGACTCTTTGGTTTGCAAGGGGCAGAGACCCAGATCAAATTGGCATGGATGCACAAGACAACCTGTGGGCTCATGAAATTAAAAAAATCTAAGAGTCCGGGGCACCTGGGTGGCTCAGTCAGTTAAGCATCTGCCTTCGGCTCAGGTCATGATCCAAGGGTCCTGGGATCGAGCTCTGCACCAGGCTCCCTGCTCAGCGGGGAGCCTGCTTCTCGCTTTCCCTCTGCTGCTCCCCCTGCTTGTGCTCTCTCTCTCTCTGTCAGATAAATAAATAAAATCTTAAAAATAAAATAATAAAATAAATAAAAAAATCTAAGAATCCACTAACCATGAATAAAGCTTGATGCAGGGGCTCAACGGAGCCATTGGGGTCTCCCTACATCACTCAGGTCTGCTTCCCCTCTAAGGCAGGTCCTTGACAAGTGATGGTCCTTTAGATTCCAGTCTTGGGAAAGGCTATAGCCTACTACTAGATCATTAGGAAGTTGATCACATAATGTCTGTTTATGTTTGGTGCCTAGTACATTGCCTGGAACATGAGAACCCAATAAATATTAGTGAATTCAATTATTTTTTAACTAATATTTATCCAGCACCTATATGTGTCAACCTTGAGAATATAGTAGCACACCAAAGTTTCTGCTCTCATCCAGCTTCTGCTGAACGAAGTCATAAACAAATCAGACAATTTTACATAGTGATAGGGCTATGAATAAATTAAATGAGGCAATATGATAGATGGTGACCAAGGTGTGACAGAGGGCTCCCTAAGACAGGGTTAGGGAAGGATCTCTTTGAAGAGGAAATATTTGACCTTGCATCTGGATGGTAAGAAGGAGCCAACTGTGTGAAAATAGAGAAGAATGCCCCAAGCCAAGAGAAAAGCAGAGCAAAAGCATTATGGCAGGAAAGAGTTGAGCAGGCCTAGTAGATGAGATCAGTGACACTGGAACATTACAAATAAGGACAGTTATCATATGAGGTCAGGGAGGTAGGCAATTGACAAATCAGTGGAGTCTATAGCTCATAAGGGGTCATTTGGATTTTATTCTGGTGCAATGAGAAGCTACTAGAAGATTCTACATGAGAATAATATGAACTGACTTACTTTTTTATGGTAAAATACACATAACACAATGTTTACCATCTTAATTTTTAAGTGTACAATTGTTGTGCAAACAATCTCCAGAACTTTTTCATATCACAGAACTGAAACTATACCCACTAAACAACTCCTCATTTCCCCCTCCCTCTGCCCCTGGGAACCACCATTCTACTTCCTGTCTCTACGAATTTGACTACATTAGATCTCTCAAATAAGTAGAATCATACAAAGTTTGTCCCTTTGGGACTGACTTATCACTTAGCATAATGTCTCCAAGTTTCATCCATGTTGTAGTCTGAGTCTCTGTCAGAATTTCCCACCTTTTTAAGGCTGAATAATATCCCATTGTTTGTATACACCACATTTTGTTTATCTGTTCATCTGCTGATGAATACTTGAGTTGCTTCCACCCTTTAGCTATTGTGAATACTGCTGCTATGAACATGAGTGTACAAATATCTCTTCAAGACCCTGCTTTCAACTCTTTGGGGTATATACTCAGAAGTGAAATTGCTAGATCATAGGTAATTATATTTCTAATTTTTGAGGACTCTCGTGGTGGCTGCAGGATTTTACATTCCCACCAACAGTGCATACAGGTTCCAATCTCTCCACATCTTCATCACACTTGTCATTGGCTGTTTTTCACACTCATCCTAATGGATGTAAGGTGATATCACATCATGGTTTTCCTTTGCATTTCTCTAATGTTTAATGATGTTGAGCAGCTTTTTATGTGCTTGTTGGCCATTTGTATATCATCTTTGGAGATATATCTTTTCAAGTCCTTTGCCCATTTTTCAATTGGGTTGTTTGGTTTTGGGTTGTTGACTTGTAGGAGCTCTTTATATATACTAGAAATTAACTCCTTATCAAATCTATCACTTGCAAATAGTTTCTCCCATTCTGTAATTGCCTTTTACTCAGTCATGCCCTTTGATGCAAAAGTTTTTAATTTTAATGATAGTCCAACTTATCTGTTGTCTTTTTTCTTTTGGTGTCTATGTTCTTATTGTGATGTCCAAGAAATCACTGCCGAGTCCAATGTCATGAGGCTTTAACCCTATGTTTTCTTCTAGGAATTTTATAGCTTTAGCTCTTACATTTAGGTCAACTTACATTTTTAAAAGATCACATTGGCCCCTAGTGGGAAATGGACTATAGAGAGGCAAGAATGGAGGTTGGGAGATCAGTTAGAAGGCTCTTCCCATAGCAAGAGATAATGGTGACCTGGACCAGAAAGGCAGCGTGATGGTTTAATCTAACTGAACAAACACTTATTGAGTATCTTCTGCAAGCTAATGCCAACTGTGGAGGGTTTATTGTGTGCTGGATGTAGCAAAGACTGCTGGCTACTTGCATAATATCCATGTTCCCTCTCTTTACTATGAGAACCTCAGTCTTGCTTAAGATGCCAAAATGGTCGCCTGAAATATCTGCCCTCTCAGATTCCCTTACAAGCAGTGGAGGCCATGAGAGAAGTTCTGGCCTGTGACACACAAATAGAAGGCTCATAGAGATTTCTGGGCGAGTTCTGGCTTCCCTGATAAAGGCATTACCCTTTATTTCTTCTTTCCTTCTTCCTCTTTCCTGAACAGGACATGAGGCTGGAGGCGGAGTGGCCAACCTATTATCATGACTTAACAAGCATCAAAAAGAAAGCCATATGCTAAGAAACCCAGAGCAGAAAGTTCACGGGAGCCCGGGACACTGGCACCATCCGAGTCTCTACACCAGCCCTGCACTGCTTCCCTCAGGACTCCCCGATATCCCAGGAAAACAAACCCCAACTTGGTGAAGCCATGATTGTTGGAGCTTTAGGACATGTGGCCAAACACAAGTCTAACTCATACACAGACACAGTGCTAAGCATTTAGACACCATATTTTTTGGATCCTCAAAACAACTTTATTAAGTAGGTTCTAGTAGTTCCCATTTTATAGATGGTAACACTGACACTTATACACAAAACTGTTTTCCGTATGTGAGACACTGGCTGGAAAATAAGAAAACACAGAAAAATCTAAATTCATGAGCAATGGCATCAGAAGATCCAGACATCTCATGAATTATATACAAGTAGAAAAAAATAAATAATTCAAAAGGAAAATAGACAATAATGATCATCTCACTCATCTGGCACAGTCCTACTCATCTTTAAGACCCAGCAGAAATCAGAAGGAAAGCTTCCAGACTCATTCTATGAGGCCAGCATTACCTTAATCCCCAAACCAGGCAAAGACCCCATCAAAAAGGAGAATTTCAGACCAATATCCCTGATGAATATGGATTCCAAAATCCTCAACAAAATCCTAGCTAATAGGATCCAACAATACATTAAAAGGATCATCCACCATGACCAAGTGGGATTTATCCCCAGGATGCAAGGGTGGTTCAACATTCACAAATCAATCAGTGTGACAGAACACATTAATAAGAGGAGAGAGAAGAACCATATTGATGCAGAAAAAGCATTTGACAAAATACAGCATCCTTTCCTGATTAAAACTCTTCAGAGTATAGGGGTAGAGGGAACATTTTTCAAGTTCATAAAATCCATCTATGAAAAACTCACAGTGAATATCATCCTCAATGGGGAAAAGCTGAGAGCATTTCCCTTAAGATCAGGAACACATCAAGGATGCCCAGTCTCGCCACTGTTGTTCAACATGGTACTAGAAGTCCTAGCAACAGCAATCAAGACAACCAAAAGAAATAAAAGGTATTCAAATTGGCAAAGAAGAAGTCAAACTCTCTTTTCACAGATGACATGATACTTGATGTGGAAAACCCAAAAGACTCCACCCCCAAATTACTAGAACTCATACAGCAATTCAGCAATGTGGCAGGATACAAAATCAATGCACAGAAATCAGTTGCTTTCTTGTACACTAACAACACAACTGTAGAAAGAGAAATTAGAGAAACGATTCCATTTACAATAGCACCAAAAACCATAAGATACCTCAGAATAAACCTATCCAAAGAGCTAAAGGATCTATACTCTAGGAACTACAGAACACTCTTGACAGAAATTAAAGAAAACACAAAAAGATAGAAAAACATTCCATGCTCATGGATTGGAAGAATGAACATTGTTAAAATGTCTATGCTACCCAGAAAAATCTATACCTTCAATATCCTGATCAAAATTCCAATGACATTTTTCAAAGTGCTGGAACAAACAATCCTAAAATTTGTATGGAATCAGAAAAGACCCCGAATCACCAAGGAAATGTTGAAAGAGAAAAACAAAGCTGGGGGCATCACGTTGCCTGATTTCAAGCTATATTACAAAGCAGTGATCACCAAGACAGCATGGTACTGGCACAAAAACAGACATATAGACCAATGGAACAGAACAGAGAGCCCAGATATGGACCCTCAACTCTATGGTCAAATAATCTTCAAGAAAGCAGGAAAAAAATATGCGATGGAAAAAAGACAGTCTGTTTAATAAATGGTGCTAGGAAAATAGGACAGCCACATGCAGGAGAATGAAACTCGACCATTCTCTAACACCACACACAAAGATAAACTCAAAATGGATGAAAGACCTCAGTGTGAGACAGGAATCCATCAGAATCCTAGAGAAGAACATAGGCAGTAACCTCTTTGACATCGGCCACAGCAACTTCTTTCAAGATACATCTCCAAAGACTAGTGAAACAAAAGCAAAAATTAACTTTTGGGACTTCATCAAGATAAAAAGCTTCTGCACAGCAAAGGAAACAGTCAACAAAACAAAGAGGCAACCCATGGAATGGGAGAAGATATTTGCAAATGACACTATAGATAAAGGGCTGGTATGCAAGATCTATAAAGAACTTCTCAAACTCAACACCCAAAAAACAAATAATCAAGTCAAAAAATGGGCAGAAGACATGAACAGACACTTCCCCAAAGAAGACATACAAATGGTTAAAAGACATATGAAAAAATGTTCATCATCATTAGCCATCAGGGAAATTCAAATCAAAACCACACTGAGATACCACCTTACACCAGTTAGAATGGCAAAATTGGCAAGGCAAGAAACAACAAATGTTGGAGAGGTTGTGGAGAAAGGGGAACCCTCTTACACTGTTGGTGGGAATGCAAGTTGGTACAGCCACTTTGGAAAACAGTGTGGAGGTGCCTCATAAGATTAAAAATTGAGCTACCCTATGACCAGCAATTGCACTACTGGGTATTTACCCCAAAGACACAGATGTAGTGAAAAGAAGGGCCATATGCACCCCAAGGTTCATAGCAGCAATATCCACAACAGCCAAACTGTGGAAAGAGCCGAGATGCCCTTCAACGGATGAATGGATAAAGAAGATGTGGTCCATATATACAATGGAATATTACTCAGCCGTCAGAAAGGATGAATACCCAACTTTTACATCAACATGGATGGGACTGGGAGGAGATGATGCTAAGTGAAATAAGTCAAGCAGAGAAAGTCAATGATCATATGGTTTCACTTATTTGTGGAACCTAAGGAACAGCATGGAGGACATTAGGAGAAGGAAGGGAAAAATGGGGGGGGGAAATCGGAGAGAGAGATGAACCATGAGAGAGGATGGACTCTGAGAAACAAACTGAGGGTTCTAGAGGGGAGGGGGGTGGGGGGATGGGTTGGCCTGGTGATGGTTATTAAGAAGGGCACATACTGCATGGAGCACTGGGTGTTATACAAAAACAATGAATCGTGGATCACTACATCAAAAACTAATGATGTATTGTATGGTGACTAACATAATAAAATAAAATTAAAAAAAAAAAAGACCCAGCAGAAATGCCCACTCCTCAGTGAGATATTCTCAGACCCCCCTCCCCAGGTCCGGGTGTCAATGTTGCAGTCCTCTCTCCTCACAGAGCCCCCACAGTGACATTTGTTGTATGTTATTGTAATTGATGTGCTTATACAGCTGTCTCAACCACCAGCCTGTAAGCTCGGAAAGGGGAGTAACCAAGTCGTAGACATTCAGATCTTTCTAGGGGCAAACTCAATACTTGGTATGATGGGTGGAGTGTATGGTTTTGAACTGAACTGAACTAACAAAGTCTTTATTCATAATATTTAAAAGGTGGTATTTTCTGATTTTCAGACTGAGAGCCCCTGCAAATGATGAGGTTCTGTGAAGCAACTCTGAGAACTAACAACAAATTACAAATGTAGGAAATTAATTATTAGGAGGAATCATGAGAGAAATAAATTGCAGTAAAAATTGCAACAATGCAAATCAGGGGCTCCCCCAAATTTACATGGAAAGATAATGTCTGCAGAATTTACAGCAAAGTGAGTACCATCTGCCTCAGTTTGGTTTGATTGTTAAATACCTGAGAACTTTTTTAGCAGCTGTCCTCAGTAAGACCAGAGTCACGAGTGCCTTTTTGCTTTTCTTTTTCTTTTTTTTTTTTTTGACAAGGTCTACCAAAATAAATATTTGAAAACTAATTTATGACAGGTACCAAAAGTTAGATCAGGGTTCACACCAATCTCGTAGGAACACATATGTGCTGTTTACTGGAGAATTATAAAAGTACGAACAACAAGATTCCAATAGAGAAATAATACTCCCACACATAAGGCAAGCGGGGTCCTGTCTTCAGCTCCGCTCTTCAAAGGCTACTTTCAGACCTCTATCTGCTCCTCCCCACTAGGCAAAAAGTCCACAGAGCCTGTGTCCCTACTTCCAGGTTCTTGGAACTCGAGAATTTCCTACACAAATGACCTCAATCCCACCTCTAGGACTGCAGCTCTTTCTTGGGTCAGTTCTCCTGAGAGCAGACTCGGCTAGGCCCAAAGGATGGCCAAGAAGTGGCTACTGGTGGTGTGCAGGAGGTGAACAAAGCTGAAACACGCAGGCAGGATGTCCCCAAGCGTGCTCCCAAGGTCCCTTACTGGGCACCTGAGGCAGGGACAAGATGGGCCATAGATTGTACTCTCTCTGCAAACTGCCCTGTTCCAGTGCAGAGCTCAAAGCTGAATAACAACGGTGAACTCAAACCTGGGCCTCCCAAGTGCTTATAGGGTATTTTTATCTAAGTAGGAAGGTTGAACATCTTTTATTTAAGTTTGCTATCCTGATTCTAACGTAAAAAATTAAGACACATGTAGTAACTAGACCTCTATTTATACTCTCACCCCAGGTACTAATGTGAGTAATCAGTAAAGACAGAGACAGCAAATAAAATTGAGAGAGGAGAAGGTAACACCTAAAGGACCAACAGATTTAAAGCCTTTTGCTCCAAATTCACAATAAACGTGTGCTCTGGGATGGGAAGGACCTCAGAGCCTGCCATGACCAAAAATAAATGCTCACTAAACATTTGTGGAATGAATTAATGAGGAGTAAGCCTGTTCCCTGCAGGTTCAGTTCGGAGCCAACACTGCCTGGATGACAGACTTGGAAGTCCCTGGAGGGAAGCTCACCGTGAGCAGCACCACCTCCCACCTCCCACCCGCTCCTCTACACCCCTCATGCTGTTAGAGGATGACCATTCTCTTAACCTCCGACCAGACACCTCAGCAGTTTCTTTGAGCTCTCCCCTCATTCCACCTCACCCTTAGCCAATCGGCAGCTGACACCACAAACTCCCAGCAGTTCCTGCTCATCCCCCAGGTTCCTATAGCAATCTCCATATACCTCTCCCCATTAGAGCAAAGCCAGTGGATTTTTCTTCCCTATTACATGTGACAACAATGTACGATTTTTGCTTTCCCACAACACCTAGCACAGGGCTTCACCCCCAGCTGACACTGAGGCAAGTTTGTTGACTAACAAAATGAGTGAATCTGGGATGCTGCAGAACCATTTTGAAACAGTTTACGTTCTTGATGCCCTACATGAACAGTAGGTGTGAAGAGTGTAGGGTCTGGAATCAGGCTGCCTAGATTCAAACGCCCGCTCTGCCACTTCCTACCTGCGCCACCTTGCACAAATCAACCTCAAGTCTCCTCTGGAAAAGGGAAATGACACACACCCCACAGGGCTGTGCTCAGAATTACATGAGTCCTTACGTGTAATGGAGAAAGTGCTCAGAACTGCACCTGGCCCATAATTAGCATCTGATACAAGTTAACACTTATTTTTATTTTCTTTAATATTCTCAACAACCTTCCTTGGTGGGTACTATTGTCCCCATTTTACAGAGAGGGAAACTAGTGCTTGCAGCATACAAGGGAAGGGTCCAGCATCACAGAGCTAGCGTGACACAACTGAAGTACGAACTTCAAGTACGAAGAAATCCACCCACGTCAGCCTACATGGACTGACCCCTCCCTATCCTGCTGCGGCCCACAAGACCATCACTAAGGCCCCGTGACTCAGGGTGACAGTACCAATGGTGCAGACACCAGGCAGGGCAAACACATCAGCCCAAACTGCCCTGTGGTTTTACTCTCTGGGAATAGGAAGCGCAGCTGGGGTAATTCCTCAAATCATCCACCCTTTTGAGTCAGGCCTGGGAATAAATGTGGATTGAATGTTTGCTTCCCACAGTCCTTCAGATCTGCCCCACCACTTCCTCTGGCACTAGAAACATGATGTGCCTGGAGTGCCCAGATTTGGTTGCACAACACGCCACTTGAGCTATATAAAGAGCCACAAGGCAGCCGCAGGAAAAGAAATTTGAGGTTTTGCAATGCGTACCATGACAGTTTAACATTTAATGGTTTTAGCAGCATGGGGCTGGCTATGAATCTTGTTGGCACTCAATAAATACCTGGGAGCTTGCCTACTTGATAGAACACTCCTGACCTTGACAACTAGCCACATCGTTGCTTGTAAAAACCACCTCTGCTCATCCTCTCCATCATTTTTATCCCCACCGTGACAAATGAAGCCTTTAATCAAAGAACCAAAGAAAGTAGAAGCTGTTTTTATCCTAATGTGAGGTTTTAAGTTATCCAAATCTTAAGGATCTGACATACTAAGTTTCTTTGTGGTTAAAAAAAAAAAACAAAAAACTATTTTATTTATTTAGAGAGAGAGTGAATGAGCGAGGTGAGGGTGAGGGAGAGGGAATCTCAAGCAGACTCCATGCTGAGCACGGAGCCCAACACGGGGCTCGATCCCACGACCCTGAGATCATGACCTGAGCCGAAATCAAGAGTTGAACGTTTAAGTGACTAAGCCACCCAGGCGCCCCTGTTAAAAAATCTATTTTGAAGAACATATACACTATGTACCCCTTAACAGGGAAACATGGCAGGATACTACAGTAATGATTCCCGATGCCAATAAAAAGCACGAATGGGTAGGCCACAGAAGAAAGGACTCTAGAGCGTGTTCAGCTAATTCACCGGCTTGATGGTGTGTCCTTTCTTAGGTTCTTTTTCTTTTTTTTTTTTTAAGATTTTATTTATTTATTCATGAGAGACAGAGAGAGAGAGAGAGAGAGGCAGAGGGAGAAGCAGGCTCCCAAGGAGCAGGGAGCCCGATGTGGGACTCGATCCCAGGACCCTGGGATCATGACCTGAGCTGAAGGCAGACGCTTAACCATCTGAGCCACCCAGGCGCTCTCTTAGGATATTTTTCAATCTGGATTTCATGTCAGGCATTTTAAGGATATTATTTTACTATAATCTTTTAGAATTTTTTATTTTCAAGCGTTTTCATTAATCATTTAATTCTCTCCTATTTGGATACTTTGACAAATCAGATTTAGCAATTTCTTTAAGGTCAAATCTTCAGGAATATGCTGTCACTTAAGTAACAGTAACCAAAAGCTAAATTAATCCAAATTTAAAGGGTAGTATTTAACAAGAAATAGGGTTCAATTTTTTCTAAGTTAAAAGAAATAACTCCAAAAACTTTTTCCACCTGAGTTCTACGCTTAGGTGAATTATGCAAATGACAACAAAACAGGCCAATATAAGAGATTTGTGTTTCAAAACAGAATTTTTCAAATTATACATCATACTTCATTGACAGGTCATGAAATCAATTTGGTTGGTCACAGATAGCATTCTTTTTAAAAAGGAAAGAGAATAGATTAGGGTAAAAATAATCAGAGTGCATTGCAGCTGGTAAGTATAGTTTTGCAAAATTTTTCTTTCAAGTATTTATATGGATGTGTGTGTGTGTGTGTGTGTGTGTGTGTTTGTATTGGTAATGGTTTGCAATATAAAATGTATTCTTTATTGTGGGTTGCTGTAAAATGGTTTAAAAGCCCCTAGAGCTTTTAGAGTTAACACATCTTCTGCTCTTATCCTGTCTACTGTGTATCTCTATAGTTTAGTACACTCAACAAATGTTTCTTGAATACCTCGTATGAGAATTAACATTCCTGCCCCTGACCAGCACCCTGAATTATGTAAGAAAAATCGATTTATGTTCACCATCTTACAGTAAATTTCAACATGGATCAAATAAAAGTATTAGAGTTAATTCCCAAGTAAGCAAAAAATTCAATTAACTAGAAAACACCATTGTTCAAACATAGTGGTTGTTATTTATAATAACCCTTTGGAAACTTGAAACTGAAAACTACTTCCTTAGCTTTTTTTTTTTCCCATCCTGTGCATACACTGATAAGTTATTGCAGGGCAAGGAGTGTTTTGGGAGGATATGAGTTAGCACAGAATTTTTCATTCAAGGAAAAAAATGTTTGTTTTGAGAAGAAATGTCATGTAAAAAATTATACAGATTCAGAACTTTTAAGCAATGTGTGCTTTCTGAAGCTTAACCGTTGTCTCTTTTGGCATAATTTCCCAGTCTATTTAAATACTATGAACGTTAGTCATTATTTAAAAATTTACTTTCAAGAAAAATTCCACCTCAATTACATAGATTCAGTATCATGAACTTTTTAAAAAGAATTTCTTTAGTCTGTAGCTTAGGACAATACCCAAACTCACTGATACTATAAGATTGTGCATTTGTGGGGGCTGTGCTCAAAAAATTAGCAGTGTTAGTCAGATGGTTGTTAAAACTTTTAAATCACTTTAATGTTTAACATTTTAAATTATTTTGGGTGCCCTTAAGTGCTTTGGTGAACTATCTCACACAGGATAAGCTCTGAATAAATGTTGATTAAGTGGCATGTTTGGGCAGTTAATAAATGAAGTAATCAAGCAATCACAACAAAAAATAGCTAAAACATACTAAGCCTCTGCCATGTGCCTGGAATGGGGTTAAGCCCTTCACATGTATTATCTCATTTCATCCTCACCAAATGTGGAGGCAGACGTAATGCAGCAATATGCCCATTATACAGATGAAATCACTTTCTCAAGGTCTCACAGCTGGTAACTGGCAGAATGGGATCTGGGATTTGAGATGGGAAATGAAATTCAACACTGGCCTCAAATTCCAACAATCATAAGAGAAATCTTTTGAGATGCTTTGCCCTTATGAGCCTTTCCACCTCTCCCCAAGAGCAGAATTCTTTGCCTGCTCCTTTCTGGAGTCTTTGAGAAATTGTGTGTATATATATATACATATGTATATATGTATATATATGAGAGAGAGAGACAATCTCGTTCATAGTAGAGGTGAAAGGATGAGCGCATTGTGCAACTATGAGATTTGAGGGGGCCTCTCAAGCTAAGACAGTGATCTGCTCAAAGCAATTTCCCTCCCTCATGCTCACACACCTGGCACTTAGGAGTCCTGGATCTGTCAGTCATGTTTCTCTTCTACTGGAAACCTGTAGACCTGCCTCTGCCTCAGGAGGCAGAGCCAGGCTATTCTCTGCAAAGCACCAGCTGCCAGTTCAATCAAGGGTAGGCGAGGTGGACCAGAGACCCACTAGGTGAATTAACTCAGAGCCTCACCCAACAAGGGTAGTAACGGTGACCCAATCTAGCCAAGCTAAGCTCCTCTGGGGTTTGACCCAGACAGGATGAGAAGGGAATGAAGAAGAATGTGGATAGAAGCAGAGACAAGAGAGCAACTATGTAATGGGCCATGAGAGAGAGAGACAAGGAGGTGAAAAAGCCTCTTCTGTATGGTTTTCTAATCCATGCATAGTTATATATTTAATTTTTTTAAAAACTGTAAATGATTCCTTTTTTCCTTAAGGTACTCACTAAGTACCTCTCCTAACTCACTAAGTTTCTTCTCCTAACCAGCCCGTTTAAACTCTTGTGTGGATATGAAACACAGAATTAAAACCATAGATACTAATCCATGAGCATTTATTAACAATGATCTCATATTAACTGTGTCACCCAGACCTTGTCAAAGGTTGAAAGAGGTCTGTGCTTTTTCCAGTGTGTTCCTGGTACATGTAAAACTGTCAAAACACCTTTAGGCAAGTCGTAGAAAAGTTAAAGCTTCCCAGTGGACCTTTTAATCCCTCGCTCTTGTCAGTGGATCTCTGTGACCAAATAAACCTCATCCAGAGATCAGATCAAAACTCAGGACTTGAGGCTCTAGGTGAATGTAAAGCCAAATAATGCTTTTTTTCTGCCATTCTGCTAAGTCTTGGAACTATTTTAGGAAGGAGAGAACAAAGCCCAAATGGAAGGAAGGGGACACGGGATGGATGTGTAAGGTGGAAGGACGTCTGGTTCCAGTTCTGTGTGCAGGATATTCTCAGCAGTGTCTGAGCACGAGTGCTGGGAACCCATGAGAAAGACAAGGTTAGGAAGGAAGAATGAACACCTCATAAACATTGGGGGATGAAGGAAGAGGGCAAAATTAGACTACTCGCTTCACATTTTTGCCTAGGTTCTAGTTCTCATTACACAAACATTTTTTTGCCTTGGGTTCCAGTCCTACGACACTAAACCTCATAACTCAAATCTCATAACATCAACATCACATTTACATGTTACAAAGGCTTTCACTCACTATGCTTAATTCTTACAACAACCAAAGTGGGACAATATTGCTATTAACTCCATTTTACAGATAAAACAGAGACCACTGTTATTAATTTTGGACAACACAGGGACAAACTAACTCCAAATCCGGGGATCTCTTCCAATATGATACTCTGGACCCAGGTGGATGAAAAACCTCCCCCAGGCATCACTTTTGTCTTTGCCTGTCCATGTGAGACCAAGATAGAAGAAAAAAAGGAAATATCATTTCTCCAGAATATGGAATCTTGATTCAATATAACTGGATGTTTCTGCTACAGCTATTTTATATCCAGGACTTTTTAGGGATTTACCTTCAGATGACTCCATCCCTTCTTAGTGCCCAGCTATATATAGCACCTGTTATTCTGACACAAAAATGAATATTTCATTTAGGCAGGCTGATTGAAAAGGGTAACACACTATCTTGGTTGCCCTACTTAAAAAGAGATTCTTTATGCTTCCTTGAGGTTAAAAATAGCTTGATTTTGCAGTGAAAACTTGATAGCACACATCCACCATAGGAAGAGTACCTGGCTGTGCCCCAGAACTGGTCTTCCTCGCTCTTTCTAGTCTGTTACTTGCTTATGGGCTCCCTATCCAACCTTACAAATTCTCAATACAAAACAAGTAATTTTATCTTTTACTCATTTTTGTTTGAATCTCCATAAAAGTACATGGAATTTTTACCAAAAGGAATGACAGCTAGCATATATTCATGAATTCATGGTTTATAAGATGTTTGTATAAGCCTCACATACTAATAACACCTGGAGATCATTATTATTCCCTTTGCATAAATGTTGATACTCAGAATCAGAAAGGTTGAGTAACTTGTCCAAAAGTTTCACAGCTAGTCAGTGGCAGATCTGGAATCAGAATCCAGAATAGTGTGGTGTTCAGTGTCTTCTTGATATTCCATGCTGATTTCTGCACCAACAGGAAATCCAGACAGGGCAATTTACTTAACAAACAACAAAACCCTATTAATTTATTCATTCACTCATTCATTCATTCAACAAATATTTTCTGAGCCCTTGCTATATGCACTTTTCTAGGTACTGAGGCTATGGCATGGAAAAAATAGAATCTTCTATTCCAGTCAAGGATCCAGGTAATTATTAAGACACATACGAGTGTGTGTGTGTGTGTGTGTGTGTGTACATGCACTCACATAATATAAGACAGTGATAAATAAATACTAAGAAGAAAAATTAAGCATGGATGAAAGAGGGACAGCTTCTTATTCATGTACACCAGGAGAATATAAGACTGATCATGGTTGATTTGATTTTGTGGTTTTAACAGCAAAACCGCTGCAAACAACCAAAATGTTCATTTTCATGAAAATGGATAAATAATGCATGGCATAGTCATAGAAGGTACAATTATATAATAGCAAAATCAAGTTATCTATATTTATAAGCTAATACTTTAATACTATAATTAATATATAACATTGTAGTTTATATGTAATGTATATATTAATTATAATACATCATTAGTTATAATTAACATTATGTGTTATAATATGTATTATTTACATATTTATAATAAATTTTATTAATATATATTTTATTAATATAATTATATGTAAATATAACAAATTATATAAATCTATAAGCTATTACACAAATTGCAGGGGATTTATATAGTAATACATAAGCTATGGAATTAATATTTAATCTTGTAATCTAATATTAATATTATAATGCTGATACATTAACATTATAATTTTAATAATAAAAACATAACATTAAGTGGGGAAAACCAGGGAGTCTCAAAAGACTACGTACAGTATGATGTCATTTTTATAAAATCAAAAACAAGCAAAACTGAACAATATACAGTTTAGGGATATATATAGATATATAGATATGGTAAAACTATTTTTAAAAAAATTAAAAACACATGGAGCACCTGGGTGCCATGGTCAGTTAAGCATCCAACTCTTGGTTGGTTTCCGCTCAGGTTGTGATCTCAGGGTCATGAGATGGAGCCCCGGGTCAAACTCCACATTGAGCATGCAGTCTGCTTGAGATTCTCTCTCCCTCTGCCCCTCTGGCTTGTGCTCTCTCTTTCTAAAATAAATAAATTGATTAATATTTTTAAAAAATCAAAAACATAAACTCTAAGAGAAAACAGAGTTGAATCGGAGAAAATCATACAGGGCTGTTTCGATGATGTCGAGAATGTTCTAGTACCTAGAATGAGTGTGGGCTTGTAGGGGCTTGTAGATGTTCATTTATTATTATGCTTCAAAATTTAAACATATGTTACATATATATGATTGCATATTTATCAAAATTCATATGATAATAAATAATTTTAAAAACTAGTACAGGAAGAATAATGAGAATTGTCATCCTTGATAGCTTCCAATTGTTTATATCAGAAAGTAGCATTTTATGTTTGAGTAGCAGGGGTCCAAGGATATTTGTACAGTATTTTGGAGTTCACAAAGGTCTTTCTCATAAATTGACTTTTTAAAATCTTGCACAGTAGTTATTATTATTATTCCTACCATACAAGTGAGTAAACCAAGGGAGAGCTAAAGTGATCTATTTAATTTCACATACTTAGTCAATGGCAGGGGTATCTAATTATATAAAATTAATCCTCCTATAACCATTGGGAAGCATAGGGCTTTCCTGTTGAACAAGAGACCAAATGAATCCTAGAATGTTGGAGCTGGAGGAAGCTTGAAATCAGACTTTTTCATCTCCCTATTTCACAGATGGAGAAACTAAGACCCACATATTAAGGATTTGCCCAGAATCACACAGCTAATTTAAATGAAAGAAAGGATAGTTGACTCATATCTTCTGACTCCAAGTCAGGCTGTTTTTCAATTTGCCAGACTACCTCTTAAGTAAATAGACATCATTATTTTATAGACCATGAGGTCTTTGAGTGCCAGGATCTCACAGAGATCTCGCAGAACTAACAGTGCTGGGTCCACAATGGGGGTTCAGTAAATGAGTTGCTGGCATATTTTTAAGGAAGGCTTGTGTATGCTTTCCAGATGAGAGGATGGGGAATAGAAAAATACCTGTACAGAAAATTGCTTTAAATTAACAAGACCATTGATAAGTGGAAACTAGGATGTCTTCCCACAAACTTTGCCATTCCTTCCATAAATCCTGTTTTCTGTTTTGCAAAACAGTAGAGTCATTACTTTGCTTTGGAAAGAACACACACACACACACACACACACACACCCCAAGATGGGAAGAGCAAGACTTGATCTTGAAAGCTGATGGGGTGATTTGTGTTCTGGATGCCAGTAATGACAAAGCAAAAAAAAAAAAAAAAAGCTGGGAATAAGGTTTTTCTTGGGGTTTTAAGGATTCTTTCTTTCTCAGAAATTTTTAAACTGAATTCATAGACACTCCAGGCAACAAACCTAATACCAATTTGATGGACGTTGAAGTCTATGGCAACATCTTTCTCTTGGTTTGGGTTCTTCTTTTCATAATTATATTACATTATTATTAGAGAGATGCTTGATCTGTTCCCTGTCCTTCAAGCAAGATAGTTGAGAGTGAATCCTAATATTAAATCCAGAACATTTGGTTTGAATTAGAAGTTGTAGGAAGATTCATCCTCAATATCAAGTCATTTGTAAGAAAAATATTCCAAGACACTCTATGTGTAAATTACTAGCATATGCATTTTCAGTGAATCTTTTTTCTCACTCTTTTTGTCCTGTGAAACAGCAGGAATAAAATATATTGCCAACAGAAATATTTGTATAACTTTATTTTTATTCACTTTGGGATATATCTTAGAGTACAAGATTTTGAAATGACCTCCAGCAAAAAGAGGCTATGTATATTATATATGCTAACAATTATTCTATGGTTTGATTTTGCACAAAATAAGATAAGAACCCATTTACTAGAGAGTTGGTGGTATTGGTATTTTTATAAAGAAATAAATGCCAAGCAATCATACAATATTACTCTAGGGAAGTTTTCTGGCCTAAGGGTTTAAAAAATATTTTTATTTGTATAAAAGTACAAAGTAAGATCAATTTTGTTTCCTTTTCATTAAATAGCAGTAGGCAATTTGTCTGCATTGCATCTGAGAGATACTTGTCTTCTTGCTTTTGGCAACATATGAAATTGTCTTGAAGACAGCAATGGATAGGAAAGGAGACATCTTTTCATATTTGCATCAATATTTTGGATTCTAGAAAGCATTGCTCTTAAAGAGGGCTCCAATTTGATTTTTTACTATTTAAAAAGCACACCAGGACAGAGTGGAGAACTAAAAAATGTATCCAGCAATTTGAACTCTAAATAGTTTACTCGGATAATTACTCCACCCATTCACCCAACAAACGTTCCTTGAACCCCAGTGCCAGCCCCCTGTTCAGCCCTGGAGATACAGTAGGTAACAGAGGGGCAAAGCCCTGCCCCCGGATAGGAAACGATCCTCTCGGGACTCTCACGCTTCCCAGAGTGAGAACAAGAAAACCGTGTTCTATTCAAGGATAGAGAGAATGCAAGCAAGAAAGCCTCTGGGAAAAATGTTAATAATAATAATAATAATTCTGTAAGGAGTGCTTGTGCTTTACATTATAAAACCATTTCTGTCATTACATTAGTCAAAAGATGTGCCTGAAAGCTTACTGCTTCTAAGTCAGGAGGCTTCAAGCTGATAATTGAATGATTGTACTATGTACAGTCGCTATTAGCATAAGTTCAAGTTTTCAAGGGTAGCCTTATAGAATATTTTCCCATATACAGAATCCTTCTTATTGGGGCAGCTGTTTGCAGGGCAAAGAGTAGGAAATTGAACAGAGCATCTAACCCACTTTTCCCTAATGATAATATACATATAATTTAAGAAAGACTGTCATAGAGAGCAAGATTGAAGGAACCTATACAACATCAGGTTTCTTTTAATCACTAAACTTTAGTTTATGATAAACTGTAGTTACCTTGATTCAATTCAACCCTGATCTTCCCTACTTCACTTAAAAGAGTAAACACTGGCCTTAACTTTTCCTTGTAAAGTCAGTAGATCCTGTTTTATAGCCCCCTCCCCAGAGACTACAATCAAAGGGGCTGCTGGTCCTATTCCTCAAGGCTGGCTCTGACTGCCCAAACAAAAGCCACATGATAGTGTCTGCTGATCCTGGAAAGGTCCTAATCATGCTGTCCTCCACCCTGATAACTAGCCTGTGTCTTTCTGCTTCTACCAGCAGAAATATAAAAATAAAATTTCCATATGACTTGGAGGCCTCATTTAGAAAATGGGATTAATGCTGATTCCTATTGCACTGTGCAAAGCTCTCCTAAATATAGTGAGAACTGATGAACTAAGAAAACTCGTAAGTGCTTAGAATAAATGATTTTCTAACATGAGGCTTATGCCTCCCCAATAACTTTCCCTTCAGGGATATTTGATGTGTAATGGCTGAAATATATAAAGACATATCACTACATTTTAAATGATACTATCAACACTGGGTTTTCCTATATGGCATTAGTACTAATAAGACAGCAAATATAATTATTACAAAGTATTACACAGATTTAGGAGCAGGAGAAAAAAATTTAGCTAACACATGTCTCCTACTGATGTCAGTGATATATTATCTGTATACACCCGTCCTAAGGTCAGATGCTGTTGTACAGCAGAGCTGATTCAAAAAAAAACAGGATGACATCAGTTCAAGCCAGAAAAATCTATATAAAAGAAAGATTTACAGATCTTTGCTGTTGACTTCTGTTTTAAATAATAAAGTTAGTAGTAATAATATAATACATTAATGATATTATATTAATTATATTAGCTAACGTTTGTGAGCAGAAAATGTGGAACTCACTCTTTACCACATGAGGTCATTTAATCCCGACAGCAGCCCTACTGAGGAAAGTACTATCATTAACTTCTTTTTACATATAAGGAAACTGAGGCACAGATAGATTAATTTGCCCAAAGTTATGCTGCTAGTAAGTAATGGACTCAGGACTCAAACCCAGGCAGTCTACTTTCACCATGCAATAGAACTAACACCCAAAAGAAGAAAAAGTCTGGTATTTGGTATTTATTATAATGGAGAGAGGCAAGGTAAAACCTAAAGAAAAAAAAGACTTACAGTCCCTGGAACAGGGGAAAAGAAACTAATGTAGCATCTTTCCAACATTCCTTTATAGGAGATTCTTCATAAGAGAAACTCAAAACAGTTCCATGATTAAATAGGTTTATGAAATACTGGATTAAGCCCAGTGAAACAGAGTTTCTCGCTGGAGTGTATCTCCAAGTCTTAACATGCAGCTGTGCACCCCAAGTCTCTGAAATGGAGAGGTGGAAAGGAGCAGTTATGTAAGTGAGAACACTTGTCTTTTTATGGAGGATGTTTGAAGAGATGAACTGAAGTTTTCCAACACAGGTTTGAGAAAAACGGATCTAATGAACAAACTAGAGAAGCAGAGTCTGGGCAAGGAGAGCAGAGGCCAGCTGAGGAGAAAGGCAGTGGAGGCCAAGCCGAGAGCTTATCTGGAGGGTCAATGAGCAAGCCTGCTCGCAGTCAGTTTGTGGGTAAACTAAGTCGGCCTCATAATAGGTATTAGTGAAATAGATAACATTACAAAATATAAGATACTTTTATCACTGAAAGTTCTACAGGAATCCAGCAAGTCAAGGCATCACTCTTTTGTCAGTTTCTTCTTCCAGGAGAAGGGAGTGAGGCTCCCTTGCTCCCTTGACCATGATGATGGCTGGAGTCCACCAACAGACAGCCAGAGAGGTAGCAGCCTGCACAGCCCATGCTGGAGGGGACAAAGGGGCCACAGAGGCTAGGCCGCCATCGTCAGCTAACAGAGCTCGCCATTCTGGAGGTTCCATGGGACCAATATCAGAGGAGGAGAGGAGACCACGGAGGATACAAATGGCAGCTTTGGTGGCCATTTCTGATGGCTATGAGGCACCAACTCGAATGTCAAAGGGCTCTATAAGTGAATACATACACAGTTATCCTTAGGGCTTCCTGAACTACATGAGAGGAACTAGCTGAAGACTCCTCAATTATCCAGGTGGAAGCTGAGCCAGAAAAATAGTCACAATTGTAGCTACCATTCGCTGAGCCCTTAGCCTGGTGCTGGGCACTACGTTAATCACTTAATACTATTCGATCCCCAAACGACCCTATGATGTAAATACTCTTCTTCTCATTTTACAGTTAAAGAAACCAAGGATGGTTCAGTTTACTTGTACAAGGCAAAGAACTAGGAACCGAGACAAATAGCAGTCGATGTAAGCTTTTTTTAAATTTTTTATTGTTATGTTAATCACCATACATTACATCATTAGTTTTTGATGTAGCGTTCCATGATTCATTGTTTGGGCGTAACACCCAGTGCTCCACGCAGAACGTGCCCTCTTTAATACCCATCACCAGGCTAACCCATCCCCCCCCCCCCTCCCCTCTAGAACCCTCAGTTTGTTTCTCAGAGTCCATCATCTCTCATGGTTCGTCTCCCCCTCCGACTTACTCCCCTTCATTCTTCCCCTTCTGCTATCTTCTTCTTAGCAGTCGATGTAAGTTTTAAAATGTAGCTCCTGCAAGCCTCTACACCTCTTGTGTACGTCCTCCCATGATACTTCATCCATCTCAAGCTGAGCTCTTTTTCCTGGCTCAAGGTCAAAGTAACCTGACTCCAGCCTATCTTTTTATTCTGGATATTATTTGCTGAGACACAAACTACCCCAAAATTTAGTGGCTTAAAACTCATGAGAGGGGCTCCTGGGTGGTTAAGCCTTCGACTCTTGATTTCGGCTCAAGTCACGATCTCAGGGTCATGAGATCGAGCCCCATGTCTGGCTCCATGCTCAGTGGGGGGTCTGAGAGTCTCTCTCTCCTTCTCCTGCTGCCCCCACCACAGGCACATGCTCACACTCAGCTCTCCCTCTCTCTCTCAAATAAATAAATACATCTTCTAAAAAATTGAAGAGATAAAATTATATCTCTTGATTTTGTATGTCAGGACTTCAGGAAAGGCTTTGCTGGATGGTTCTTTTGTTTCATGAGGCATTTATGGGAGTCACTCAGCGGTATTCAGCTGACAGCAATGCTGGCCCCAGGTCACTTGTCTGGTACTTTCGCATCTCAAGGAATGGGCGGCCATCTGTCTGACCTGCCACACTCTCCAGCCTCACCTGGCCTACTCTTCCCTCACTCACGGTGCTCCAGCCACACAGGCTTGCTTTCTGTTCCTCAAATAGGCCAAGTTGTTCCTCTTTCAGGACTTTGTGGTGCCTATGCCAGGACTGATCTTATCCTCCTGGGCCCTTCTTTGTCACTCAGATCCCCACTTAAATGTCACTGCTTCATAGAAGCATCCTCCTCACCATCCTGTGGAGGTCTTCCCTGGTCACCCCATCTACCTCCCTAATTTATTTTCACAGCATTATTGCCATCACTCTGAAATCATCTATTTTTGTTTTTGTTTTTCCCTATTTCCTCTAATTAGAATGGAAAGGGGAACAGAGCTCTTGTCTATCCTGCTGGTTTCTACATTCTCAGCACTTAGAACCATGTTTGGTACAAAATAAGTCCTTAATAAATATTTGTCAAGTGGAAGTATGAAATACTGAGTGGGGATTCAAAACTAGATCCGACTGACTTCAGAACTCAAACCAAACTATCCTTGTATGTATTCCAGGCAGATATGGTCAGCCTAGGCCCCAGGGCAAAGATACTACATAAAGGAGACAGTTTGTAGACATAACTGAGAAGGGGTGCACCAGCAAGCAAGCTAGCTCGGGCCAGACCAAACTATACCAAACAGTCAAAGAAAAGACCCCATTCCAGCAAAGCCCAAACATCTCTTTGTCTGACTTCATTTTAGCCACTTTTGTGTTGACTCTTGGAGATGGGAAATCTCCAAACTGTGGTGCTGCCTCAAGGCCATGTGCAGCTCAGGCCTTGTTTCTGGCTGGGCCCCTCCGACACTCGGCTTTGCTGGGCCACTCTACTGAGTTTTGCCCTGGCCAGTCTGGGATTGGGCCACAGCCATGTTTGTGCTGAGCTTTAGGGAAACATGGTTTATAAATGCTTGTTTCCTCTGAGTCACTGCACAGACTTGTCCCTTCAGTACAAACATTCCGTTTGGTTTTATAACTGGGGAAAGAGGGGGTGGGAGCCAAGGCTAACTGGATCAGGTTTGAAAGGAAAGGGGAAGTGAGAAAATTTAAATAGAATTTTCTATATTAGTGAGAGTCACAAAGGAACCCTTATCTGGGTTTCAGAGGCATGCACAAAGTTTCATCGTTATTTATTTATTTGCCTTAGTTTAAAAAAAAAGTTCACAGAGTAATTTTTTCCCTTCAAACTTCCATAAAAATGCTGGAAATGTGGCAAAAGTTTTACAAAAACAATTTAAGAACAATTAGCACCCGTATAACCATGTTTTGAAGTTTATATTAAATGCCCTTTACTAAATAAAAAGGAGTTTTGCTTCTAATTTCCTGGCATTGTTGACTATATTATCCTTTAAATAACCACCTATTAACTTTTATCATTACTGTGAGTTTTCTGTGAATTATGCATTCCAAACCAAAAGAATTAATTCTTTATTTTCTGCCTTTTAAATAAATTTTCTACCTCATAACTTAGTGCCAGGCTTCTCATCTATAGAATTTGGCTAATGATAACAACCCTTGCTCATAAATAACTCATAAAGTTATCATGAAACTCAAATATAATTAAATAATGGATATAAAAAATATGATTCCTAATTCATTCATTAACCACTTGACTTTGTGTAAATTATCCTCACGATTATCAAGCTCAGACATTTAAGGAGCATGAGTTAGGTGTGGAGTCCAAAGCCTGGCAGGGGGACTTATGAGAGAGCGGTCATAATCCTTCACCTCAAGAGGATTACATTTCAGTACAAAACTAGATATGATCCTCTGAGCCATGGGTTCTTCATCAGTAATTTAGAGTGCTGTATGTGAAAATACAGAATTCTGGGCTTGACAGATAATTCAAGTACCACAAATACATTTTATAGCAGATTCTGTCAGTATCCTGCCTGTATACTCCACACAATCTCCAATAAGAACACTGTTTCCAGTTACAATGTGTGTGTGGTGGGGGAGAATATTCTCCACACCACCAAGCAATTCTCAGATTCCAGCTGGGTGTCCTATAGTCCAACTCAACTCTGACACTATCTACCCAGAGATAGCATCAGATCCCACAGGCTGAAGGCTCTGTCCTACAAGATTGTTCCCACCCTTCAACCCCCTGCACTTCGAATGCCAGTCACAATTTCAGGTTGTCAACCGTGCTTTTGATTGGCCAACTATAGATTGAAGATTACAACAATCCCTTCCTTGGGTTCAATTAATTTGCTAGAGCCACTCACAGAATTCAGAGCAACATTTTACTTTCTACACCATTGGCTCATTATGAAAGGATATAACTCAGGAACAGCCCTCCAAACCTCATCCTTTTGGGTTTTTATGGAGGTTTCATTACATAGTCATGATGACTATGACCATTGGTGATTGATTCAACCTCCAGCCTCTCCCTCCTTCCCAGAGAAGGTTAGAGGGTGGGACTAAAAATTCTAACTCTAATCATGAGGTTGAATCCACTGGTGACTAGTCCCCATACTTTGGTTACCTAGGTGCAGTCCAAAGGTCACCTCATTGACATAACAAAAGACACCTTTATCACTCTCAGTACTTAGGAAATTCCTATGGAATTAGGAATTCCAATTTCCAATGGAAACAAGAAAAAAGACCAAATACATATTTCTTATTATAAATTACAATATCACTGCCACTTAGGGATCTGTAGGTTTTTCCAGAAGGCTGCACTTATCGCCACACACAATACCTCCCCACCCTGCGCACAGCAGGCTGGAAGTACACCCCCCACTCCTAGCAGCCTTCAAGCAATGAATAATGGGAATGAATGCATAAATACCTCCAGCTCCCTCAACCCTCAGGTGGGATCATTCTGAGGCATGTGTTTTATACTTTTCCTAGAGTTTTCCCATGAGAATAAGCTTCAGTCACCCCCTTTGGTAGCTGGCTTAATACACCGTTCTTCACTGCCTTCCCTTTCCTATACCACTTCCTCTTTCCCCTGTTGGTGTTTCAGGGGATCGTCTCCATAATACAGAATTTGCACTTGAATCCTTGTCTTAGGAATTAGTTCTGGAAAAAAAAACCCACACAGAGAGTTGTCCTCTGTACAAAGTAATGGTTGAATGCCCAGACAAGCCAGTGGCTTTGCACAAAATTCAAATTCCACTTCTTGACCACATCTTGCTATCTTATTAATCTTGGTTATTGTTATTCCCTTATAAATATCTAGAAATATAGTAAGCAAATTTATATTTAAGTTCTTTAAGATACACAGCATCATTTAGTCTGCACAAACAGCCCCAAAAGATAGAGAAAACTGAAACTAGAAGAGAGGTGCAATGACTTGCCAAAAGTTATAGGGTCAGTGAGTAAGAGAACTGGACCTTAAGCCAAAGTCTTGTAAAAAAGATCCTTTTCTTGCTAACCCCAGACTGCAGGGTGAGACAACGTAGTTGAGAGCAGACCTCTCTCCATTCCTGGAGAAGGAACTCTAAGTATGTGTTCTCATGTTAAGGTCAGGAGTACCATCTTTGTATATAAATATGAACTTTTCAAGTATAAACATGAACTTTTCAAATGTGTCCTTTTTATATGAGAGAATGGTCATCACTTAATACCTCTGCAAAGGACTTTAAACGGCAGTGTGTTCTGAGCAAAGACGCTAAGTGAACACAGAGTAAGTATGCTAATCTGATCTTAATTGTTCCATAACACTGTAGGCTATGAAGATCTAAAGTACCTTGATAGGTGAACTAGAAGGGCCTTAAGTCAGAGGCATTGAAGGATGTGGAAGGTGGATGACCTTGATGGCAATAGGATATCAGGAAGCACAGCCCGGCTCCTGATTGCTCTGGCACTCTCCTATCTTGCTAAGGAAAGCTTTAGTTTCTCTTCCATGGAGTGAAGCTCATATTATCAACCTCTACGGTGGATATTTCTTGTTATATGAAAAGATTTGAGAGACCAATGTGTGTTCTTCATTCTTAGACTATTAAGTACCTACTTCATTGCAATCATAATTGCCGTGAGCTTGGCTGAAAGGCATACAAGGACCTCAGTCACACGGGTCAATGAGAAAAGTGGGAAACTGACACAAGGACTGAGGCAACCAGGCCCTAAGCCTTGGACTTTGCTGTCTAAATGTCAGTGTTCAAAACTTCAAGGTCCTCCGGAACCAAAGCAGTGGATGGACCCAGTGTCAGGGGGGCACAGGAAGAGGTCATATTATACTCAACCAGGTAGGAGCAAAACAGCTCTATCAATTCACAATTCCATTCAGAAGTTGGGTGACGTGGAAAACAGAGTCCAGCCTGGCCATGAGTTCCAAATTTTGTCAAATTCCACCAGCCTTCAGGAAGGGGATGTAGCCTCAGTGGGAAAATGGACTGTTGAGTAGGAAACCAAAGCATATGCCTGAGTGTTCTGATGGGACCTGTGTAGGAGGACTTCAGGGAAGACTACAGCTAAGTGGGCAAGTGCCCAGAGCTCCCTCAAGGCATGTCATTTGTGGGTCAGTATAGCACCATAAACTCTAGACTCTGAGACCTGGTTGAGATGGGATATAGGAAAGTGGGGTAGGAAGCCTCCTAATATACTCTTTACCTGGGCCTCAACTCTTTCAGGAACCTCCACAGCAATGAGCCTCTTCACTGATTACAGGGACTAAGAGAGGGGAAGCAAAGGGCTCTGTGAGGACAGGAGAGGGATGTGTGCTTGGCCCCTGCCCTCAAGGAGCTAACAATCCTGTTAGGGGACCAAGCCATGCACCATGAAAGAGTCATGAGCACTATCAAAGAACTTTATAAGTGAAGGACAAACTATAAAACCCAATGGCCAGTGATGGATTCATTAGTTTGGGCCACAGTAACAAAAGGTAGTTTTGAGGAGAAAATAGCCCATGAGACTGAGTAGCCTCAGAGCAGTAGCTACACAGTAAATGACAGCTACATTAAATTTTCTTATTTGCAAGGCTTATTGACATGTAGACCTTTGGAGGAGTAACTGATTTGGCTCACTAATGCTTCCTATAAATAGGAAGAGCCACAGTCGCTCCCACCCACAGTTTCCTAAGGATTCTGAGACAGGCACATATGGTATGCAGAGTGTTATACTCTACCATCTCCTCTCCTGAGACCTGAGAAGAACAGCAACAGGATGTGGGTTCTGAAGCTTTCTAGACTTGGCCTCAGACCACTGTTTGGGGATGTTTTGTTGTTTGCCCAGGAAAAACTCACAAGATGCACTCTGGAACAGCTCTCTGAGGAGGGAAGTGGCAAGAATACCGTTGCCCTCACCTATGAGAAGACATGGTACTTAACCTCTCTGTGGAGACCCAGAGCCCATACACTTTGAGTTCCCCTAACCTTTCTCATATGAACACAACGCAAAGGAGTCTTTCCATTACCATCTGAGCCATTCCAAGGCCTCAGAGAGAGCATAAGGAAACGGAAACTCTAGAGGAAAGTGGAAATGACAGAAGCTCTAAAGTTGCAGAGACCGGAAATCAAATTTCTGCTCAGCTGGGTGCCCTAAGGCCAATTACATAATGTCTCTATAAAATGAGAAAATTATTTACATCTCAAGTTAGTTAGGAGAATTGAGATAATTCAGGTAGACATTATTAAGCAGCTCTTATGTTCCAGATATTTAATTAGATACTGAGGATACAAGGATGAATTCATTCATTCATTCATTCATTCATTCAGAAAATGTTTACTAAGTACCTACTATTAGCCTAATGAATAAAACAAAACTCCTGCTTATGTTCTTTTGAAGGATATAGGCAAAAAAACCACCCTTAAGCCCATAAATATGCACTCTGTGTTTATAGCACAATTAATCCGTGCTATAAACAAAGACAGAGCAGGATAAGGGGGCAGAGACTGAGGGGGGAAGGGTAGGCCTGCTCTACATGGAGTGGCTCGGGAAGACCTCTCGGAGGAGAGGACGTGTGAGTAGAAGCTGAATGAGGTGAAGGAGCAAACCAAGGAGCTATCTTGTGAAAGAGCATTCCAGCACAGAGAAGAGGAGATGTGAGCCTGATGGTGAGAACATGCTTGGCATGTTCAAGTCAAGGCTTGGCTGCCCCTGTGGTTGAAGCAAAGTGGGCAAGGGTGAGTGTGGCAGGGCCGGACTGGGTCTTGGAAATGCTGGGAAGAAGTTGAGTGTTGTAAGAAGCTGCCTGAGGATTTTGACCAGGGCAGTGACTAGGTAGGGATTAATATTGCCAAGGGATCACTGTGAAGTTGCAGGGAGAACAGGCTGGGAAAGGACAGATGAGAACAGAAGCAGGAAAAGCTGGACAGATTAGGAGAGGGGATAATGAGTAGGACTGGGAGGTACTGACAGACGTGCTGAGAAGTGATTGGGTCTGAGACAGATTTTGAAGATAAAGTCAGTAGAATTTACTGACGCGTTGGATGTGAGTATGAGAGAACTTCAGAAAAGTCAGGAAGGACTCCAAGGTTTTTGGTCTGAGCAACCGGATAAATATTTGCACAATTCACTGTGACTGGTAAGGGCAAGGAAACTAACAGGTTTGTTTTGTACAGGTTAGGCTTAAGACACCAGACAGAGATGTACAGTAGGCATCTGGGTAGGAGCACATGGACTTGTGGGAAGAGATCAAAGCTGGTGATATAAATGTGGGAACCTTCAGGATACAGGTGACATTTAAAGCCATAACAGAATGAGATCATCCATGAGTCAATACACATGAAGAGAAGAAGTGCAAAAAACAAGCTCTATAGAACTCCACTGTTTAGAATTTAGGAGACGAGAAGGAAGAGACAAAGGTAAATAAGTCTCACCCTCAAGGAGCTCACCAGTATGTAAAGTAACTAGCACCATATCTGGGATGTACCAGATGATCAATGAGCATTGCTTTTTCTTTCTTCACCCTTGGTAGAGTCACTGGACTTTAAGGAGACGCAGGTGACCATGTGAATTAAAATGGCAGCAACATCTATGTCTCACCAGGCGTATCTGTGCATTGGGGGAAGGAAGCCTCTGTACCTTGTTAATTACCACACTCCTGGTCTTTTTTTTTTTTTTAAGATTTCATTTATTTATTTGACAGAAAGAGACAAAGAGAGAGAGGGAACACAAGTAGGGGGAGTGGGAGAGGGAGAAGCAGGCTTCCTGCCAAGCAAGGAGCCCAACACGGGGACTCAGGACCCAGGGATCATGACCTGAGCCAAAGGCAGACCCCTAACGACTGAGCCACGCAGGCACCCCATACTCCTTGTCTTCTGACAACCCTGAGCACCCCAGTAGTTGATAGCTGCAGACTCTACATGACTGTCCTTTTGGAGCATCTGTTCACTGAAGGGCAGAACAAGAGGAGGTAAAAGTGGGAAGTAGATTGAAGGTCAAAACGTATGTTGACCTGTTCATAGAAAATATTAGATTTTAATATATGCTTCTTCTTAATGAGCTACAGAAGTATGTAGATAAAAAGGGACATATTCTGTATCCTTCATGTGTTTGCTCCCTAAGGACCCACTGGTACTGGGAAACAAAAAGTCAAAGTGGAAGATAAAACAAGAGCATTAGTTTTGAAGCCACAGAGATTAGATCTGGCAAGCTTCTTAAGGTCTCAAAATCTCACTTTTGTTCTCTATGAAATTGGGCTAATAATAATAATACCTGCTTTGCAAAGCATTTATGAGGTTAAATGAGATAGTGTATATAAAAATACATCATGAAATGCAAAATGTCATATATATCTTTGTTGATAATTGCTCTATTATGCTTTTAAGGCATGATGCAGTGGTCTTAAAATATGTCCAAAAATTATTTAATACCCTTCCTTTAAAAGGTGGAATCTAATCCTCCACCCCTTGAATGCAAGCCAGACTTGGTGAGTCACTTCTAATAAATCAAATACAATGGAAGTCATGCTATGCAAATTCTGAGTCTAGACTACAAAAAGGAAGGCTTTTGCCTGTTGCCTCTCTCTTGGATTTCATGATCCAGGAGAAACCTGCCACCTTGTTACGAGGATACTCAAGCAGCCCTAAGAAGAGAACAAAGACCTCACACCAACGGCCAGTACCAACTTCAACCTTGGAAGTGGGTAGTCCAGGCCCAGTTGGTGTTCAGATGACTGTGAACCCAGCCAACACTTTGACTGACTGCGACGTGGGAGACTATGAGCCAGACACAATCAGCCAGACACAATCACCTCTGAGCTCTGATTGATGGAATTGTGAGAAATAATAAATGTATTTTGAGTCACTAGGTTTTGGGGTAATGTGATACACAGCAATAGATAACTAATGCACATGATCACATTAGCACAAAATCCTGTTAAAGAATGGAAGGTAAAATTCTTCACTGATGGTTTGAATGTACAGGTGGCTCAGGTGAAGGAAAGAGGAAAGAAAGCTAAATGAGGACAGAAGCAATGGGAACTATGGCCCCCGATCATTCATGGGGGGCTGCATCAGAGCCCTAACTTCACACACTTTAGTCTCTGCTGTCTTCATCCCTAAAGTAAAGAATATTTTCTGGGAAGGCTCTAGCTCTCTGATTTCTCATTCTCTGAAGGCTAATTTGACTCCTGGGGTTACGATGAGCTGTTTCCTGATCCGAACATCATGTGTACATTTGAACCTTTCTGCCTTGGAGGCCTCACTAGTGCTTACTTGTCCTGGGGCCAAACAGTCTCATAATCTCTTGATGTATTGGCCAAAGCCTACCTTCTCCAACCAGCTTACAGAAACTTGAAATTCCACAATTAAGAATTGATTCCTTGCTTTGTCTAATATTAAAATGTACATTCCAGCAAAATCCCCTGTATTAATTTTCTATTGCTACCATAAGAAATTACCACAAACTTAAAGGCTTAAAACCACACAACTCTATTATCTTACAGTTCTTGAGTTCCAAAGTCCAAAATTAGTCTCAGTGTGTTAAAATCAATGTGTCAGCCAAACTGTGTTCCTTCCGGAGGCTCTAGGGGAGAATCTGTCTTCTTGTCTTTTGCAGCTTCTGGAAGATCCCTGCAATCCTTGGCTCCTGGCTCCACATTACCCCAACTTTTGCTTCTGTCATCATATCTCCTTCTCTGATTCTGGACCTCCTCCTTCCCTCTTATGAGGACCCTTGTGATTATATTGGACACACGGATAACCCAGGGTAATCTCCCCATCTCAAGATTCTTAACACCATATCTGTAAAGTCTCTTTTGCCCATGTAAGATAATATGTTCTGGGGATTCGGATGCAAACATCTTTGCTGGGGGGTGGGGGCTAGCGCACAATTCAGCCTACTCTACTTACAAACTTGGACTTTGAAGTTATTTCTCAGTCAATCTCAATTATGCAAGCTTTAGCAGAGAACTTTAAATTAGTCAAAAAAAAAAATCCTTTAAGGCACCAAAATAAAGTCCACACAATCTATTCATAAGAGAATTCCCTCAGGCTTTTCTCAATTAAGTTTGATGAATAAAGATAAAGCATTTACTATATATAATATTACTAGTGCTCTAAGGAATATCAAGAACGCCAAAAATTAGTTCCTGCCTTTTAAAAGACTCACTATCTAAGAAGTATAAGACAAGTACATAAATAAGTGTAGTACGAAGCAAAATGTGATCAAGCTATCTCAACCATACAACTTTCAGCAGGAAGGAGACACAAGGAAGACTGCTATCAGATGAAAATGTTAAGAAAAATGTCAGGGGAAATGAGAGGAAGGAAACAAGGACAACTTTAACTATTCAAGCCCAGGTAACTAAGTAAAATGAAGGAGTTGCCATCAACATAATCATGGAAGTCAGAATGGCCATGAGGAGGTTGGGAGGGGGTGTCTCAGGAATGTAATGAGTGCAGTTTGAGATTTATTCTACAATATCTAGGTCAGGATACCAGCAGATAATTGGAAATGAGATATGCACTCAGAGTCCAAAAGAGAAGTTCAAGCTGGAGATAGAAATGAGAAAGTCATTTCTATAGAGAAGTAGGTGAAATCACTAAAAGTATGATTTAAGGGCCAAAAAAAGAACTTCTAAAAGACAGGAAGATAGAGAGGAACAAGCAAAGGAAAGAAAATAGGCAGAGAACCAGGGAAATTAGCACAATGAATATCACAAAAGCTAAGGATGAGTTTCACAAGAGAAGAGGAGGTTGGCGCTATGATCAATTTTCAGTCACCAGTGTGAATGCAGAGTTGGAAGAAAAGCTCACCATTATAGAATATTTCCATTCAGAGGCAAGAGATGAAATAAATAACCTCAGGACCATATATAATAGCAAAGCACTGCAAAATAATTAAGAAGTTATGAGTTTTGACAGTTTATGAACTTTGCTTTAATATAATGCACTTAGTTGTAAATTTATATGCTTTAGTTTTTAATAATTATATATATATTTTAACAGGCTGAAAACAAATGATTGGCAATTGCAAGCCAGAAAGGGCCTGCTATAGCATATCAGTGATGGAACTTAACAATTCCCAAATCCATTCATTCATTCATTCACATTGATTCCATCTCTGCACTTTGCTGGGCACTGAGCTGGTTATTGAGAAGAAAAATATAAATAAGAGACGGCCTTTCCACTGGAGAACCTCAGGTTAATGTGGGATACATACTTGCAAACAAATACTACAAATAAGTGTAAGAAGTGCTATGATAAAAGTATGTATAGGTCTGACATGAGCATAAAAGAGGGAATAATCAGTCCAGCTCCATTAAAAATAAAAAGCCATACTCTTTAGCATAAATTATAAAGACCTCTATGAGCTGGTCTCTCCTTATCTCAGCTCCCATAATGCTCTCCTTTGCATCTAGCTGAGAGTAAAACACGATGATTAGGGGTACTGGCTATGCAGTCAGGAGGATCTGCATTCAAATACACATTCTACTGCTTATCAGTAATCAGTGAGTAAGTAATCTTTCCACTGCAAAATGGGGCTAATAATACCTACCTCACAGGTTGTGAAGATTGATGGAGAGGATGTCTAGAAAACATTTAGCAAGTACTTGATACCTAGTTTGCAATAAATTGTAGCAGGTGTTTTGATTTTATCGGTCCCCCACTATGTTCAAATGAAAATGAACTGCTTGAAGTTTTCTGAGCACAACATGCTTGTCTGGGATCTATGCCTTTGCCTGGTGAATTCCTGCTCTCTATTCAAAATTTAATGCAAACATCTGGTCTCCTCTGCCAAGAGTTAGTCATTCTCTCCTCTGTGTCACCAGTACACCAAGTAAATACCTCACTATGGCACTAATCACAGGATAACTCTGAACAGGCTAGGAACCATGTGTTATTTCTCTGGGTCTCCCAATGCCTGACACAAAGTATACACAAGATAAATGCTTGATTAGTGAGCATAGTTAATAGGAAAAGATAACAATGTAAGTGAAGAAGGAAAGATTTAAGATTCTAGAGACTTCACCTTTTTTTAAATGCTCTCTCCATTTGATCAGTAATTCTAACTCTAGGAATTACTAAATAATCTTAATGAGAGAAAATGTGTAAATATAAAAGTTTTTTTGCAGTGTTACCTCCAATATCACAAACCATAATAGAGAAAAGAAGCTAAATATCTACTAGCAGAATCATGACTAACATTGAAAATATTTGGGGTGCTGGGGTGACAGTTAAACAGCTGACTTTTGGTTTCAGCTCAAGTAGTGATCTCAGGGTTGTGAGATCGAGCCCTGCATCGGGGTCTGCACTCAGCACAGAGTCTGCTTAAGATTTTCTCTCTCCCTCTGCCCCCCCCCACACACTCTCTCTCTCTCAAAAAATTAAATAAATCTTAAAAAAATTGAAAATATTTATGATATAATGACTTGACAAAATATTCCACATCATTAAATATGATGGCTATAAAAAGTATACAATGACAAGAGAATATACCAATGATATAAACATACGTGTACAAAGAAGAATGCAAAATTAAAAGTATGATCTAAATGCACACAAATCCACGTGCAGTTGTGCATACACACACAGAAAAAGGACTGGAGAGAAATAAACCGAACTGCCAAACAGGGCTTGTATCAGAGAAGAGGATCGTAGGTGGTTAGCAATTTATTTCCTTTATTGAGGAAAGGACTATTTCAAAATTCATCTTCTACATTTCTATAAATAATGTATTACTTTTACAAAGTTTTAAAATTATAATGTGCAGGGCACCTGGGTGGCTCAGTCAGTTGAGTGTCTGACTCCTGGTTTCGGCTCAGGTCATGATCTCAGGGTCTTGGGATCAAGCCCCAAGTCGGACTCTGTGCTCAGTGGGGAATCTGCATGAAGGTTCTCTCCCTCCCCCTCTGTCCCTCCCCCACCACCTCTCGCTCTCGCTCTCACTCTCTCTCTCTCTAAAATAAATAAATATTTTTAAAAATTATAATGTGTTATGCAACGTGTTTTCCTGAATTTCTCTGGGAATATTTAGCAGCCTAAAGGCAGGATGGGAAGAACCTGATCACTGGACTTCCTCAGAAGTGAAGAGATGTGGGGATCCTAAGGAAAGCATCATAGGCTTGGCCCACAGTGAGATCCAGTCTGAGTAAGGAAGGATATAAAAACCAGAGTAGGGTTGTGGTCTCGGAAAATGTGGTGAGAGAAGAGAATTTTAAAGCTTTCTATCTGAGAAATAAAGTCATTCTGAAAGTGAGGCTAACATAAAAAGATGGATTGTTTGGTCTTACTTGAAGACACTATACTAATAGGCTAATCATCTGGTTTCCCAGCCCACAAGAGGTTAGAAGCAGTTAGGTAAAGGAGGAATAGTAAACCAAGTTGGATGGCTCAAACTGCTGGATACAGCTTCTCCAGCAATGAGAAATAGGAGCTATGTCTGCAGAGGTGGGAGGCACAAAGGCCCAGAAAGCACTGCAAACAAATGAGGACCTTAAGAAGGGGCAAATGATGTACACTCGTGAATGAGCATGAAAGACATCATTGTATCACAGTGTGGTATGAATTACTACAGCAACTTGTACTTGAAACAGTGATTCCCACACTACAAACATGAGCTCAATGTCTTCCTTTAAAAATTGTCAAAATTGATGAGAAAATGTATTTGAAAGCACTATGTAAGGTGTAAAATGCACAATTAGTCAATTATTTGTAATGCCCTCAGCATATGAAGACAGGGATACACATAATGCATTTTTAAATGCCTCTACCCGAGGCAATTCATTTTTTAAATTGGCACTTAAAACATATAATTTTCATTTATCCGGAAATTTTATTTATGTACGTATTCTATTTATGCCTCATTTCCTAATATTTCTGACTTAAAAAGTCATTATTGTCCCACTGAGATGATTTCTCATAACTTAGAACAAATGAGTTATTCAGATTCTTTCCAGAGCAAATTTGGGGGGACGGGGTATGGAGAGAACATAATAGCTCAGGGCACCTGGGGGCGGGGATGCACGGATGGGGAAAGGAGGAGGAGAAAAAGGCAGTGGGGCTGTCTGAAATAAACTTTCCTTACTCCCCACTTTTGCTAAGTGTTGGGTAGTGACTGGCTGCTAGGCTGCATGCCAAATTCCAAAGGACAAGTAAATAAACAGTTAATGCAAGTTATTCTGCAAATTTGCACATGCCCACCCACACAAGCACTAAATTAAACTTTCCCCAACTGAAGTCAAGCTGCAGGCAAATAAGAATTGATTAGGTATCCTTACTGTGACTCTGGCTATGGGGAACGTTTTGGTTGTCAAGCCAGCATATAGTTAATTTGACCTCTTTTGCTTAAGTCAGATCCCTTCCTGAATAGGCAACTTTACTTGTCCTTGAGGAGAAACTCAGACAGTGGTGTGGTCCGATTTATGCTTGTAGAAAAAACAAACCCAAATTCCCTGAAATGTCTTAACTTTGACCAGCTCAAACTGGATTTTATTGCTGTTTGATTTCCAGAGGGCCATGAGCCTGGCTGCCCAGGGGACTAGACAGTGCTCAGAATGAATATTGAAATACCGAGTCCTTATTTGCTCTGGGGGACTGCCAGAGCTGCCTGCTGCCTGGGTTTTAGGGGAGCCAAATAAAGGGTTCCTATTTTAAAGACCCAGAGTAAAAGAATTCTCTGTAATCCTTTCCAGAAAGAACAAAATGAAGCCACTGCAAACAGTGATGAATCAAAATAATATGTGTATGATGAGAAAGAGCATTTTTTTATTGTAGCCAAAAAGTTGGTGGTGAGACCTAGGACCAACCATTCTAAGTGGCTCCTTCACCTGCCCCGCCTAACACTTGTCTGCAGATGAAATTAGTGAAAAATTAATGCCAAGGGCAGATCTGAAAGGGGGCAGGGAGTACATTAGTGGTTCTACCAACAACCTCCAACTTCCTATCTGAGTAGCTTGAACAGAGAGGGCGAAGGGGGTGGCTGATCGTAGATGCGTAAAGCATATGCCTGTTTTAAAGCTCACAGCATCTTAGTTGGTGCCCTCTGAATGTCTAATTTATCATAGGCAGAGGCAGTTAGGCAACGGAGCAGTAGAATGGGCTAAGGCTTCCTCAGGCACTTTTCTGAAGACCCACAGTTCCAAAGGTCATCCTGCTAACACGGGAAGTAATTTCACAGGCTGGTGGTGATTCTGCCTTGGGTAATAATCGACAAAGTTGAGACCAATCGTGAGATTTGGATCCCCCACTATGTAGTGATGAAGGAGAGTAATTCTGTTAAATTCTGATTACTCTGGAGGAGAAATGCAAAGAAAACTAATTTTTCCCTTGGACATAATGTGCTCATTTGAGGCAAATGGCCCTTACCTGAGGCAGGTCCCCAACTGCTATTAGAAGTAAATATCCTATTTTCCTTTCAGGGAGTAGCATTTTATTTAATTACAAAAACACACCATAAAACATTTAAAAAAAAAATAAGGCTCCCTTACTCAACCCCCTGCTCTTGTACACTACAATGCACAGGGAAGTGGGCCCCTGTGTGGGTGGGACCAGATTGGAATGCTGGATCGGAGTGCAGCATTCACCATGGATAAAAGATGGGACCCCTGATTTGAGTGAAAGCCAACTCTGGAGTTTCCTGTAACCATGGTAACCAAATCAGAAGCACACATTAATGATAAGCAAAAACAACTGGCAGCCTGCCTAGGCATCACTTAGAAGCATTAGCTTCCCAAGGTGAGTGTTGCAAATAAAGAGCGTGCAGAATGATGGTTCTGGAACAGGCTCACATTTCTGCGGCACTCCTTTGTTCTAGCTGAGAAAAGCGCTTCTCCGGCTGCCGCAGTGCTGGGGGTCTCAACAGCGCTTGCAGATACAGAAGTAGAGCCCACTCCTGGACTGATGTCTGGGATTCTGTGCCTCTTTCTCATGAAGTGTGTTCCAATTATGGATGTATAGTTCCCTCATATGGCCTTACTGATCCAGCTGTACAAGTCCACTGAGATGTTACGTTCCCACCGTAAGTAACATCAGGGTAAGCCTGACCCCTCTAAGGACAGGGCATTGGCTTCCCATGAAACACATCGGGTTTCAGGACCTACAACAGGAATTTACAGGCCCCTAATCAGATTAGGATCATCAGCGAAATGTGCTGAACAGAATACAAGTGTCAGCTCCTGAAGACATGGGTTCCAGTCTAAGTTTGCTCACTTACTTCCCGTGTAACTTTAGGCATCTTGTCTCAGGCTGTTACTTACTCCATCTCTCAAATGAGGATAATCAGTTTCCACGTTGATGACTTCACAGGATTAAATGAGATATTGTGTGTTGGGGCATTTGTCTTGCCCCATCAAAAATAACCACTTTCTTCTGTGCCCTCATAGTCCACTTTTTTAATGTCTCTTATCAGACACCCCACAGCTAGCCCTTATTCATAGCTTTATGTAAGTCTATCTCATTAAATTGTGAGCTCTCTGAAGGCAAGAATACCTTAGATTAATGTCTTTGTATCTCCAATCCTAAACCTAGTTCATTCACATGGATTAGCATATACATGTAATTTGTATTATAAGGGCCTCAATAAGTAAACGTTGAACTGAATTTAACTGCCCTATTTGCCCATCAGCTACCACTTCCTACTGGGAGTATCTGGATTGAGCAAAGCTAGACAGCTTGGGCAAGTGGGAATCTGGAGTGGATTCTAATCGGAGTTTGGGATAGAGTTGAAGCAGTAAACCATAGGATTGGAGGAGTTGTGTCTGTCATGACCTTCTAGACAGGCTGAGGGTATATAGTCAAATTCCAAACATTTGAGCCATATTCCTGATGTCACTACTGCTCTTCTTACCTGGATGACCCCCAAGAAGATCCTGTCAATAATTCCATTTGCCCAAATTTGTTTCTCTACAAACAAATTTGTTTGTCTCTTTTTAAGAAAACTGTACTCCAATGGATAGGAGAAGAAAGATTAGAAATAACTTTGGAAGTGATAAGTGAATTTGTATCTTCTCCTTAACACTTATTTTTATATTACACATTTTTAATGAAGATATCCACTCTTTATTTCTCACAGGTGAATTCATGAGATAATATATTGAAAGAGTATTTGCAAACTTCAAAAGACTATGCCAGTTAAGCTATTTTTATAAGAATAAAAATGTAGCCGGCTTCAGTTGCCTCTGTTCCATGTCTTTTAATTTAAGGAATTTGTAAACTTGGATTCATATCCTGGATCCAGCTCTTAAGTCCAGCTGTCATGAATGTCACAGCTGAGTCAGGGTGTTTGGTGGGACCATCCTCCCATCCCCAGGACCTCCTCTCCATAGCCGGGGCCACCCATCAGTTGGACCTTTGCCTGCCTCATACCAATTATGCTCTCGAGCATAGGACAAATCTAAACCAAGTTCCTTCAGGTGTTTCTGGGGGTTACACATTTTGACTTTGCAATCATATGGTACTTCATTATCTTCTATGAGCATTGGTTTTGTAGCCAGCATTGCTCTGGGAAATACACAGTGCCCTGGCTAAAAGTGAGTCCTGGAGTGTTTTCAGTACTAAAAGGGCAACTGATGCTTTCCAAACTGCAATACCAGACAAGAAATACAATTTTTCAAAACAAGGATCATAATAATAGTAAATACTTCTTTAAGACTATATATATGTGCCAGGTACCACTCTAAATTATTTCCAGCTATACAAATTTAGTTAATTCATACTACAACACTATGAGGTAGGTATTTTTTATTAAATCCATTTGATATATGATGAGGCTGGGGCACAGAGAAATAAAGTCCTTGCCCAAGGTCATAGAGCTAGACAGTAATAGTGTTAGCATCTAATCCAAATAGTAAGGTCTCAGACTCTTAATTACTAGGCTCTTTATTCATAGAAAGGGAGCATGGAAAAACAAAAGACAAATTCCAAAATCTCATTATAGCAAGTAATTTCAACAATTTTCTCCTTCATCAAGACTCTTTCAAGATGCAGTTTTGTCACCTAAGTCTTTTCTCCTACTGTCTTTCTGGTAATGACCAGCAATCAAATAGACAAAAGGAAAAAAAATCCTTCCTCTTTCCCTCTTCTTTCCTTCCTTCCCAATTTTATTTACTGAATCCTAATATTTACTAGGAATTGACTTCAGAGTGGGAAATGAGCATAAATAATGTCTAAAAATAGATTACAACCTACAGGTGGCAACATGTAAGTAGTAGGTCAAAGTTTCAGAGTAGAAATATAAAGAAAATTGCCTTTTGCAGGAACACTGGGGAAGAACAGTTAATTCTGCCTGGGGTTCCAGAAAGATAGAAAGAGAAAGAAAGAAAAAAAAAGGATTTGGGAAAAGTCCAGAAGTAGATATTAACCCCAATAATAGAAAATTCTTTCAATTCAGTAGTTACTTATACAGAATCTACCATGAATCTAGCATTATATTAGGGGTCAAAAGAATATTAAAGACAATATGACTAGGTCTTTACTTCAAGACATATACAATCTTACTGGGGGGTAAAAGTTATACCCATAAAATTATTAGAAGTCCATGATAAAGTGCCAAATGCATCACGCAGACAAGGAATGCAATAGAAGGCAAAAGAAGGGAGCTATAAAGTCAGCCACAAAGAATTTCATGAGGATAGGAACACATTATATGTATTTTGTGTCCTCGTCTCACCATGGCTCCAACCTATTTACCTACCTTTCTTTTCTCTTAGCTGGAATTTCTCCTTTTTTTTCATTTTGTTACATTTATTTTTATAAGTCAATTTAAATCTTTTTTTAAAATAAAAAGGTAAGGAAAGGGAGGGAAGAAAAGAGGGAGGGAAGAAGGGCGAGTATCTCCGTTAACCCTTGGGCCTTATTATGCTCTAAGCTACGCAGTCCAATAGCATATCATTATGTAGACACTACATAACACTCAGCTCTACCATTGATAGACATGTGACCTTGGACAAGTTGTTTCTTGAAAAAACCTTGAAAAGAAAAGTTTGAAACTATTTTCTATACTGAGATTTTGAAAGTTTTTGTGTATTTTGCTTTTCTATGTCCCCTATTTCATAAATCACGTACTGAGGCCTCAGGTTCCTCGTCTATAAAATGGAAATAATAAGAAAACTTTCTTCAATAGGTGTATTGGGAGGATAAAATGAGTTAATTTAATTACATTAAAATGCTCAGGGAAGCCTCTACACATAATTACTATTCATTAGTCATTCAACAGCTATTTCCTGAACATTCACTATATTCCAAGAATTGATCTAAATCCTGGAAATATATAAACAATTTACAATCCCTGTGTTCAAATATTTCACAATCTAATGGGAAAAACACTAAACAAATCATTTTAATATAGCTTGGTATTTGCTAAATTAGCAGTATGCACAAGCATATCTTCATGGTATACTTCCCTAGCATAGCATATGAATGCATTCACTTTTTACTAGCCATATCAAACTACTGGCTAAAATTGAGCTTGTGGTCAACTAAAACTTCCAGATTTTGTCCTAGAAACTACCCCCTTTTCAAGTCTTCTCCTTCCTATAACATGCAATCAAATTTCTATGTGTTTTTTTTTTCTGTGTAACATTTCAACTGCTTTAAGTACATCCTTCCAACTTTTTAGGATGGCTTTAAATCTAAGTGTCCTTGTCCACCCTAGCTCCCCCTGGCAAGGTTTGCATCTTCTGTAGATTCAATGAGCATGCCTTCCACATCTTCACTAGGTTCACTAAAGAGGACAGTCATGAACAGAACCCCATAGCACATGAAAGACATCCTTTTAGTTATTAATCTAGTTATTAATCACCCTTTTGAAATGCAAACAACTCTAAATTTTACCTCACTGTGCTATCAGTCACTCCATGTTTTTCAGTTTTGCTCACCAGAATATTTAACTGAGGAACCATGTTAGGTAATAAGAAACTATGGTGTTTTGTTAAAATCAAGATATATTCTCTGTATAGTACTCCCTGGTCTAAAATGAAGGAAAATAAATCCTTTTTTATGGTTCACTCTGCCTCCTGACAATAACCACTTTCTTTTCTAGTATTAAAATGCCTAATGATTATCCCATCGCTCCAACTCCCCATCCCACCCCCTTCCCACCTCCTAAATTGTGAGCTCTTCTAGGTCAGGACCATATAACTTTTTGTCCAGAGTGCCTAGCATAATTCCTGACATATAACAGATAATCAATAAATAGTTGTTGAATAAATGAATGAAACCATCTGTCCTATTTGGTTTTGGTTCAAGTTTTATCCATGATTTTTCTTTGCTAAATTACAGTAACTATTCCATGCCAAGTATGGGATCACACTTTGGAATTTATTAAGTTATGGGTTATTAATAATTTCAGGCATTAACTTAAGAATGATGGTGTAATGTTAATGGATAACAAAGAAAAAATAGAGTGCAATTTCTGTTTTACTTCTGCCCTTTCAGGGAAAATTATCTCCATGTTGAAAAGGATAGAATAAAATGGGTGAGGTAGATACAGAGATTGTAAGCAATCATCTGCCACACCCGGTGAGTTCAAGTTCTCCAGTGGATTAAAACCAGGGAACTCAGAAATCTTACAGGCAAAATCAATGTATCCATACTAGTGAACTCTAAAGTAGAGAAGGAGTCTTAGCAGATATAAGAAGTAAAGGTAAATAGAATTCTAATTTTCTAAAGGGGAAAGAAAAGTGGATTGGTATTTTATTTTACTTATTCAATTTATTTATTGGTATTTTATTTAATTTATTCTCTTTGTCCAGATCTGGTTATTACTATTCTAAAGGGTATTTAATATTATAAAATGAGTTGGGAAATTTTTTTCTATTTTTTTTCCACTGCTTTGAAGATTTTGTGTAAGACTGAAATGATCTCTTCCTTACAGTTTGGTGGAACTCACCTATAAAATCATTTCAAACTGTTTTTATTCTAGAAGACTGTTGATTACTAATGGAGTTTTTTGGGTTTTTTTAATTATAGGACTCTTTAGGTTTTCTATTTCTCTTTGAGGAGTATGTTCATTTTGTATATGTTTACATTTTATGGACAAAATGTAAACATATTATTCTATAACTAACTATGTGGTACTGTATTATGACCACTTTTCATTCCTAAGAGTTTCTTTTAACTTTTTTCATGACCAGTTTCACCGAGGTGTGTCTGTTAATTTTTGGCTACGTTGATCTAAATGATGGTATATTTATTTTCTGTTTTCTCCTTTCTGCTTTTATGATCTCATTACTTTTATTTTCTTTAGATTGGTTCTATTGTTCCTTTTCTAACTTAAATTTTACCATTAGCTCATTAAATTTCACTTTCTTCTTTTTTGATAAAAACATTTAAAGCTACAAAATTCTCTATACCCATTGTTTTAGCTATATCCCACACATTTTAAATCATATTATTTTTTATCACTACTTAGTTCTAAGCATTTTCTAAGTTTTTTGGAGGGAAAATTTAGTTTATACTTCAATTACGGTGTAGACATATGATATAATCTGTAGGATACCTATCCCTTGATAGTTGAGGGTTGGTTTCTTCTGCCTAGAATGTGCTCAATATTTGTAAATTCTTCTTGTGTGCTTAAGAAAAACCTAGTTGATCCTCATTATTTGTAGATTTCATATTTGTGAATTCACCTACTCACTAAAATTTATGTGAAATGCCAAAATCAATACTCATGGAGCTTTTGCAGTCATTTGTGAATACTCACATAGCAGTGAAAACTTTGAATTGCCCAATGTGCACATTCTCAATTGAGATCAAACAAGGTGATAGCCAGCCTTTTTGTTTCAGCTCTCATATACTAAATAGGTATCCTTTTTACAATCTATTTAGTGTCACATTTTTGCATTTTTGTGCTTTCTTATGCTGATTTTTCTATCTGAAATGGCCTCCAACCATAGTGCCCAAGTGCTCTCTGGTGTCCCAGAGTGTAACTCAAGTAGGAGCTACAGTGCTTTTGGCATTAAGCTCAGTGTTAATAAATCAACAGTTTATATTAAATAAGGTGTCTTTAAACAGAACACACATAAAATGAGCTTACATATTGTTGATCAGTTGATAAAAATGTCATGATCAGAAGCTTACAGGAACTTATCCTTGTATTTCTCCCTGGACCAATGATTCAGTATTCACTATGTGTTATTGAGGGGAGGTGGGTAGGGGTGGACAAAATAGATAAAGGGGATTAATAGATACAAACTTCCAGTTATAACATAAATAAATCATAGAGATGCAAAAACATCATAGGGAATATAATCAATAATACTGTAATAACATTTTATGGTGACAGATGATGACAACACTTATCGTGGTAATCACTGAAAAACGTACAGAATTGTCAAATCAATATGTTGCATACCTGAAACTAATATAACACTGTATGTAAATTATATTTCAATAACTTTTTTTAAAAACGGTAAAAGAAAAAAAGTGCTGCTGCAATGTTATAGACCATAACAACCACCAATAACAAGAATCGACCATATATACTCATTAGTTGTTGGGTAAAGATTTCTAAATATACCAATTAAAATTTTAAAATGGAATATGCGGACACGTGAAAAACATGTCAAATCTGGACAATAGCAGGTTATTTCACAAGGTCTCATAACTTTAGGAATAAGATTAAGGAGGCCCATTCGAAGAGGATTGATTAATGGATCAGCCTCTTATTTGAGGGAGATTTCTAGCAGCTGGCTCTAGGGCTAAGGCCCTGCACCTTCAACATATTTATCATGGTATGAATAAGAACAGTTAGAGGATATGTTCTTAGGAACCTCTCTACTCCTACTAGTTTCCTATATTTTTTCATCTTCTTGACTTACCAATTTAAACTCTACCACCATTCACTTTTTCCTTGATATTCTTCTTCATTCAAGACTGTCTAAGAGTGAAATGCAGTTTCACTGTTCTCTTGCTATTTCTAGGGACTAGTATACAAATCCTCTTGTTTTAAGAGTTTTGAGTACTATTGCTATAAGGAAATACAAAATAAATCTGACAAAGTTATCATGCTTTTCCAAAGAGCTAGTAGTTACAGTCCCTAGTGTGTATTTAATTCATTTTGACTCAAAGAACATGCTTCTGAACATTGAGCATAGGCCAGGCATGAGCAAAGTGCCTCCAGGGACATGAAGAGAATAAAATGATGACACTGCCTTCAAGCAAGCTGATATTTCTTCCTTCGTTAGAGTTTATGATACCTGCTAGGCCAGCAATCCTTGAGGCATTCCTCCCAAAGCCAACTTATGAGTGTTGGCTTTCTAAGTACCTCAAGCTTGTGTGATTCTCATTACAAAGGATCTCAGCACAGTGAAGGAGCACTCCCTGGGGCATTTCTTCAGCCCTATTTACCAATGTATAGAAGACCAAAATATACGCACCCACCACCACCACTGTCACCAACAATAACAATTCGTAGGCAACGTGATTCTAGAAGAGAAAGCAAATATATAAACTGAAAAGAGTTAGGATCTAAAAAATAGAGTTAGGATCCAATCTCCAAATCCAAATATAACAAAATAACGTAGCCAGATGTCCAGAGGGTAAGGGTAAAAATGGACAATTTTTGTTTATTTGATTATGCAACCTTTGTACCAGTTTATCTTGTTTAATTTTAGGAATAATTACTTGAAAGCTACGCTGGGGGCTGAAGAAGGAAGGAATGGGTATAGAGTCTCAGTTACGCAAGTTGAAAAGAGTTCTGGAGATGAATCATGGTGATGTTTGCACAGTGATATAAATGCACTTAATATCATTAAACTATACATTTAAAATGGTTAAAATGGTAAATTTTATGGTGTATGTATTTTACCACAATAAAAAAATTTAAAAGGAAGAAAACTATAACAAATGTTGAAGACAAGGCAAATACGTAATTTTGAAATTTCATTTCCATGGCATAGGATTCTGTCCCCTACTCTCTAATCCTGTGTACATTTCCAGATGATCCCACCTAGTCCCAAATGTTTTAAGATAAAGACTTTGACATTTTTAGTTCTATTTCAGGAATTCTTAAACTTTGGTTCCTTGAACCTCTTTGGCAGTCTGTTAAAGTCATTCACAGGATAACATTTTTAAATGTATAAAATAAAATACAGAGTATTACAAAAAAAATAAATTGTATTGAAACTGAATTATCAAATATAAAAAATATTTATTATATTGCAATAAAAGGTACTTCTTTTTTAACTAATTAAGTAATGTGACATAGCAGAGGGCCTAATAACCACCATCTATAATATCAAAGCAATAGTGAGTATAAATATCCAAGATATTTGCAATTGTAACAAGATATGAAAATATCTCATTTTTACTGGTGAATATACCACAAGTATTGCTAATATTATTATGGTTTATTGCCTACAATCATAATTGAGGGAAATGCTAAATTTTAATTTAAAAAATATCCAATAAGACATAAGATAATAAATCATGATGAAGTGGGATTTATTCTGGGAAAATAAGACTAGATGACTGTTGGTAGAAACAATAACTATAATTTACCACATTAAAGATAAAGGAGGAAATCATGTAATCATCTCAAAAGATGAAAAACACCAGAAGCATTTGATAAAATTCAATAACAACTCATGATTTAAAAATAAAACTTTCTTCAAACTAGAAATAGAAAGAAATGTTCTCAATCTGATGAGGATCATCTATGAAACAATCTAGAGATAACACCACAATAAATGATGAAATATCAAACCCTTTCCTCCTACAGTCAGGGTGAAATAAAGGATGTTTGCTCTCACCACTTTCAGTCAACATTGTTTTAGAGATCCTAGCCAGTGAAACAGGCAATAAAATAAAGGCATAAATGTTAAAAATGAAGGCATATAACTTAATTCACAGATGATTAAGTACATAGACAATCCAAAGGAATCTTAAAAATAGCCCCCAGAACCGATGACTTGTGCATCAACGCTGCAGTATACAAGGTCAAAACACAAAAACCAATTACATTTCTATGTGCTAGCAACAATCAATTTAAAAGTAATAAAAAAATTTACCATTTACAATAGAACAAAAAAATGTGAAATGCTTAGAGATAAATTTAACAAAATATCATAAGACCTGAAGAATAAAAACTATAATATAAAAACTACATGTTCTAGAGGGAGGCTGGGAAGATGGCAGAATAGGAAGGCTTGAAAGTCACCTCGTCCCATACATACAACTAGATAACACATCAGCATAAATAACCCAGAATACAACCCAAAGACTGGCAGAACAAACTCCACAACTAAAGGTAGAGAAGAGGCCACATGGAAGAGGGTAGGAAGGGTGGAGACACAATGGGGAGCTAAAAGGGCCCCACCTGTCTGCAGCCAGGAGAGAGCCAGGGGCACAGAGAGGAGAGATAAAAAGACCATTACACTGGGAGCCTGCACTGGGAAGACAAATCATCATAACATTTGGCTTTGGAAGCAAGAAGGGCCAAATTTCATCATTTCTTACAACCAGTAGATCTTAAAGCCTGGAATTTTAAAAATCAGAGGGCTGGGCTCTGGGAGAGCCCAGAGGGCATTAGGAAGGTGAGTCCCTGCCCTTAAAGAGACAGCATGATAAACAGCCTGTGGTGACCCACAATAAAAGCAGCAGTTTGAAAAATGCCTGACGCATATGGGAGATAGAGATTTGTACTCATCTCAGAGCATGTCCCCAGGGCAGGGATCCCCAGGAGACCCCTGCAGGAACACAGGAGCTATAGGGTGCTACTTGCCTCCCCCGGCCCTCAGCATAAACACCTATGGAAATGAACCAGCCCAGTGCAGATACTTACTACCTAACTGGCTTATACCAAGCTCCATCCCCTCTTCGGCAGATCCACCCTTTCCAGTCACCCTTGCCTCAGTCCCAGAGCTGCAGGTCCCCTCCCCCAAAAGACCGCATAAACCTGGCCAAAACTGTGTCTCCCCACCCCTCCATTTTTTGGGACCTGGGTCCAGGGGTGGCAGGGTGGGAGCAGGTCCCATAGAAGCCTGAGGTGCACCATGTTAAAACTCGTGCCCAGCCCACACAGTTCCAGTCCTGGCTACAGCAGCAGCTCTCATTTCACAAGCAGTCCAGCAAACCGCTTGCTCAAACCACGCACACCACCCCAGCCAGGGACCAAACACTGCCCACAACAGGCAAAGACAGCCTCTGCAGATGACTGGACTGAAGGAAAAACCAGCAAGGGCACAATAGCAGGAGAAACATAACACACATAGAAGATACCCCCTAAAGTGCCAGGTCCTGGGGAACAGGGGACACAGCACTGCAGGGCACATAGCACCTCTTCTTCATAAGGCCATTACCATCAAGAGCAGGAGACATAGCTGACTTTCCTGCAAAACAGAAAGAGACACAGACATTTAGACAAAATGAGGACAGAGGAATATATCTGAGGTGAAAGAATAGGACAAAACCATGGCAAGAGACCTAAACAAAACAGATATAAGCAATATGACCGATAGAGAATTTAAAGTAATGATCATAAAGATACTCACTAGACTTGAGAAAAGAGTGGAGAACATCAGTGAGACCCTTAAAGAAAAAAGAACCAATCTGAGATGAAAAACACCGTAAATGAAATTAAAAATACACTCAATACAAACAGAGCTACCATACGATCCAGCAATTGCACTACTGCATATTTATCCCAAAAACACAAGTGTAGGGATCCGAAAGGGTACGTGCACCCCAATGTTTATAGCAGCAATGTCCACAATAGCCAAAATGGGGAAAGAGCCAAGATGTCCATCGACAGATGAATGGATAAAGAAGATGTGTTATATATATACAATGGAATATTATGCAGCCATCAAAAGGAATAAAATCTTGCCATTTGCAACAACATGGTTGGAGCTGGAGGGTGTTATGCTGAGTGAAATAAGTCAATCAGAGAAAGACATGTATCATATGACCTCACTGATATGAGGAATTCTTTATCTCAGGAAACAAACTGAGGGTTGCTGGAGTGGTGGGGGGTGGGAGGGATGGGGTGGCTGGGTGATAGACATTGGGAAGGGTATGTGCTATGGTGAGCACTGTGAGTTGTGTAAGACTGTTGAATCCCAGAGCTATACCTCTGAAACAAATAATACATTATATGTTAAAAAAAAAAAAAAAGAAGAAGAAGAAGAAGATAGCAGGAGGGGAAGAATGAAGGGGGGTAAATCGGAGTGGAGACGAACCATGAGAGACGATGGACTCTGAAAAACAAACTGAGGGTTCTAGAGGGGAGGGGGGTGGGAGGATGGGTTAGCCTGGTGATGGGTGTTAAAGAGGGCATGTTCTGCATGGAGCACTGGGTGTTATACACAAACAATGAATCATGGAACACTACATCAAAAACTAATGATGTGATGTATGGTGATTAACATAACATAATAATAATAAAAAAATGAAACATAAAAAAAATACACTCAATAGAAAAAATAACAGGTTAGAGGAAGTAGAGGAACAAATTAATGACCTGGAAGACAGAGTAATAGAAAGTAATCAAGCTGAACAAAAGAAGGAAAAAGAATTAGCAAAATGAGAATAACTTAGAGAATTCAGTGACTTCATCAAGTGTAATAACATTCACATTACAGGGACCCCAGAAGAAGAGAGAGAAAGAGGGCAGAAAATTTATTTGAAGAAATAATAGCTGAAAGCTTCCCTAATCTGGGAAAGGAAACAGATATCTACATCCAGGAAGGACAGAGATCCTCAAACAGAATCAACCCAAGAAGGTCCACACCAAGACACAGAGCAATTAAAACAGCAAAAAGTAGTGATAAAGAAAAAAATTTTCAACTACAAAGAGGAAAGAAGACAGTTACATACAAGGGAAACCCCATAAGGCTATGAGAGGATTTTTCATTAGAAAGTTTGAGGGCCAGAAGGGAGTGGCAGGATATATTCAAAGTGCTGAAAGGACAAATCCATAGCCAAGAACACTCTATCCTGCAAGGCTATCACTCAGAATAGAAGGAGAGATAAAGAGTTTCTCAAACAAAAACTAAAGGAGTTCATGATGACTAAACCAGCTCTAAGAAATGTTAAAGGGAATTCCTTGAGTAGAAGGGAAAGATGATAAGTAATCATATAAAAAGTAGGAAACACAAAAGCAGTAAAAATAAGTATATGTGTAAAAACCAGTCAAGAGATTCACAAAATAAAAAGATGTAAAATATAATACCATGTACCTAAAAAGTGGGGAGGAGAGGAGTAAATACGGAGTTCAAACTTAAGTGACCATCAACTTCATATACACTGCTATATACAGAAGATGTGATATACCAACCAAATAGTAACCACAAATCAAAAGCCAATAATAAGCATGCAAAGAATAAAGAGAAAGGAATTCACGTATATCACTAAAGAAAGCCAGCAAACCATGAAATAGAGAAAGACAATAAAGGATCAGAGAAAAACTACAAAAACAACCACAAAAAAGGAACAAGATGGTGATAAATACATACCTATCAATAATTACTTTGAATGTAAATGGACTAACTGCTCCAATCAAAAGACATAGGGTGACAAAGTAGATTAAAAAAAAAAAAAGATCCATCTATATCATCTATATGCTACTTACAAGAGACTCATCTCAGACCAAAAGACATCAGGAGATTGGGGATGGAGAAACATTTGTCATGCAAATGGATGTCAAAAGAAAGCAGGGATACCAATACATATATTGGACAAAGTAGACTTTAAAACAAAGACAGTAATAAGAGACAAAGAAGGCCACTATATGATAACAAAGGGGAGAATCCAAAAGGAATATATAAGAATTGTAAATATTTATGCACTCAACATAGGAGTACTAAATACATAAAACAGTTTATGACAAACATGAAGGAACTAATAGAAATAATAGGGGACTTAATCTAACACCCCACTTAATCTAGACAATAAATCAATAAGGAAGGAGTAGCCTTGAATGACACATTGGACCAGATGGATTTAATATATTCAGAACATTCCATCCGAAAGCAGTGAAATATACATTCTTTTCAATTGTACATGGAACATTCTCCAGAATAGATCACATACTAGGCCACAAAACAAGTGTCAACATATTCAGAAAGACTGAAGTTGTACCATGCATCTTTTCTGAGCATGATGCCATGAAACTAAAAATCAACCACCAGGAAAAGTCCGAAAAAGCATAAATACAAGGAAGTTAAATAACATATTACTCAACAATGAATAGGTCCACAAAGAATTCAAAAAATAAGTTAAAAATTACATGGAAACAAATGAAAATAAAAACACAGCAGTCTGAAATCTTTGGGATGCAGCAAAAGTGATTCTAAGAAGGAAGTTTATAACAAGAGAGTCCTAGCTCAGGAAGTAAGAAAAATCTCAATAAAAAACCTAACCTTACAATTAAAGGAGCAAGAAAAACAATAACAACAACAACAAACAAACAAAATACAAATCCAGCAAAAGGAAGGAAATAATAAACATTAGAGCAGAAATAAATGATACAGAAACTAAAAAAATAATAGATCAATGAAACCAGAAGCTGGTTCTTTTTTTTTAATTTTTTTATGTTACGTTAATCACCATACATTACATCATTAGTTTTTGATGTAGTGTTCCATGATTCATTGTTTGCGTATAACACCCAGTGCTACATTCAACACTTGCACTCTTTAACACCCATCACCAGGCTAACCCATCCCCCACCCCCTCCCTCTAGAACCCTCAGTTTGTTTCTCAGAGTCCATAGTCTCTCATGGTTCATCTACCCCTCCAATTTCCCCACCTTCATTTTCCCTTCCTACTATAGTCTTCTTTTTTTTAACATATAATGTATTATTTGTTTCAGAGGTATAGGTCTATGATTCAACAGTCTTACACAATTCACAGCGCTCACCATAGCATATACCCTCCCCCATGTCCATCACCCAGCCACCCCATCCCTCCCCTCCCCCACCACTCCAGCAACCCTCAGTTTGTTTCCTGAGATTAAGAATTCCTCGTATCAGTGAGGTCATATGATACATGTCTTTCTCTGATTGACTTATTTCGCTCAGGAAAATACCCTCCACTTCCATCTACGTCATTGCAAATGACAAGATTTCATTTCTTTTGATGGCTACATAATATTCCATTGTATACATACATATAACACATCTTCTTTATCCATTCATCTGTAATGGACATCTTGGCTCTTTCCATAGTTTGGCTATTGTGGACATTGCTGCTATAAATATCGGGGTGCACATACCCCTTTGGATCCCTACATTTCTATCTTTGGGGTAAATGCCAAGTAGAGCAATCGTATGGTAGCTCTATTTTCAACTTTTGGAGGAACCTCCATACTGTTTTCCAGAGTGGCTACACCGCTTGCATTCCCACCAACAGTGTAGGAGGGTTCCCTTTCTCCGCATTCCCGCCAACATCTGTCATTTCTTGACTTCTAATTTTAGCCATTCTGACTGATGTGAGGTGGTCTCAAATTGAGGTTTTGATTTGGATTTCCCTGACGCTGAGTGATGTTGAGCACTTTTTCATGGGTCTGTTGGCCATTTGGATGTCTTCTTTGGAAAAATGTCTGTTCATGTCTTCTGCCCATTTCTTGATTAGAGCATTTGTTCTTTGGGTGTTGAGTTTGATAAGTTCTTTGTAGATTTTAGATACTACCCCTTTATCTGATATGTCGTTTGCAAATATTTTCTCTCATTCTGTCTTTTTGTTATGTTGACTGTTTCTTTTGCTGTGCAAAAGCTTTTTATCTTGATGAAATCCCAATAGTTCATTCTTGCCCTTGCTTCCCTTGCCTTTGGTGATGTTTCTAGGAAGAAGTTGCTGCAGCTGAGGTCGAAGAGGTTGCTGCCTGTGTTCTCCTTTAGAATTTTGATGGACTCCTGTCTCACATTTAGGTCTTTCAACCATTTGGAGTCTATTTTTGTGTGTGGTGTAAGGAAATGGTCCAGTTTCATTCTTCTGCATGTGGCTGTCCAATTTTCCCAACACCATTTGTTGAAGAGACTGTCTTTTTGCCATTGGACATTCTTTCCTGCTTTGTCGAAGATTAGTTGACCATAGAATTGAGGGTCCATTTCTGGGATCTCGATTCTATTCCATTGATCTATGTGTCTGTTGATGTGCCAGTACCATCCTGTCTTGACGATTATAGCTTTGTAATAGAGCTTGAAGCCCGGAACTGTGATGCCGCCAGCTTTGCTTTTCTTTTTCCACATTCCTCTGGCTATTCGGGGTCTTTTCTGGTTCCATACAAATTTTAGGATCATTTGTTCCATTTCTTTGAAAAAAGTGGAAGGTATTTTGATAGGGATTGCATTAAATGTGTAGATTACTCTAGGTAGCATTGACATCTTCACAATATTTGTTCTTACAATCCATGAGCATGGAACATTTTTCCATTTCTTTGTGTCTTCCTCAATTTCTTTCATGAGTATTTTATAGTTTTCTGAGAACAGATTTTTGCCTCTTTGGTTAGATTTATTCCTAGGTATCTTATGGTTTTGGGTAAATGGGATTGTAAGTGGGATCGACTCCTTAATTTCTCTTTCTTCTCTGTTGTCGGTGGTGCATAGGAATGCCACTGATTTCTGGGCATTGATTTTATATCCTGCCACTTAACTGAATTCCTGTATGAGTTCTACCAGTTTTGGGGTGGAGTCTTTTGGGTTTTCCACATAAAGTATCATATCATCTGCAAACACTGAGAGTTTAACTTCTTTGCCAATTCGGATGCCTTTTATTTCTTTTTGTTGTCTGATTGCTGTGGCTGGGACTTCTGGTACTATATTGAATAACAGTGGTGATAGTAGACATCCCTGCCGTGTTCCTGACCTTAGAGGGAAAGCTCTCAGTTTTTCCCCATTGAGAATGATATTTGCTATGTGTTTTTCATAGATGGCTTTTATGATATTGAGGTATGGGCCCTCTATCCCTATACTCTGAAGAGTTTTGATCAAGAAAGGATGTTGTACTTTGTCAAATGTTTTTTCTGCATCTCTTGAGAGGATACTATGGTTCTTGTTCTTTCTTTTATTAATGTATTGTATCACGTTGATTGATTCACAGATGTTGAACCAGCCTTGCAGCCCAGGGACAAATCACATAGGTCGTGGTGAATAATCCTTTTAATGTACTGTTGGATCCTATTGGGTACTATTTTGGGGAGAATTTTTGCATCCATGTTCATCAAGGATATTGGTCTGTAATTCTCCTTTTTGATGGGGTCTTTGTCTGGTTTGGGGATCAAGGTAATGGTGGCCTCATAAAATGAGTTTGGAAGTTTTCCTTCCATTTCTATTTTTTGGCACAGTTTCAGGAGAATAGGTATTAATTCTTCTTTAAATGTTTGGTAGAATTCCCCTGGGAAGCCATCTGGCCCTGGGCTTTTGTTTCTTGGGAGATTTTTGATGACTGCTTCAATTTCCTTAGTGGTGATAGCTCTGTTCAGGTTTTCTATTTCTTCCTGATTCGGTTTTGGTAGTTGATACATCTCTAGGTATGCATCCATCTCTTCCAGGTTATCTAATTTGCTAGCATATAGTTGCTCATAATATATTCTTCTAATTGTTAGTATTTCTTTGGTGTTGGTTGCGATCACTCCTCTTTCATTCATGATTTTGTTGATTTGGGTCATTTCTCTTTTCTTCTTGATAAGTCTGGCCAGGGGTTTATCAATCTTGTTAATTCTTTCAAAGAACCAGCTCCTAGTTTCGTTGATCTGTTCTCCTGTTCTTTTGGTTTCTAGTTCATTGATTTCTGCTCTGATCTTTATTATTTCTCTGCTCCTACTGGGTTTAGGCTTTATTTGCTGCTCTTCTCCAGCTCCGTTAGGTGTAGGGTTAGGTTGTGTATTTGAGACCTTTCTTGTTTCTTGAGAAAGGCTTGTATTACTATATACTTTCCTCTTAGGATTGCCTTTGCTGCATCCCAAAGATTTTGAAGTTGTATTTTCATTTTCATTGGTTTCCATGAATTTTTTTAATTCCTCTTTAATTTCCTGGTTGAGCCATTCATTCTTTAGTAGGATGCTCTTTAGCCTCCATGTATTTGAGATCTGACTTTCCTCTTGTGATTGAGTTCTACTTTCAAAGCATTGTGGTCTGAAAATACGCAGGGAGTGACCCCAATCTTTTGGCACCAGTTGAGACCTGATTTGTGACCTAGGATGTGATCTCTTCTGGAGAATGTTCCATGGGCACTAGAGACGAATGTGTATTCTGTTTGGATGGAATGTTCTGAATATATCTGTGAAGTCCATTTGGTCCAATGTTTCATTTAAAGTCTTCATTTCCTTGTTGATCTTTTGCTTAGATGATCTGTCCATTTCAGTGAGGGGGGTGTTAAAGTCCCCCACTATTAGTGTATTGTTGTCAATGTTTTTCTTTGCTTTCATTATCAATTGGCTTATATAACTGGCTGCTCCCATGTTAGGGGCATAGATATTTACAACTGTTAGATCTTCTTGTTGGATAGACCCTTTAATTAGGATATAGTGTCCTTTCTCATCTCATCTCTTATTACAGTCTTTGGTTTAAAATCTAATTTGTCTGATATAAGGATTGCCACCTCAGCTTTCTTTTGGTGTCCATTAGCATGGTAAATCATTTTCCACCCCCCTCATTTTCAATCTGGAGGTGTCTTTGGGTCTAAAATGAGTCTCTTACAGACAGCATATAGATGGGACTTGGTTTTTTATCCAATCTGACAGACTGTGTCTTTTGATTGGGGCATTTAGCCCATTTACATTCAGGGTAACTATTGAAAGAGATGAATTTAGTGCTGTTGTATTGCCCGTAAGGTGACTGTTACTGTATACTGTCTCTGTTCCTTTCTGGTCTATGTTCTTTTAGGCTCTCTCTTTGCTTAGAGGACCCCTTTCAGTATTTCTTGGAGGGCTGGTTTCGTGTTTGCAAATTCCTTTAGTTTTTGTTCGTCCTGGAAGCTTTTTTCCTCTCCTTCTATTTTCAATGACAGCCTAGCTGGATATAGTATTCTTGGCTGCATATTTTTCTCATTTAGTGCTCTGAAGATATCATGCCAGTCCTTTCTGGCCTGCCAGGTCTCTGTGGATAGGTCTGTTGCCAATCTAATATTTCTACCATTGTAGGTTACAGATCTCTTCTCCCGAGCTGCTTTCAGGATTTTCTCTTTGTCTCTGAGACTCGTAAATTTTACTATTAAATGTCAGGGTGTTGACCTATTTTTACTGATTTGAGGGGAGGGTTCTCTGTGCCTCCTGGATTTTGATGCCTGTTTCCTTCCCCAAATTAGGGAAGTTCTCTGCTATAATTTGCTCCAATATACCTCTGCTCCCCTCTCTCTTTCTTCTTCTTCTGGGATCCCAATAATTCTAATATTGTTTTGTCTTATGGTATCACTTATCTCTCTAATTCTGCCCTCGTGATCCAGCAGTTGTTTATCTCTCTTTTTCTCAGCTTTTGTTTTCCATCATTTGGTCTTCTATATCACTAATTCTCTCTTCTGCCTCATTTATCCTAGCAGTTAGGGCCTCCATTTTTTATTGTACCTCATTAATAGTCTTTTTGATTTTGACTTGGGTAGATTTCAGTTCTTTTATTTCTCCAGAAAGCGTTTCTCTAATATCTTCCATGCTTTTTTCAAGCCCAGCTAGTATCTTTATAGTCATCATTCTGAACTCTACTTCCAACATCTTACTAATATCTGTATTGATTAGGTCCCTGGCAGTCAGTACTGCCTCTAGTTCTTTTTTTTTTTTTTTTTGAGGTGATTTTTTTCTGTCTTGTCATTTTGTCCAGAGGAGAATAGATGAATGAGAGAACAAAATGCTAACAGGGTAACAACTACCCCAGAAAAATATACACTAAACAAATCAGAAGAGACCTGATACCGGGGGAAAAGAAAGAGAGAGAAAGAAAAAAGAAAACGAAAAAGAAAAAAAAAAAAGAATATGATCAGGCTGGTGAATAGATCAGTGCCACACACTAGATTTGGGCCATATTTTGGTCTGTTAGAAGAAACTGCCTCCCAAAATTTTAAAGAAAGAAAAGCTTATATATGTACAAAAATAAGAGTAAATACGATGAAGGGATGGAATATGACTGTAAAGATGAAAATTATAAAAGATTTTATAAAAGGAATTGTTAAGTTGGTTGAAAAAAGAAAGAAGAGAAAATAAAAACAAAGGGAAAGAATGTGATCAGGCAGGAGACTAGAACAAAGCCATACACTAGAGATTTAGGGTATATTGTGATATGTTAGAAGAAACTGTATTCCAAAATTTTAAAGAGAGAACTTATACACACACACACACACACACCAAAAATAAGGTTAACTACTAGGAAGGGATAGAATATTACTCTAAAAATGAAAAATAAAAAGGATTTTTAAAAAAGGAATTGATAAGATGTTGTTTGAAAAAGGGAAAAAGAAAAATTCAAAAAAAAAGAAAAGAAAAAGAAAAAAAGGAAAATTAAAACAATTAACTTCGAAAGACTAAAGAATCATGGGAAAAAAGCCATGAATTCTATGTACAGTATTCCCCTAGCGCTGGAGTTCTCCCCTTCTCATTAATCAGTAAACTTGGTCTTGGCTGGCTGTTCTTGCTGATCTTCTGGGGGAGGGGCCTGTTGTCGTGGTTCCCAAATGTCTTTGCGGAGGCAGAATTGCCCCGCCCTTGTTGGTCCAGCCTAAGTAATCTGCTCGGGTTTGCTCTCGGGAGCTTTTGTTCCGTGCAAACTTTCCGTACAGCTTTGGAGGATGAGAGTGAAAATGGCAGCCTCCCAATCTCCGCCCCAGAGGAGCCAAAAACTCGGGGCCCCGCTCCTCAGTAAGCCCCCAGAGAAAAGCAGTCAGTCACTCCCGTCTCCCCGGTCTCTGGCTGCACTCTGTGCTCACCCGGCCTGTGACCGAGCGTTTCTATCTCTGGCACCCGACTCGGTGTGGAGTCTCCAAACCCATCAGATTGCTGCCATGCGTTCCCGTGCCCCTCCTCCCCGGGGAGGAAGGGGAGTCTCCCCGGATCTACGGCTTGTTGGGTCCCTGCTGGAAGAGCAGTGGCCCGACTGTGCAGCGGATCACGGTTTATGGCAACCCGGAGCTGAGGGCCCACTCCTCGGCTCCGTCTCTGCAGCCGGCTTCCCCGCTCGGATACCTGGCAGCTCTGCCACACTCAGGCTCCCCCAGTCTTTCTGTGACCCCAAGGGTCCTGAGACACACTGTCCCAGCGAGGGTTCCACCCCCCACGTAGCCACTGGAGCAACGTCCCTCAGCGGAGCAGACTTCTAAAAGTTCCGATTTTGTGCTCTGTGGCTCTATCACTTGCCGGTAGCGGCCGACGGAGGCCCCATCCCCCGCCATCTATCTTCCTGAATATCGCCTTGGATTCACTTCTCCACACATCCTACCTTCCAGAAAGTGGTCACTTTTCTGTTCAGAGAGTTGCTGCTATTCTTTTCTTCGATCTCCTGTTGAGTTCGTACGTGCTCAGAATGGTTTGATCCCTATCTAGCTGAATTCCTGAGACCGGATGAAATTTAGGTCTCCTACTCCTCCGCCATCTTCAAGAATCCAGGAGCTGGTTCTTTGAAAAGGTTAACAAAAATGATACACCACTAGCCACACTCATTAAAAAAAAGGTGGGGGGAGAGTGACAGAGACAGAGAGACAGAGGACTCAAACAAAATTACTAGGAAAAATAATAGCCAACACCACAGAAACACAAGAGAATATTATGAAAACCTATAAGCTAACAAACTGAATTACCCAGAAGAAATGGATAAATTCTTAGGTACATATAACCTACCAAAACTGAGGCAGGAAGAAGTAGAAAACTTGAATAGACTGATAACCAGAAAAGAAATTAAATCAGATCAAAAACCCCCAACAAACGAAAGTCTAGGACCAATGGATTCATAGGTGAATTCTTCCAAACATTTAAAGAAGAGTTAATACTTATTTTTCTCAAACTATTCCAAAAAATAGCAAAGGGGGAAAAATTTCCAAATTCATTCTATGAAGCCAGCATTACCCTGATACCAAAACCAGATAAAGACACTACTAAAAAAGAGAACTATATGTCAATATCCCTGATGAGCATATATGGAAAAATCCTCAACAAAATACTAGCAAACTGAATCCAACAATACATTATAAAAAATCATTTCCCACAATCAAATGGGATTTGTTTCTGAGTTGCAAGAGAGGTTCAATATTCACAAATCAATTGATGTTATACATCACATTAGTTAAGAGAAAAGATAAGAACAGTATCATCAGTTCAATAGAGGCTAAAAAAGCATTTGACAAAGCACATCTATTCATGATAAAAATCCTCAACAAAGTAGGTTTAGAAGGAATATGCCTCAACATAATAAAGACCATTTATGAAAAATCCATAGCTAACATCATCCTTAATGGGGAAAAACAGAGCTTTTCCCCTAAGGTCAGGAACAAGACAAGGACTCACTACTTTTATTCAACATAGTACTGGAAGTCCTAGCCACAGCAATCACACAACAAAAATAAATAAAAGGCATCCAAAAGAAGTCAAAATTTCACTATTTGCAGATGACATGATACTCTATATAGAAAACCTGAAAGACTCCACCAAAAACTGTAGATCCAATAAATGAATTCAGTAAAGATGCAGGATACAAAATTAATGTACAGAAATCTGTTCCATTTGTATATACACCAATAAAGCAGCAGAAGGAAATTAAGAAAACATTTACAACTGCATCAAAAACAGGAAGATACCTAGGAATAAACCTAACCAAGGAGGTGAAAACCTGTACTCTGAAAACTATAATACACTGATGAAAGAAACTGAAGACAACACAAAGAAATGGAAAAACATTCCATGCTCATGGATTGAAAGAACAAATATTGTTAAAATGTATATACTACCCAAAGCAATCTATACATTTAATGCAATCCCTATCAAAATGCCAGCAATACTTTTCAAAGAACTAGAAGAAACAAACTTAAAATTTGTACGGGACCATAAAGATCCTGAGTAGCCAAAGCAATCTTGAAAAAGAAGATCAAAATTGGAGGTATCACAATCTCAGATTTCAAGTTATATTACAAACCTGTAGTAATCAAAACAGTATGGTACTGGCACAGAAATAGACACATAGATCAACGCAACAGAATAGAAAGCCAAGAAATAACACCACAATCATACGGTGAATTAATCTTCAACAAGGGAGGAAAGAATATGCAATGGGAAAAACATAGTCTCTTCAACAAATGGTGTTGAAAAATGGACAGCAACATGCATAAAAATGAAACTGGACCACTTTCTGGCACCATACACAAAAATAAATTCAAAATGGATTAAGGACCCAAATGTGAGACATGAAACCATAAAAATACTAGAAGAGAGTACAGGCAATAATTTCTCTGACATCAGCTGTATCAACATTTTTCTAGATATGTCTCCTGAGGCAAGGGAAACAAAAGCAAAAATAAACTATTGGGACTACATCAAAATGAAAAGCTTTTGCATAAAAAAGGAAACAATTTAAAAAAAGACAACCTACAGAATGGTAGAAAACTATTAGCAAATGACATATCTGATAAAGGTAGCCCCAAAATGCATAAAGAAATTATACAGTTCAACACCAAAAAAACAAATGATCCAACTAAAAATGGGTACAAGACAAGAAAAGACATTCCTTCAAAGACATCCAGATGGCCAACAGACACATGAAAAGTGCTCAAAATCACTCATCATCAGGGAAATGCAAATCAAAACCACAATGAGATACCACCTCACACCTGTCACTGTGGAGTCTGCTTCAGATTCTCCCTCCTGCTCATGCTCTCTCTGTAATACATAAATAAGTCTTTAAAAAATGTTAAATCACTATATTGTACACCTGAAACTAATATAACACTGTATGTTAGCTATACTTACATTAAAAAAAAAAAACCTACATGTTCTAGGAAAAATTAAATAAGAACTAAATAAAGGTAAAGATACACCGTGTTCATGGATGAAAAGAATCGAGATTAAAAGACCAATTCTAGTCTCCTTAATTGATCTATAGGTCCAATGCAATCTGAATTAAAATGAAAGCACGGTTTATTTGTTTGTTAGAAAATTAAAAGCTAATTATTAAATTTTGTGGAAATTCAAAAGACTTTTGAATAGTCAAAACAATCTCAAAAATGGGGCACCTGGGTGGCTCAGTTGCTTAGGCCTCCAAATCTTGGTTTCAGTTTGGGTCATGATCTCATGGGTCATGGGACTGAGCCCTGTGTTGGGCTCCCTACTCAGTGGGGAGTCTGCTTGAAAGTTCTCTACTGCTACCCCTCCCCCCACTTACATTCTCTCTCTCTCAAATAAATAAGTCTTCAAAAAAAAAAACCCATCTTGAAAATAATCAACACTGAAAGACTTACAGTCTTACAGTCCATAAGACTTAAAGTCTTATAGAAGACTTTAAAACTTACTATAAAGACACAGTAGTCAAGATTGTGTTCTATTGGAATAAAGATAGAAAAATAAATCAATGTAACAAATTAAAGAATCCAGAAGTAGGGCCACATATATATAATAATTGATCTTTAGCAAAAATATTAATACAGTTTAAAATGGGGAAATCTTTCACACAATTGAATAACCATATATTAAAAAAAAAACCTCAATTCCTCTATCTTACACCATATACAGAATTAAGTTGAGGGGTGTCTAGGTGTTTCAGTCAGTTAAGCATCTGACTCTTGGTTTCAGCTCAGGTTGTGAGCTCATGGATCGTGAGATTAAGCCCTGTGATAGGCTCCACACTCAGCGGGGAGTCTGCACAAAGATTCTCTTTCTCTCTGCCCCTCCCACACTTGTGCACGCATGTGCTCTCGCTCTCTCTCTCTCACTAAATAAGTAAATCTTTAGAAAAGAAACAACTAGAGATAGATCATACACCTAAATCTAAAAGCTAAAACTACAAAGCTTCCAGAAGAAAACACAGGACATTATTTTTGAAACTTGATGTAACCAGAGTTCTTAGGCAGAATGCAAAAGCACTAACTGTAACAAAACATTTTTTAAGAAAGCTCATGAAAATAGGAAACTTTTACTCTAAATAAACATCATTAGAAATCTGAAAATAAGCCATATACTTCAGTTGAGGTGTGTGTGTGTGTGTGTGTGTGTGTGTGTGTGTGTATAGGACTTTTATCCAGAACATGTAAAACTGGTACAAATTAATAATAAAAAGATAAACAACACAAATTTAAAGCATGCAGAAGATTTGGTGTGATCATTCATTTCATATGTCTACTTGACTGGGCCATGGGGGTGCCCGAATATTTGGTCAGACATTATTCTGGATATTTCTGTAAAGGTATTTATGAATGAGAATAACATTGAAAGCTGTAGACTGACTAAAGCAAACTGCCCTTCCTAATGTGGGTGGACCTCCTTCAATCCATACAGAAATCCCAAATGTAGATGGAGATTTACATGTTCTGGATACAAGTCAAGTTTTGACCTTTGGTGACTGACAGACAGGTAGCACCACTGAGAGAAAAGGGGGCTCTGCTTGAGATTCTCTCCCTCTGCCCCTTCCCCCACTCATACTCTCTCATACGTGTTCTTTCTCTCAAATAAATACATAAATCTTAAAAAAATAAAAATAAATAAAGTGGGCTGGTACTATTTGTACAACCTACCAGGTAAAGAGACTTATAAAATGAGTAAGACCACAGCTTCAATGGATTCATAAGAAAACATTTCTCTGAAGTCAAAGTAGAGTATCTTTTTTTGGCAGAGGAAAAAAATAGACTTTTCAAGAGCACAGAACTATTGGAGGCATTCAAACAGATCAGTCTATGTGAAAAACACTCTAATAAGACAGTTGGAGTGAGTCAGCCTATTCTGGTATGAATTACTCTCCTCAGTCCATCCACAATTTGGGAAAAGCCTGTTTTTGAAATTTTATTATGCTGAGACCCTCTCTTATATGCTCTTTTAGGATATTAAGCTATTTATCTGCGATAGATTTCCTTCCTTAGGTAATGTGGCCACAGTAGTTACAAAAGGTATTCTAATGAATTTGCACAACGTACTGGAGAGGAGGTGTAAGAGCTTGGGTGTGTTTCTTCACCACAGGCTATTTCTAACTGATGCAGTTAAAGCCTAAACTTTTTCTACCTCTCAGTCATAGGTAAGTCCTTCACATACTTCTTGGAGATTTGGTAAATCGTGTTTGTTTGCACACAATTTATCATTTTTTTCTTTTCCTTCCCTTCCTTTTTTTCTTCCTCCCTCCTTCCTCCTTCCTCTTTCTCTCTCTCTCTCTCTCTCTCTTTCTCTCTCTCTCTCTCTCTCTCCCTCCCCCTCTCTCTCCCTTTCTTTCCCAAACCATAGATCTGGATGTTTGAAGGTCAGTGAGTTGAGGATGACAGTTAATGTGATTGTGTGGGCCTTGGAGACACTCACCTCCAATTCCATGTCTATGCCTGTGTAAATGAGGCAAAAGGCAAATGTGTAAAAGAATCAGCCAATAAAACACTTACATTCAGAATTCCCCCCAATTTCTCTACTTATATTTCATTAGCATTTGGGAAGTGTGTTAATATTTTGTTAAGCTAAGCCCTGCTGCTGTTCTTGCCAAGATAACATACAAATGCAGAATCAGCTGTAATTGTATCTTGTCCCCTCTTGATAGTGCCCCTACAGAGCAACAGTATGCCTTTAGCAACACAGTCTGTGATACAGTGGAGGTATCTTTTCTTGTTCTTTTCTTTCTAGAAAGCATTATGTCCTCCCCTTGTCCTTGGATCCAATGTAGGTGGTGCCTAATGATTCCTGCTAACTGAAAGACGTAAACGATGGATCACTGCTTTAAGGCAGCCATCCCATATTCCTCAAAAAACAAGTATGTGTTTCTCTCCCTTCCCTGCCACACAGTGTGCAAACAAGACTGTGATCACCTGACCTGATGGGGCCAGCCCTTAAGCAATGCCACATGCTTACAGCATATTTCTGCAAAATTTAATTGCCTAAAAACTCAATTAAACATTCATGTGCACTTTATTCCCTTCCATTCCTGGCTGATTACTAAAGCATTTCTGTGTGTCAACATAAGCCTTCTCTTTTCTCATCACTGTCCTCTTCTGCTCCGTTCTCGGAGTTATGGCATCCTTCAGTAATTTAACATTGAAGGATTTTATCACGGGAACTCTCGAGACAGCTTTCAGTGCCCTCATGATCAGCTCACACAGAAAAGAAAACTTCTCAAGTTTAAGTTACAGGGAAGTGAATTCTTATTGTTTCACTCTCATTTGCATAGTCTCTGGTTTACAAGGCCTTTCTGTATGGCTTGGGAAAGATGAATGGAAGGAACATTTCTCCTCTCCCCACTTCTCTGTCCTCTCAGGATCATAGCCAGGGCCTGTCATAAGGCTCAGAGCGTCAGGAAACTCCAAAATTAACCTAAGGCTCTACTTTAGAGCAAAGGTTCAGGGAAATTCATGCCTGAATTAAACTGAAGAGAACAACTATTACTTCTGTAGTGCTTTACATTTTTCAACATGCTTTTACGTACATCTCATGGATGCCAAGCCAACAAACACTTGAGGTAAGTGTTAAATTTATCTGAAATGAAGTTCAGAGTTTGCTCATGTTTACACAGTTAGGAAGTGCAGCCAGGAAACAAACTTAGATCTCTGACTCCAAATAGAATCTCTCTGCTTAATTCCATGCTTAATGATTCTTAAAGAAAGTACCAGCAGCAACTTCATAAATTTAGGTAAGATTTTTTGTTATTTTTTTAAATTGGGATATAATTGACATATAACATAATAGTTTCATATTGTATAAGAATACAATATATGGGTATATTGCAAAATGGTCACCACAATAAGCATAGTTAATATCCATCACCATACATAGACATAATTTTTTTTTCTTGTGATGAGAACCGTCAGGACTGTCTTAGCAACTTTCAAATATACATTACAGTATTAACTATAATCACCATGCTGTATATTACATCCCCAGGATTTAATATTTTACAACTGGAAATTTGTACCTTTTGACCACTTTCACCCCTCTGAGGTGTTTCTTTAATTTCTGTTTTTAAGAATAAATTAGTTCCTAGTTTAAATAAAATGCTAGTAGTCAATTATTCATTGTCCACATTGTACAGGAAAATGTCAGGAACATCTAGTGAGTGCAAAAAATAATGTAAAAAATATTTTTATGCACCAGCTACTGTTCCTCCCTAGAATAAATATTGCAGGTCTTCTTGATTTTTTTGGAATAAAACAGCTTTTAGGATTCATACTTTAAATCAACTATAAAAGGTCCCTTCAAATGGCCACTTCATAAAATGATTTTGTTAGCCCACCCTAGGTATGAAAGGAATGAAGTGAACAGATTCAAGGTTAATTGCTATTTAAGTGTTCCTTATCCAGAGACAGATATATTTGCAAAGCTATAATCCTAGACCAGTTGCCTCCCTGAATCAACCAGTCAACATTTACTATTCTAAGAAATCAGATCAATTTTACCATTAACCTAAAAACGGTACAATTAGTGTGCACACACACACACAAACTCTACTAGTATTACCAAACAAAATTAACACATTCTTAAACTAATTATAAATTACTTTGTGGCTCATTTGTGGTTTGGGATTATCTACATTTTGGATCTATTACTTGAGAATGTAAAATTTACTATTCTGCTTAAAGAACTTGTTTTTTAAAAAAGTTTCATGTTTTTAAATTTTTAGAGGAGCATCTATGAATTTTTTTTTCAACCACGATTCTGTGATTCTTACAGGGCATACATACCATTCCATCCAAGAAACTAAAAACTCAATTCAAAGCACAGTAGAAGTTTCTGTCCACAGCCTACTACCTCAGAGTGTGAGTTCATGACACAGTAGAATAAAATCAGGACATAAATTACGAACAGATATGTTGGTCTATAACACGAAAATAAAACCTATATTCATTGATTTGCTCATCCCTGAAGCAATTTGACACTCCTAAAAAAAAAAAAAGAAGAAGAAGAAAAGAAAAAAAACAACAGAGAGACAAAAGAAAGGACAAGTAAGGAACTATCTGAACAGGCAGAGAAATCAGAGCTTATAGACTTGTTTTGGTTTTTTGTTTAGTTTTGTTTTCCTCAGGAAAAATTTGTTTCCAGGCTAAGGAATTAAGTAGAACAATAGTATTGAGTTATATTGTGAGAATCTCACTGCTATCTGCCCTTTTCCAATTTCTTGGGCTTCTGAAGCACATTTAGAACCATAAGCTCTGTACTCACCAAGTTCAGTTCTGATCTTGAATAAAAATTGCCAAGAGCATGTTTACTAGATCATAAAATCAGGGTAAGTGAAAGTTTTAGGAATTAAGACTTCTCTGTACAGTATGTTTTCCAAGAAAAGGTGAAGAGGGGATAATGACAGAATCAGATGAAATCGTAATTAAACCTGCACACACACACACAATACTAAAGCTTGGCACACTGGAAAGTCCATGATTGGTGGAATTATATAGGCCTGGATTGAATCCCAGCACTGTAATGTCTTTGGGAAAATTATTTCATCTTTTAATACTTGTCTTTTTTTAATCTGAGGGGGAAAAATTCCAAAGAATTATTATGAGAATTAAATGAGAGAATTAATATAAAGGCATTTGAAGTCATACTACTGGGATTAGATTGCTGGCTAACACAATTCTGGCAAGTGATTTAATGTTGTAGAACCTCAGACTGCTCTTTTTTAAAACAGGAATCATAATAATGCCTCTCTCATAGGTTTATTGTTAAGACTAAATGAGATAATGTGTAAGGACTTAGTCCAGTTCCTTTACAGCAGAGTGTCAGTTTGGCTGGGTATAATTCTTGAGCCACTTTTCCTCTCAAAACTTTGTAGATATTGTGTGTTTTCTTCTAGCTGTGGAAAAGCCTAGAGGCAGCCTCAACCCTTTTCCCCTTGTAGGTAATTTACTTTTTTTTTTTTAAGATTTTATTTCTTTAGAGCAATTTTAGGTTTACAGTAAAATTGAGAGGAAGGTACGGAGATTTTTCATATACTCTCTGCCCTACAATATACATAGGCTCCCCCATTATCAGCATCACTCACCAAAATAGTATTTTTTTTACCAACGATGAACCTATACTGACACATTATAATCACACAAAGTCCCAAGTTTGCCTAAGGGTTCACTCTTGATGTTGTAGATTCAGTGGGTTTGGACAAATGAATAATGAGATATATCCATCTTTATAATATCACACAGGGTGTTTTCACTGCCGTAAAAATCCTCTGTCATCTGCCTATTCATCTCCTCTCCCCCACCCCCACTAGCAATCACTGATCTTTTTATTGTGTCCATGGTGTCCATAGTTCTGTATTTTCCAGAATATCATATAGTTGGATCATACAGTATGTAGCTATCTCAGATTGGCTTTTCACTTAGAAATATGCACTTAAGTTCCTCCATGTCTTTTCATGGCCTGATAGCTCATTACTCTTTAGTGCTGAATAATATTCCATTATCTGGTTGTGCCACAGTTTATTTATCCATTCAAGATGTAGGACATCTTGGTTGCTTTCAAGGTTTGGCAATTATGGATAAAGCTGCTGTAAATGTCAGCATGCAAGTTTTTATGTGGACATATGGTTTCAACTCTTTTAAGTAAATAATGAGGAGCACAATTACTGAATCCAATGGTAAGTATATTTAATTTTGTAAGAAAACACCAGACTGTCTTCCAAAGTGGCTATGCAATTTTGCATTCCCACTCAGCAATGAATGAGAGTTCCTGTTTTTCCATATTCTTGTCAACAATTGGTGTTGTCAATATTCTGAATTTTGGCCATTCTAATAGGTGTGTTGTAGCATCTCATTTTTTTAATTTATATTTTCCTAATGACATATGATGTGAAGCACCCTTTCTTATGCTTATTTTCCATCTGTGTATCTTCTTTGGTAGGTGTCTTTAAGGTCACTGGCCCATTTTTTAACCAGTTTGTTTTCTTATTGTTAAATTTTAAGAGTTCTTCATATATTTTGGATAATAGCTTTCTATTAGATGTGTCTTTTGCAAAAATTTTCTCCCAATCTGTGTATTCTCGTCTCATTCTCTTGATAGTGTTTTTTGCAGAGCCCAAGTTTTAAATTTATCAATTTTTTTTAAATGGATCATGTCCTTGGTGTTGTATCTAAAAAGGCATCATCATACCCAAAGTCATCCAGATTTTCTCCTACAGCATCTCATAGGAGTTTCATAATTTTGAATTCCACATTTAGGTCTATAATCCATTTTGAGTTAATTTCTGTGAAGGATGTGAAGTCTGTATCTAGATTTTTTTTTTTTTTTTTTTTTTTTTTGTGAGGACCAGTAGGTGGGGGGATATGGATGTCCAATTGTTCCAATACCATTTGCTGAAGAAACTATCTTTGCTCCAGTATATTTGCCTTTGCACTTTGATCAAAGATCAGTTGAATATATTCATGAGGTTCTATTTCCAGGCTCTGTATTCTGTTCCATTAATCTATTTGTATATTTTTTCACCAATATCACCCTGTCTTGATTACTCAATCTTTACAGTAAGTCTTGAAATCAGGTAGCATCAGTTCTCCAACTTTATCCTTCACCTTCAATATTGTGTTGGGTATTCTGGATCTTTTGCCTCTCTGTATAAACTATAGAATAAGTTTATCAATATTCATAAAATAACTTGCTGGGATTTTGATTGGAATGAATCCAAAGATCAAGTTGGGGATAATTGACGCCTTGACAATATTAAGTCTTCCTATCAATTAACATGGAATATCGCTTTATTTATTTAGTTCCCCTTTATCATTTATCAAAATTTTACAGTTTTCCTCATATAGATCTTGTATATATTTTGATATACTTATACCTAAGTATTTCATTTTTTGGATGGTAACTGAAATATTATTGTGTTTCTAGTTTCAAATTCCACATGTTCACTGTCGGCACATAGGAAAGCAATTGACTTTTGTATATTAACTTTGTATTCTGCACCCTTTATAATCACTTATTGGGTCCAGGAGTTATTTGACTGATTTTTTTCAATGTTCTACATAGATGATTGTGCCATTTGAAAAAAAGAAAAGAAAAAAGACAGTTTTATGTCTTCCTTCTAATTTGTATACCTTTTATTTTTTTGCTTTACTGCATTAGCAAAGACTTCCAGTATGATATTGAAAAGGAGTGGTGAGAGGGACCATCCTGGTCTTTTACCTGATCATAGTGGGAACTTTGAGTTTCTCATCATTAAGTATGATGTTAGCTGTATGTGTGTGTGTGTGCGTGTGTGTGTGTGTGTATCTGACATACACATAACTGAATATATCACTATTATTGTTTTTAACAAACTGTTACCTGTTAGATCAGTTAAGAATAAGAAAAAAGTTTTCATTTTATCTTCACTTGTTCTCTTCAATGCTTTTCCCTTTTTATGTAGCTCCACGTTTCTGATCTGCATTATATTCTTTCTTTCTAAAGCATTTCTCTTAAAATTTCTTGCAAGGCAGATCTATTGGCAAGAAATTCCCTCATTTTTTGTTTGTCTAAGTTTTTATTTCTCCTTCACTTTTTAATAATAATTTGGCAGGGTGCAAAATTCTAGGTTGAAGTGTTTTTTTTCTCACAATACCTTAAATATTTGACTCCACTATCTTCTTGTTAGCATGGTTTCTGAGAAGTTACATGCAATTATCTTTGCTCCTTTTTAGGTAAGGTGTGTTTTACCTCTGGCTTCTTTCACAATTTTTTCTTCATCTTTGATTTTCTGTAATTTGAAAATGATACACTAATACACTTAGGTGTAGTTTGCTGGTATTTATCCTGCTTGGTATTCTTAAGCTTCCTGGATCTGTGGTTTCATGTCGGACATTAATATGGAGAAATTCTTAGTCATTATTGTTTCAAAATATATCTTCTGTTCCTTTCCCTTTTTCTTCTCCTTCCCACCGAGTATTCCAGTGGGTATTCTCATTATGTGTATGTTACACTTTTTATAGTTGTCCCATAGTCTTTAGAAACTATATTCTGTTTCAACCTTTGTTCTCTTTCCTTTTTGGTTTTCAGGTATTCTGTTGATATAACCTCTAGCTCAGAGATTCTTTCTTTGGCCATGTCTAATCTACTAACAAGCCCATCAAAGACATCCTTCATTTCTGTTACTGTTTATATACAGCATTTCTTTTTTGTTCTTTCTTAGGATTTCCATCTTTTGGCTTACATTGCCCATCTATTCTTGCATGCTGTCTAGTTTATCCAGTACAGCCCTTAGTAAATTACACATAGCTCTTTTAAATCCCCAGTCTGAAAATTCCAATGTCCTTGCCATGTCTGGATTTGATACATACTCTGTCTCTTCAAATTGTGGAGGGGTTTTGTTTTGTTTCCTTTTTGCTATGCCTTATAACTATCTTGATAGCTAGACATGCTGTAATGGGCAAAAGGAACTGCAGTAAGTAGGCCTTTAATAATGTGCTGGCGAAGGGGGGGAAATCGGAGGGGGAGACGAACCATGAGAGATGATGGACTCTGAAAAACAAACTGAGGGTTCTAGAGGGGAGGGGGATGGGAGGATGGGTTAGCCTGGTGATGGGTGTTAAAGAGGGCATGTTCTGCATGGAGCACTGGGTGTTATATACAAACAATGAATCGTGGAACACTACATCAAAAACTAATGATGTAAAGTATGGTGATTAACATAACAATAAAAAATTTTAAAAAAATAATGTGCTGGTGAGGTGGTGGAGAGGGAAAACATTCTATAGTCCTATGATTAGGTCTGTGTTTTAGTGAGATTATGCTTCTGGACTGTGAACTTCACAAGTGTTTCTCAGGTTTTTTTCCTCCCCTCTTAGGTGGGACAAGATGGCTAAGGAGGACTGGAATAAGGTATTTCCTTTCCAGGTCACTTAGGTTCTGATAATACACCAGGTTAGGCTCTGGTTAACTAGTTTTCCCTGAAAGGCACATGTTACTAAGAAAAACAGAATGCTCTGGTGTATTTCAAAATGGTTCCTTTTCTCCCTCTCTCACCTGGAAGCCCCCAGAGATTTTTCTCTGATACTTAGTGTCCTGGAAATCTTACACTGTTGTGGGAACCTCCACCCCACCCCACCCCACCCCACCATGTCTTCGTTCCCCTGGAGATTTTAACTTTCTGAGTTGTTCACATTGAGCCTCTAGCTATTCAACAATTACAGTCAAGTTTTCCTACATGACACGGCAGCAGCTTCTGCTTGTGAGTGTCTGCATCAATAGTCCCTGGCTCCCTGCATTTTCCTGTCTCTCCAATCTTGCGTGCAACACTTTGCCCTGTGTGTTCCCCTCCTATGGATCCAAGAACACTGGTTAATTTTTCAGTCCGTTCAGCTTTTTACTTGTTTTTAAGCTCTAGTGGTGACTTCCAACCTCCCTATAAGTGGAACTAGAGATTAGATATGTTGGTTTTCATGCCTGAATAAGTGAAGAAATCTTTCTTCATCCTTTCATTCATTCAACAAATACCTACTGGATACCTCTAATTTGCTCAATAGTGTTCTAGGCACTAACAATACCGCAGTGAACAAAACAAACTCCTGCCTTCATGGAACTTGCATTATAGTAGAACCTTGAAGTTTAATAGTTTAATAAGGATATATCCTCCTGCTAAGTATTCTGTTTTTAATTTACCAAAAACACAGGATGTTCTTTTGATCTTAAAGTTAAGTTTTTGCATCTTTTTTACTTATTTGTTCTGTAATGACATTGATTTGGGTCCTCATTTATTTTAAGCTGGCAACCTCTCTTTTCATCTGTCATTTCATCTTTGAGCTCTTATTCATTGAATACTGGTTCTCATTAAGTTCTATAGAATGCAGCATTTATAAATTATTTTCTATTCCTCTAGTTTATATTTTCATTTAGGTTGGACTCTATCTTTTGCATGTAATGCATGATTTCATGTTGTGCTATAGTATTTCTGCATCACTGCCACATCATTTTGTTTCATCTTGCTCATTCTCTGCTATCTCTTTTGAGGTTTTATTATATATTCTATACTAGGACACTCTGCTTCTCTCTGCTTATAGTTGGGGTGGAGGGTGGTATACCATTCAACGGAGGAAGACCTTCAAGTTTTAGATTATTTCTTGAATTTAGCTCTGAAGTCCTCCCTTCCATAAGAGAGAGGCAGGTTCATTGTTCATTTTTCATTATCACCAGTTTCTTTCTAGCAGCAGTTCCTACTAATCATTGATCAGGAGGAAAAGAGAAAAATAATAATACTTACTCATTATGTTTCTTTCTAGAATTAGTGACATTAGCAAGAATTGTATTTGGCCAATTCAGAAGTTTGCCCTCTAGGATTTGGAGTGAGGAAGGAACATAACATCACTACTCTTCTTTACTACTCTCTGGAATCTTTTTCACCCCCTCAATAACCACGTTTTGTAATGTTTTTCTTAGGTCAATGGTTTTTTTTTGTTTGTTTTTTAAGATTTTATTTATTTATTTGACAAGGAGAGACATAGTGAGAGAGGGAACACAAGCAAGGGGACTGGTAGAGGGAAAAGCAGGCTTCCCACGGAGCAGGGAGCCCAATATGGGGCTCAATCCCAGGACTCTGGGATCATGACCTGAGCTGAAAGCAGACACTTAACAACTGAGCCACCCAGGCACCCCAAGTCAATGTTTTTAACCTTAGACACAGGTATGGAGCTTTAAAAAAAAAAACTGTACATTCACGCTGCACCCCAGACCAATTTAATTAGAATTTCTGGAGAAGTCCAAATAGTATTTTTAAAAGTTCCCAAGGTGGTTTCAATGCCTAAGACCTAACCTTGAGAACTGCAGGCTTAGGTATGTTCCTTTCCTTCTTTGCAGCTGTAAGTGATTTTTAAAAACTCTTTTTGCTTATTTTATGGCTATGCACTTCCAGAGAAATTTTATGGTAAAATTTTATGGTATGGTAAAATTTTCATCTGACATCTTCCTAATCACTTAACAGAAAATTGAGAAGTTCTCAATAACTATCTGCTAGTTGCTTATATGTCTTTTTCATATGTACGATACAGTCCTCTGAAATCCACTTGTAACTTTCACTCAATACACACCTATCTATCATAGGTAAAATCAACAACTTCCCATTTCATTCATGTAACAATCCTCATTTTGAATAAAAATAATAGTACAGGTGCTATTGTTATATTAGGAAAATCATAAATTCACATATTCAACATTTGTGGAATCAAAAGTCATGATTCTTCTCTTCAACACCTTGAATGTGTGTGTGTGTGTCTGCACATACAAGTGTATGTTGGGAAAAGAGAAATGAAAGGGCCTTAAGAGGTGCATACATTAAACATGTGTAGGAAAAGAGGATCCAGTGAAGGTGACTTAGAGAATTCATAGAAACAGAGAAATTAGAATATAAGGTTTTGAAGATTAGAAATAGAAAGCATGTCTAAATTGTTCATTTTGTATCTTTATATATTTGTAAAATTAATGAATGAATGCAATACAAGTGTCATGGCTGCCAAGAGAAGAGTGGCAGGACATATGCTACAAAGTGTCATCTTTGATTATAGAAGCTATTGCATTTGCTCACTGGGAAATCATGAAAGGGATCCCATATTTGCAGAAAGGGAAGGCAATGAAAAAGCAGAGGCAGTTTATATGGATTCTTTTTTCCAAAAGTTGGCAATAAGGAAAAAAAGAAAGCATGTGTGGGGAGCAGTAGTGATAATTCAAGAAGGAAGGATGACGGAGAAGGTTTTATTTTAATATCGTAAGGATGTGAACGCATTGTATGCCCAGAGAAAGAAACAATAGAGAGGAAGTGACTTAAAGGGGAACATACCCCATTCTCCCGTCTCCACTGCATTAAAATTCATTGCATACCCAGCAATGTTCTTATAGGACTGTATTAGCATGTTAAACATATAGAGGCAGAAAAAGATCAAGCAGAGATTAAGCAGGGTTTGGCTGGGTTTTTTACTACAGAATTTATCAAAGATTTTCTATACCACATTTTATAAATGTACATTATCACATTAGTGTCATTTCCCATGGAACCATGAATATGGAACCCCTCCTTTAAAAAAAAAATATCCTATGCAGAGAAAGGGGAACCCTCCTACACTGCTGGTGGGAATCCAAGCTGGTGCAGCCACTCTGGAAAACAGTATGGAAGTTCCTCAAAAAGTTGAAAATAGAGCTACCCTACAACCTAGCAATTGCACTACTGGTTGTTTACCCCAAAGATACAAATGTAGTGATCTGTTTATAGCAGCAATGTTCACAATAGCCAAACTATGGAAAGAGCCTAGATGTCCATCAACAAATGAATGGATAAAGAAGATGTGGTGTATACACACACACACACACACACACACACACACACACACACACACACACACTGGAATATTATGCAGCCATCAAAAAAATGAAATCTTGCCATTTGCAATGACGTGGATAGAACTAGAGGGTATTATGCCAAGCTAAATAAGTCAATCAGAGAAAGACAATTATCATATGATCTCACTGATATGAGGAATTTGAGAAACAAGACAGAGGATCATAGGGGAAGGGAGGGAAAAATGAAACAAAATGAAATCAGAGAGGGAGACAAACCATAAGAGACTCTTAATCTCAGCAACAAACTGAGGGTTGCTGGAGTGGTGGGGGTGGGAGGGATGGGGTGGCTGGGTGATGGACACTGAGGAGGGTATGTGCTATGGTGAGTGCTGTGAATTGTGTAAGACTGAAGAATCACAGACCTGTACCCCTGAAACAAATAATACATTATATGTTAATTTAAAAAAAGTATCCTAATGGACTAGTGTTTCATATAACATACTTTGGAAAATATGCTTTAAAGTAAAAATTCTTTCAGAATTTCTATATCTAATTTCTTTTCAGTTGGCATAAGCACTATTAAAAAGTAAAATTTGGTTTTGTTGTTTTATTTTTTTAATTCAAGTATAGTGTTATATTAGTTTCAGGTGTACAATATAATGATTCAGTAATTCTATACATTACTCAGTGCTCATCGTGATAAGTGTACTCTCAATCCCCTTCACTTATTTTACCCATTCCCCCACCCACCTCCCCGCTGGCAGCCATCAGTTTTTTCTCTATATTTGAGAGTCTGGGGATTCTTGTGTCTTTTTTTCTGTTTATTTGCTTTGTTTCTTAAATTCCACATATGAGTGAAATCATATGCCATTTGTCTTTATCTGACTTATTTTGCTTAGCATTATACTCTCTAGATCTATCCTTGTTGCTGCCAAAGTCAAGACTTCATTATTTTTTATGGCTGAGTAATATTCCATTGCATATATATTCTTCATCTTCTTTATTCATTCATCTATTGGTGGACACTTAAGTTGTTTCCATAATTTGGCTATTCTAAATGCTGCAATAAACATATTTTTGTTTTATTACCATACCATCTTCTGTTATTTCCCATTACAAATATGCAACAATTGATTTTCATTTATAATTTAAATAGGATTTAAGGGAAAGGATTTAAGTTTCATAGTTTTGAGAACCAGAACTGGACTGTAATGCTGTTGCACTACTTATTAGCTGAGCAATCTTGCACAACTTACTGAACCTAGTCATGTACCGAGCTCCCTAATCTCTACTATATAAGCACGGATAATGGGCTGATTTCCACAAATGCCTAGGGAGGGTTATAACATAAACATGTAGACAGAGCTAAAAACATGCAGTCGGTTGAAATGCCTAGGAAAAACAAAGAGAAAAAAGAAACCTAAAGTGCTTTGTGGGGAGAGGTGTCACAGATTGTGCCTAACCTTGAAGAATGGGCAAGAACATAAGGCATGTGATAGACAACAAATGATAATCAGTTATTAATTTAATCTGGCTCACAGAGCAACTTAAACTTTGATGAAAAATAAACATTTCTCCTTTTTGCTGTTTCTTATTAAAATATCAAGTTGCTTTGTAAAATATACTTTAAAAATAACTAAGCTAAGCCTCTGACCAGCAAGCAAGGTTACCATGGACTAAGTGGAAGGGCTTAGGGGCATATCTAGTTTTGTCTCATATGAAATGAATGGGACACAATTTAGGATGTTCTTCAGTCACAAGGAACAAAAATAAGACCATACCATCAGTTGTAGTGGTTAAGAGTGTGAGTTTTGGGTGTCTTGGGTTTGATTCTGGCTCTTCGACTCATAGCCATATGAACTCTGATAAGTAATATCTCTGAGCTCTTCACTTATGTAGTGGGCATAAAAATACACAACAGTAGGGTTGTTTCAAAGATTATGATAGTGTGTAAAGTGCTTAAGTTAGTGTTTTGACTACCAAATCCTTTTCCCCATATCCTTCAAAGTTAACTCTCAATAAGTGATAGGTATATTATAATACTGTGATATCATAAGCATATGGCCTTTGAACTTGATCAGATCTGGGTTCAAATCCTGACTCCACCACTTTTTGATTAATGACCTCAGAAAGTTGCTTAACTTCTCTGAGCCTCATCTTCTTATTCACTTATTTATTTTTAAACTTTCTTTTTAACTTTTTTTTTTTTTTTGAGAGAGAGAGAGGAGGGGCAGAAAGAGAGAATCTTAAGCAGGCTCCACATCCAGTGCAGAGTCTGATGCAGGGCTCGATCTCATGACCCTGAGATCAAGACCTGAGTCAAAATCAACAGTTGGATACTTAAACGAGTGAACCACCCAGGTGCCCCTCATCTTCATATTTAAAACGAGTATAATAATACAAATGTCTTTGGTGACGGTAGAGGTTAAATGAGATAATGCATATAATGTATATCCAACACATGGCAGGCGTTCAACAGACGCCAGTCATTTTTACCACTTTCCCTAGAGAATAATATCTAAATTTTTACCATAGAATCCAAGGTCCTTCATAGTCTGGCCAAACTCTTTTTCCAGCCTCAGCTCTTAACACCCTCCTTCTACACTCCCCTTCTTCCTCCTCTGCTTTTCCTAACTCCTCTGTCTTCCACTTCATAAACTTCTACTCTTAGAACTGGGATTCTGTTCTTTAAGGAAATAGCCCCTTTGGGATTCTAACCAAAGGATGAGAAAGAAAGCCCCCATGTCTGATCTTGGTAATTAAGTCAAAACCTTTCTTATATCAAGGCTTATAGTCACCTTGGGGAGGGCTTAATCTCTTACAACAATAAGACACTGGCAACTTTTTCTCTTCCTGAAAAATTCTCTTAATATAAAAGACACACACACACACACACACACACACACTTGGTATTTGTCATTCTTCTCTGGCCTCATTAGCTCTCTTGCCAGTATTTCATCTTCCGCTACCTCAGGTGTTAGTAGTTGCCCAGCACTAGAGACAGTGGTGATTGTGACAACCATGAGCATTAAACGTAATAACACACAGCTGAGCATTAAACGTAATAACACAGCTACAACTCAGTTTTCTCTGTTGTTGCCTTAGAGAAATGTAGCCCAGATTTCTACATGAAATATCTTGATTTTTAAGGTGGCAACAAGTTTGGAAAAGAAAAAAGCATGTAGGTTGAAAAACACGCCTGAATTCACTCTGTGGCCCATTAGTTCAGAATCTCTACTCTAGAATATTCAGATAGCACTGCCAGTGATTTTTATGTGCATTTTGGGGCTTACAAGGATGATACTTGTGGACTCAACTTGACTATATTCCAAGTGCCTGGCACAGTGTCTGGTACATAGCACACACACAATAAATATACATTAGATGAAAGAGTTGTGCAGACATCCCCTTTCATGGTTAAATTTATTCACTGTCACTCAATCTAATGGTTGGCCAAACATTTTGGTTTCATTCTTAGACTAGTTCCTGTTAAAGTTCTGCTATTGGTGTTTCCCAGCTGCTAAACTATGCTATTCTTAGTACTTTGCTTTACAGTTTGTTTCAAAATATTCTGGATGCATCCTGCTTGTGTCAGACATGGTCATCACACTCCCTCAATTGCCTTGTCATCGCTATTGTTTTCTGGCATCACACTTTCTACATCGTAATATTGCCAGTGCAGAGGAAATGCTTTCACTGTCTAAGGCATGATAGGACTAGTCCATGATTATTTCTCCCACAACAGAGCATCTTCCTTAAACTGTACAGAGAATGAAAATGGTTATTTTTTTTAAGATTTTATTTATTTGTCAGAGAGAGAGCACAAGCAGGGGAAGTAGCAGGCAGAGGGAGAAGCAGGCTCCCCCCTGAGCAGGGAGCCAGATGTGGGACTCGATCCCAGGACCCTGAGATCATGACCTGAGCTGAAGGCAGATGCTTAACCGACTGAGCCACCCAGGCATCCAGAAAATGGTTATTTTTACTACTTCACTCATTCACTCAAAGCTAGGTCACTGAAAAAAAGAATCCTTGAGAGTGTAACTCTGTGCTTGGCACAAAAAAAAGAGAAGACAAAACACGACCTTTGATTTCAAGGAGCTTACAGTCAAGTAAAACAGTTGGTAACAGCTTAGTGTACCGTGTGCTATAGAAGAAGGCACACAGGAGAGGCAGTATGGACAGGAGAGGTGAAGAGCACTGATTCTGGAGCACACTCCCAGGTTCCAAGTTTGGCTTCACTACTTACCAGCTGTTTGAACAAGTTATTTAACATCCTTGTGACTTGGGTTTTCCCATCTGTAAAATGGGGTGTAAGGGAATATAGCTCACAGATTAAGATTTAAGTGAATTAAAATGGGTAAAATGCTTAGACTAGTACCTAGCATAAAGTAACTCAATAAATGTTACGTTACTATTACAGAAGGTGCACTTAACCTTGTGTGTGTGGTTGGTGTGTGGAGGTAGCTAGGTAAAGAGAAAGTCAGAAAGATTTTCCTGAAGTAATTATAGATATAAGCCTTGAAGATCTCTTTCCTCAACAAATATTTATCGGGTGTTTGCTATGCGCCAGGCCCTAGATGAATACATGTAAAACAACAGGGCTTGGAACATATAGAAGGAATACTTCCTAGGCAACAAGAGTAGCAAGTTCAAAGCCATGAAGATGTGAGAGGTCAAGGCGTTCTTGGAAGTGCACATAGTTCCCTGTGAGGGAGAACAGGGCTAGAGTTAAGTAGAGCAGGAGATAACACAAAGAAGTGGGAGTGAGGTGTCAAACTGTAGACAGCCTTGTATATCACACTGTAGCATTTGATATTTATGCCATAGACATAGGAGCCAAGGAAGAGTTTAAGTTGGGGAGTGACCATCTTATTTGTGTTCTTTACATTACTCTCCTGATAATATTAATCTGAGCAAACAGCAATGTTCTTTAGGAAGGGAGACCTCCCACAAAACTCCTTATAGGAGAGTAGTGGGATGGTTTTTTATGCAAATCAAAACTAATGGAACTTGAAATAAAAGCACTTACAAATTCTAAAGTGAAAGTGAGTTTTCCACATGTGAATGGAGCACGAGATATTATCTCAAAAAGAAACACCTGATAACACAGGTGTTTCTGATAAAACCCCCGATAATACCTAAAACAGCAACTCAGGCCTGGCCCTTCTGGATCGATCTCGTACCCTTTTTGTGTCTCATTCATTTAATCAACAAACATTTATTGTGCCGGACACTGCTCTAGACACCTGAGATACAACAGTAAACAATAACAAAAAGATTTCTGACCGCTGGAGGACAGATAATAAAAATTAAAGATAAGTTAATTACATGAAATATTAAAAGGAGATAAGTATTATTGAAATTTAAACAATGAAGCAGAGTAAGGAAAACTGGGATTGTCCCTTCCTTATAGGAAGCATAATAGCATGAGTTCAGAACGGAATGAAAGGAACTGCAAAGCTGTCTGCAGTGTAAAATCCATGATAAATACCGTAGGTGCGAAGTCCTGTCACTACACAGGGGTCTAAGCTGCAGAAAGAGAGCCACTCCTAAAAAACTGCGTCTGTGCACATATACGTACACATATATTAGAATGACATATATATGTATTATATAAATCAAGATTCTTTACAGCCTATGTAAGTCGTCTTTGAACCATGTGATGTGGACAAGGCTTAAAATGGGCTGGAACATTTTCTCCCCATTACTTCCACAATAAACAATGCCAGTGTTGGGGGGGGTGTATGTAAATGTGTGTGTGCTTTGGATAGCATCTCCTGCTTGGAACAAAGCCGGCCAGAGCCCTATTCTTCTACAACCTGTCCTGATAATAGCCCAACCCTACAGGAACCCCAATTTAAAAAAATCACAAAACAAACAAACCTCCTTCAACAACATGGTATCATGGAGTGGTGTCCTTAATCGCTAACCCATCCTTTATGTAGTCCTGACTTCAAGGGAAGAATGCCACCTACCGAATCATCCGCACCAGTCAGTCGGTCCTGCAAAGTGCAGCAACACTCAGCTCGACCGGGGTTGGCTCCAAATCCCCTCCCTCCGATTATTCTCTGGCCTTAAAAAAATTTGCCACTATTTGGGCTGTCAGGAAGTTATGCCCTCGGCACAGATATCTGATAAACACTTCCACATATTGTAGCCTTCTCAATGGCTAAGCCAAATTTCAGAGTCCTCTCTCGCCTGCATTTTCCTTAATTGCGCTTTGACGTTTGGAATGCCCATGTCTTTGCAGCCGCAGGCAGCGGAAACCGCTGGTGCAAATTGTGCGGGGGCTGCTGACCCGCGGCTGCAGAAGCCAAGGAGGGCTACCCGAACACCCTAACGTTCGGGGTTGCTCAAGAGGTCAGGCGATGCTGGGGGCTTCCCAATGTGCACAGCCCAGCACCCTGCGACGCGCCGCTCCAACCCGAGGCCTCGGGAGGGGGAGCTTAGGGCCCGGGGCGGTGGGGTTGGAGTCCGGGCTGGGGGACCCCTCTGCGGTCCACTGAAAGCGAGGCAGGAATCACCGCAACTCCCCGGTTCGGGCTGAGGTGGCCGCGACTGCGCCGCCGCACGCGCTGCCGCGGCGCCGTCCCCCGCGGGCGCAGCGCAGGCAGGGATGGGGTCGGGTGCGCGTGGGCTGGGCGGAGGGAGAGGCGCGCGTCCGTGCCCTAGAGACCCCCTTGGTGACGCGGGCCGGTGAGCTCCTGCGGGCTGGGCCTGCCCGGAGTCGCGGGCTGGCAAGGTCAGTCGGCCGCCTGTACCCTAACAGAATTCTGCAAGCCGAGAAGGACGCCCGGCTCCCGGCGCCGCAGTCCGGCGCAGCCGCTGGGAGCGCCGCGGCCCGAGGACGGCGGCCGGGGGCGGGTCCCGCGCGGGGCGCCCGGCGCGGAGGGGGCGGGCCCGAGGCGGGGCGGGCCGCGGCGCGGACGCGCGGTCGCAGCCGCAATCGCCTGCAGCCCGCGGCGCCGAGCACAGCAGCCGTGCATGGCCCCGACGGGAGGCGCGCTGCCCGCACCCGGAGCCCGGCTCCCGGCCTGAGCGCGGCAGCCGCCTCGGGCCCGCGCGTCCTCGCCCCTGCGGCCGCCGTCCCGCGGACATGACCGCGTAGCCTCCTCCTGGGCTGGGATCTGCGGTAAAGTCTTCTTCATGGAAGCGATGTCCCCCCAGCAGGAGACTCTAGGGGGGCAGCCGGGGCGCTCCTCTTCCCTGACGGGCGTGTCTCGGATCGCGGGAGGCCCCGGCACCAAGAAGGTGAGGACGCTGAGCGGCGCCCTGCGCCCGCCGCCAGCCCACTCCCAGCGCGCGCCCCCCGCGCTGCCACCGCCGCGCACCGGCCGGCCGCCTCGGGAACTGAGCGCTCGAGGCCGCGGCCCGCCGCGTGAGCCTCGGGACGTTCCTGCCTTCCCCGCCCTCACGGCGCCGCGGTCTCCCAAGTCACCCTGAAACCCGCGGGGTTGGCGCCTAGAGTCGTAATCGCTCTCGGAGCGGCCCCCAGGCTGCCTCCCGGGCTCCATCCGCCGCGGGAGCGGCGGCCGGGCCCCTCCTTCAGTCGGGGCGCGCGGGCGGGCACTGGGGCCTCGCCTTTACCCGGCCCCCCTCCCCCGAGGGCTCGGCCCCTGGGCGCCCCCCCCCCCCCGAGGGCTCCCGGGCGCTCGCCGCCTGCGGACGCGGTCAGCGCCGAGTCGTCAGGGGCCGCGGCGTCGGCCAGGGCGCGGCACCCCGCGCTGAGGAAGGTAGGCTGGCGGGCGGGCGGCGGCGCTCAGCCTCTCACCTGGACGCTGAGGCGCGGCCGCCACACGGCGCTGCTTTTTGGTGGCGGGGGGCAGGTTCCTGCGCCCAGCGCGGCGCCTCCGCCGCGACTCCCGGGTCTCCGAGGTGGTGGTCAGACGCGCAGGTGTGCTTGGGATGCTAACGGTCCCCGCGGCAGCGGCACGGAGGTTTGGTTCGGCCTGGAACCGGGCCGGGTGGGGCCCGTGGGCTGCGGCGGAGGGGGCCTTCGCCCTGCGGGGTCCCCTGGCCCCCGGGTCGCGTTGAGGCTGGAGAGGGGCCGGGGCGTGGGCGTGGGCGTGGGGCGGCGCTCGTGTGCCCTGTCAGCCGGGAGCGGCGACGCGGGCGGCGACTTGCAGCGTTCCTCGCCGGTGCACACGGCCGCCGTGCGGCGTGCTGGTGCCCCCCGGGCCCGGCGTCCTGGGAAGGGTGCCCTGAGCAAGCGCACGTGGCCGCCAGCCGCCGGCCTCTGCTGCCCCCCTGTCTGCGGGCAGGATTTGGGTGTCTCTGGCCGTGTCCGTTGCTCTTACACTCCTTCCCCCAAGACCTTCGGTTATTTGGCCCTTTTTTGCCCTGTGTCCTGGTGGTGCCCTTCCAGCTTCCCTGGAAATAAACGGGGGTTAGAGGGATCACCGAACGCCTCCCTCAGGAATGCCTGGAGGCACCGCGTTTTCACCATTAGAGCCTGGAGGGGCTGCGCGGGCCTTCGGGGGGTCGGGACCTCACAGCCTTTCGTGCCTCTGCACACCAGGATCCTGGGCTGGCTAGAGCTCAGTTGGGAGGTGAGGTGGTGCTCCAGAGTATAGAAGGGCATGGGCGCTCCCCAGGACGTCGACCATGTCGCGGGGCCACCTAGGAGTGCCCGGGAACCTGGTGATGCATGGGCTGAAGTGGTGGCCAGCCTTCGATGTACTGAGGCTGTGCTGTGCCCGTGGCGCTTTTTCCCTTCTGAGATGCAGGGATAGCGCGTGTGCGCGTGCGCGTGCGCGCGCGTGCGAAAATGCACCGGGCTAGCGCCTCATTTGGGAAGGTAAATGCATGTTCCAAGTAATTGACACAGACTTTAAAGCATTTTTTAAATTCTTGTATACTTAAGGAATTGGGAAAAATCAAAGATTTATATCCCTGGGAAGTTAGTTGTCTTCCTTTACTAAGGGAAATGAAGCATACTGGCAGAGGGCATTGGAGTAGCTTGATCATTTATCAAGTAGTACTTGCCCAGTAAATGAACGGTTACCTCACATCTTAAGCTATTGTCCTTAAGATGCTGTCCTTCATTATACATCCTAATGGGTTGTCACATTACCAGCAGTCTTTCTCTTTTTTTCTTTCGTTCTTTTCAAAGGAAATAGAGTTTGCTAATCTGGACACTCTACAGCTTTTTACTACCTTTGGGTCAAAGATGGTGTTGAAGAACTTTTCTCTTTTGCTTTTAATATTTTTTTTTCCATAAAAGCGCACCTCTCTTATTTTAAATATTAGCACGCATGCCTTGATCTTAGACCTCCATATTAGGAATAGAAAATAATCATAATAAAAATACTTCCAACGTATAGTTCATGGAATCATTGCCATTTACACTCTTACGGACACCAGTCTTCATGTAACCCAAGTACTCAACAGACTGATCTTTATGTTCCATCTTGCCTTCTTGGTGTTTGGTAGTTTTAGTGAGTCATGAGATTTATTTCTTAAAAAGTCTGCTATGTGGTTGCAGTGTTAATTACCAAGGTGTGGATCAGTGTTGTTTAAATTGCCAGTTACAATCAAAATTACAAAAAAATTAAACAGAAAAAGAAATCCTAGCAAATTAGTAATGGTGAATAGAGTTTTGTATTACTTCTTTTTCTCTATTTCATATATGTATGTGTATTTTGGATAGTGATGTAAAACATGTATTTTTCTGAATGGTCCAAATTTTTAAAGACGGATCAATATATGGAGTCAGTTCATCTGGCTTTTAGTTCTCATTCTATTACTATCTTGATGATCTTGAGGAAATCACTTGACTTGTTTCAGTTTCCTCATTTGTAAAATGGGAATCAAAGGGATAATGCTGCAGAAAGTGCTTTGAAAAGTATATAGATGACAATTACTTCTTTTATTCTTTGAAAACAAGATGATCTTTAATAGAAAAAGCAAAACATCTTTAAAGCTAGTCATCCTGAGGACTATTAATCCAGAATGTAGTTCATGTTCCCAGAAATTACTGTTAAGAAGGCAGTTTCATAGAATGTGGTGAAATTTGGAGTGTGATGACCCAGGTTCAGGTCTCCACTGTGTTGGTCCTCTCTTTCTGACCTTAACCTTCAGTTTCCTATTTCTAAAATGAACATAACAGTAATACTTATCTGTTTAAGATTGTTGGGAATATTAAATGTGAAATTGAGTGAATACTGTCATATAATAAGCACTCAATAAGTATTAGCTTCTGTTGTTTGTACTTTCTCCCGTATTTGTGGTTCATACTGTTGTCCCACTTGTTCAAGCTAAAATCTGGGATTCATTTTCAACTCCTTCATTTCCTTACTCTACCACAACCATCAGAAAGGCCAGTCAACTATTACTTTAAAACATATCTTGAATTTCTCCACTTCATCTACTGCTGCCACTGTAGCCCAGGCCAGACTACCACCATCTCTCATTTGTACCTTTACAGAAACTCCCTAACTTGTCTGACACCTTTCTTGCTCTTCCCTGGCCCAGTTTCCACTTAGCAGCACCAGAGTGATCTTTAAAAATGTAAGTTGATCATATTGCTCACTTGCTTAAAATCCTATAGTAACTTTCTATCATGTTTAGCATAAAATTCTGACTCCTTTGCTTAGCCTTCTCTATTTCTCCCATCTTATCTACCTTTTCCACATTGTTGTGTATTCTCCAGCCACATGGGCCTTCTTTTTCACACATCAGGTCTCCAGATCATTCCTTGTCTGAGGCCTTGGGCTTTGCTCTTCCCTCTGCTTCTGCCACAGGTCTTTGTAGTGTTGACTCTCATGTTGTTCAAATGTCCGGCCCTCTCAGAGGCCTGTCCTGACTATGTAAGTGGAAGTTGCTGCCCTCAGTCATGCTCTATACCTCTGTTTTATTTTCGTCTTAGCATTCATCCTTGCCTAGTTTCTTATTTACTTCTTCTTCCATTACCTGAACCCTTCACCAGATGGTGAAAACCGTGAGAATAGGGACCTCATCTGTACTGTTCAAGGCTGTCTTTCCAGTGCTTAGGACAGTGCACATATTAGGGACTCAATAAACACTAGCTAGCTTATACAGCAGTGAACAGGACAGGTATAACCCGTGTTCAGAGTGTTTGATTTAGACCAGAATCAGCAAATCTTTTCTCAAAAGACCAGATAGTAGATAATTTAGGTTGTAGACCTTAAGGTCTCTGTTGCTGCTACCCACTTTGCCACCGTGGCGATAAAGCAGCCATTGACAGTATGTAAATGACTGGGCATAACTGTGTTCCAATAAAACTGAGTTTAGAAAAACAGGCAGTGGGTCGCTGGTGTATAGTTTGCTCACCCCCTGGTTTGGAGCATTGCTGTTGATGAGAACTTTCTGTGCCAGTACTACTGCTGTTTATCTACAATGTCCTGTTCGATAACCACTAGCTAGCTACATGTGTCTATTGAGCACTTGACATGTGGCTGTACAGCTGAGGAACAAAAAAAATTTAACAGCTTCACTGAGGTATAATTGACATACAGGAAACTGTACATATTTGAAGTATATAAATCTGTAAGTTTTGGCACATGTATATACTTCTGAAACCATCACCACAGTCAAGAGAATGAATATATTTATCATCCCCCAAAGTTTATGTCCCTTGCTAATCCCTTGGTTTGCTCCCCCTTCCTAGGCAACCATTGGTCTGTTTTCTGTCACTGTAGATTAATTTGCATTTTCAAGAATTATATATAAATGGAATCATACTATGTATTTTTTTTGCTTCTTTAATTCAATATAATTATTTTAAGATTCATCATGTTTTTGCATAGATCAGTAGTTCATTTCATTGCTGAGTAGTATTCCATCATGTAGGGAGGCCACAATTGAGTATTCGGGTTTTTTCCAGGTTTTGGCTACTACAAATAAAGCTGCTGTGTACATTCATATGTAAGTCTTTGTATGGACCTATGCTGGTCCATCCAAAGTAAACACTTTGGGGTTGAATGGCTGGGTCATATTTTAGATGTAAGTTTAACTTTTTAAGAAACTGTCATATTGTTTTCTTTTTTTTTTTTTTCAAATTTTTTTTATTGTTATGTTAATCACCATATATTACATCATTAGTTTTTGATGCAGTGTTCCATGATTGATTGTTTGTTCATAACACCCAGTGCTCCATGCAGAACGTGCCCTCTTTAATACCCATCACCAGGCTGACCCATCCCCCCACCCCCCTACCCTCTAGAACCCTCAGTTTGTTTTTCAGAGTCCATCATCTCTCATGGTTCGTCTCCCCCTCTGACATACTCCCCTTTTCTTCCTCTCCTGTTATCTTCTTCTTTTCCTTTTTTCTTAAAATATGTTGCGTTATTTGTTTCAGAAGTACAGATCTGTGATTCAACAGTCTTGCACAATTCACAGCGCTCACCGTAGCACATACCCTCCCCAAAGTCTATCACCCAGCCATCCCATCCCTCCCACCCCCAACCACTCCAGTAACACTCAGTTTGTTTCCTGAGATTAAGAATTCCTCATATCAGTGAGGTCATGTGATACATGTCTTTCTCTGATTGACTTATTTCACTCAGCATAACACCCTCCAGTTCCATCCACGTCGTTGCAAATGGCAAGATCTCATTCCTTTTGATGGCTGCATAATATTCCATTGTGTATATATACCAC
>NW_027397081.1:7915092-7934970 GCF_003265705.2 Callorhinus ursinus | reverse complement strand
ACTGAATTCCTGTATGAGTTCTAGCAGTTTTGGGGTGGAGTCTTTTGGGTTTTCCACGTACAGTATCATATCATCTGCAAAGAGTGAGAGTTTGACTTCCTCTTTGCCGATTTGGATGCCTTTGATTTCTTTTTGTTGTCTGATTGCTGTGGCTAGGACTTCTAATACTATGTTGAATAGCAGTGGTGAGAGTGGACATCCCTGCCGCATTCCTGACCTTAGGGGAAAGGCTCTCAGCCTTTCCCCTGTCATATTGTTTTCTGAAGTGGTTTTACATTCCCACCAACAGTGTATAAGAGTCTAATTTCTCCACATCTTCACCCATACTTACTATCTTTTTGATTATAGCCGTCTTAGAGGAAATAATATTGTATTTCACTGTGGTTTTGATTTGCATTTTCCTAAGGACTAATGATGTTGCGCATCTTTTTATGTGCTTACTTATCATCCATGTGTTATGTTTAGTGAAGTTCCTATTCATTATTTTGCCCAAATTCAGTTGGATTTTTAGTTCTTACATTATTGTTTTGAAAGTTACTTATATATTCTGATTCAAGTTCTTTATCATGTATATGACTTACAAATATTTTCTCCCATTATGTGGCTGGTCATTTTATTCTTTTAATAGTGTTTTTCAAGGAACAGAGTTCTTAATTTTGATGAAATCCAATTCATTTTTTCTGTAATTTTATGTAATTGTAATTTATTTGAATTTAAATTTAAGGTGCCACAGTTGTCTATTGGATACTATACTGGACAGCACAGGTTGAGAGAAAGAGACACAAGCAATAATAACAAAAATTAATGGTGATAACTATTCTAAAAAAAACAAACAAACATGGATATGGAGCTAGACCACTCTGGCATTAAGGTTTCAAGGGAAGGCCTCTTTTAAGTGAGGCTTTACTCTTTTATGAGTGAAGACAAGATGCTGTAAAAAGATTTTGAGAAGTAGGAGCAATTATTCGAAGATGCTGAGGTGGGAAAGAACAGGATGCTTTTGAGGGGCCAGTGTTTAGAGGCTGTGTGAGAAGGTATTCTCTTTATTTTACAGCCACATTTAGTATTTTAACCTGAAACAGAATTACCTACCTGGTTTATCCACCTTTATTCACTAGTCAGACAATTTGACTGTTTCTAGAAATCAATGATTTTCTGTCACTTAGACTCTTCAGAATAATACACAATAGATTTCTATAGTAATTTCTAAAAATGTGGTTCTAAAAGATAATAGCATAGAGATAATACTACTGAATAATGCATTCTGGATAGAATTCTGGATTAATCTTCTGGATAATGTATCTTTGAGGATATCCACATTTGGATAGAACAGTTTTTATGAAATGAAATGGAAGCACGTATTAGAGTAATTTCGATTAGGGATCATTTGTGTCATGATACTCAAGCACTCTGACCCTTTGGTTTCACATACCAATTGAAAACTCCTTGGAAGAAAGACTTATAGGCACAGAAAGTCAGTTGGAGCAATAGGATTTTAAAATACCTCCAGCATATTAAAATGTGACAGCCCTCTGTCTTGTCTCTCTGCATGCTGTGGGTCCAAATCTGTTTATAGCTGCTCAGGTAGAACACCCCCGAGAGCCAACTTTGGCCATGTGTGTGTCTTATGCTGGGGTTTGAATGAAACATCGTGGTGAGTAAGCTTTAGTTTTATTCTATAATACTGAGCAAATATTATGCCTGTGGTTAAACCAATATCTTCCTGAATCCTTGTCTTGTGTTATTCACAAAGTGAATTGATAAAATCGGGTACATGAAGTTGTTTTGGCTCAGAAGAGTCTGAAATTATCAAAGTCTGAGTTAGGATTGATCAGAAATGGCCTCTGTTATCACTGATGTGATCTCCAAACTTATGACTGTACTTTGTTTCTTTGTCTGTAAAGTGATGGTAATAATCCATATCTTGTATATTTCACAAGTTGTTTCATATGGATCAAAAGAAAGTATATTCTGCACTTTTAAGTGCAGAAGCCAATTAGTATCTTTTACCAGGTGAAAGGATGTAAAGCAATAAAAAGAGTTTTATTTCTTTGAATTTGTTAAAAGAACATATACATGCAAATGAGTGGATGCTATCTGTCTTATTCAGCTCAGACTACCATAACAAAATACCATAAATTGGGTGGTTTAAATATCAGACGTTGATTTCTTAAAGTTGTGGAGACTGTGAATTCCTATGATCTGGGTGCCAGCCAACTCAGTTCCTGCTTGAGGGTTCACTTCTTGGCTTGTGGTTGGCCATCTTCTTCCTGGGTCTTCATGGGAAACGGAGGGGAAGTGTTAGGGAGAGAGGTGGAGATGGAACTCGATATCTCTGGTCTTTTCCTATAAGGGCACTAATCTCATCATGGGGGCCTCACTTTCACGACCTCATCTAAACCTAATCACCTCCTAAAGACCCCCACCTCCTAATACTGTCGCATTGGAAATTAGAGCTTCAACATATGAATTTGGGGGGGACATAAGCATTCAGTCCATAACACTGTCCTTCAAAGTAGTTATTCTTGAAGGTCATAAATATCAAATAAGGTAGAAACTTGAGCAGAAAGATAAGAATTTAATGTTTATAATTTATGGGATAATGAAAGGAAATTTTATTTTATTTTATTTTATTTTTTATGAAAGGAAATTTTAAAACCTCTTTGAGTGAATGCCTAACTATATATAATACATGTCAGTTATATGAGGTAAGTATTATTAACTTATTTCCACAGAAGAAGGAACTGAGCCCTGCCAAGGCCACATGTGGTAAGCAGCAAAGCTGGAATTTGAACCAGATCTTCCAACTCTATTTCTTTTTCTAACTAGATTATAGATGCTTTTGTTACTATTTGTAACATAAGATATAGGAGGGAGTAGATCTGAATTCTATATAACCAGCTGAGAAAAGCACATTTGAGAGGTTTTTCTCCTGAGAGGTAATTGCCTTCTTTGCGGAGCAGAATCTCTACTTTCTCCATCTACCAGTGAATGTTATGTTCACTGCTGCCATTAGGTAAATGTTAGGTAAATGCATCAGTCAGGGTTCTCCAGAGAAACAGACCAGTGCCAGTCCCATGATCTGCCATCTGCAAGCTGAAGACCCAGGAAGGTCGGTAGTTCAATTCACCACCATCTTTTCCTGAGGCAAAATGAGATGAGATGTCCCGGCTCAACAGTGAGGAAAGAAAAAGGGGGCGAATTTCTCCTTCCTCCACTCTTTGTTCTATGAAGGCCCTCAAGAGATTGACTGATGCCCACCCACTGTGGGGAGGGCCATCTGTATTATTAAGTCCAGTGATATAAATGGTAATCTCATCCAGAAATACCTCACAGATATACCTAGAAATGTTTAATCTGGGCACCCTGTGGACAGTCAAGTTGACCAATAAAATTAATCACCACAGTAAATATAACTAATAGTGACAATCAATGACATAATCATTAGTCTGATTACCTTGGAAATGTGTGGGTTTTATGCCTTGGAATCTGTCATTTTCAGTTTTATATAAGGCACTCATCGTACTTCTGGAGTTCCTTAGCCAGGTCTGCTTTCCAGGCTGATATTTGAGTCTTGCTTGCTGTTGGAAAGCTTGGCATATTCCCCAAACTTACAGAACTGTATTTCAGAGTTAGGTGTGGGTGCACTGAATTCTATGCCTCTATGGACAGTCACGTGTTTGGCACACCCAGTTGAAACACTCTCAATTCAGAAAATATTTTATGTCATGAATCTTGAGTGTAGGAAAAAACTCTTGCTTCCATAGTTATTTTTACTTACAATGTGAAAACAATAGTGCATTTTAACATGGCAAAAGACAAAATTTTTGTGACTCTAACGTTCGTATGTTAGAACAGAATAAATTGTATTTTTCATAAAACAAAACTTAAAGACAATCTTATTTTTACACATTTGTGTAAAAAGTAATTATTAATTTTAAGTAAAATAGTTAAAATAGAGAATTGCAGCTTAGAGACTGAAAATTCACAAGTCAGAGATACTAACCAGTGCGGTTGTTGCTCTTGGTTCCGAAGTGGAGATGGCTGTGAAAATCTGTCACGCTCTGTGATTTCCCCAGTGTCCCAGGTTATGACTCGGGGAAGGGTCTGCAGGACAGAAGGCGGGTGGTGTTCGGAAGGCAGTTCCCGCTCCCTAAACCCCAGTGTTCCGTAGACTGGGAGAGGTGACACAGCTTAATGGCACCTACAGAAAAGGAGACTTCAGGAATTGAGGTGTCTGAACCCTTTCAGATTTCTTATCCTGCCATCTGGGACTTGGTGGCTGTTCTTTTCAAAGTGAAGACATCTTTAGAACCACGTAACAACTTAACACAAATATGTGATTATAAAGCTTGCTTTCCTAGAAGTTATCAGTAGCTGAAAATATATTAGATTTCAATTTAAATTGCCACCAATACAGCTTATAAACTATAAAATATCACAGAAACAAGTGGGTGTGTAACTAACACCAAGGTTGTATATGCGCATGTATAACACTCGCACGTACATCAACGTGTACACATAGTGCTTCGAAGTCGCGGATGTGCGTTTTGTTGTGATTTATTGGAGTTTCATGACTCACACTTCTCTCACCCTCAGAGCATTTGGCAAAAACCTCTATTACGGACTGAATGTGCCCTCTCCGAAAACTCGTGTTGAAGTCCTAACCCCCCTGGGTTAGATGAGGTCATGAGGTCAGAATCCCCATGATGGGATTAGTGCCCTTGTAAGGGACCGGGGAGCTTACTCTCCCTCTGTCTTTGTCCCCCATGTGAGGAGGACAGAGCTGGAAGGCAGCTGTCCGCAAATGAGAAAGAGGGTCTCACTAAGAACGGAATCCGCTGGCACCTTGACTTTGGACTTCCCAGCCTCCAAAACTGAAAAATAGATGTCTGTTGTTTAGACCACCCAGTCTGTTATTCTGTTATGGTAGCCTGAGCATACTACCCCTGAAAGACAGTTTCATTGAGGGGAAAGTTTGCTCTCCCATTCTTTATGTTGGTATCGCAAGTGTTGTAGGTCGCAGGGACTCTGCAGGTCGTGGTGTGTGCAGAGAGCCTGCAGGCTGGATGCTGATTTTGGTATTGGCAACGGCCCCGGTTTTCTGAAGCAGCCTTGGATGGGGGTGAGGGTTAGCCATTGTTTACTTACGGAGGACTTAGCTACAGTGTGGGAGGCTGGAAAAGGGAGCAGAGGAAACCGCCTTCTGTCAGCCACCTAGAGTGGGGCTTGCAGGCAGCACAGCCCAGTTTCTTTTATAATTTTGTTTCAGTCTGATTTTCTTTATCTAGGACAAGTTTAGATTAGAAACATCCGACCAACAGCAGACATAGTCCTGTCAGCACTGTGTGTCGGTGCTGTGCTGAGCAGCCTTGACCTCATTTTGACAGACAGCTGTCACATGGCACAACTGAAAGGTAAAACCTATTTCTGGATGTTTGGTCACTTGCGTGTGGACTCTGAAAATGGAATGTACGTGTGCCCACATCAGCTCACATTTCAAAGATGTGGAAAACCCAGCTGCTCTGTGGCCTTTTGCTTTCCTTGTTTACCTGGGTCCTAATTTACACCTAGGAGAGAATCTATTTCCTCTTCTACCCCTGCATTTACCCTCTTGAACCTCAGCTTTGGCAGTAGTCTTTGCTAGGTGATACTACGTCTGAATCTGGATAGACCTGGGCCTGTTTTCCATTCTCATTTTATGCGTTCTGTTTTTTACCGTTATGGTTTCTGGATTGGAAGACCATACCCTCCCCCTCTGCATGAGGAGAGTGAGAGGTTGCTGTAAGGCAGAGCTTCCCAAGCTTCCCATTAGAGATGTGTCTGCTACCGTCAGCCCTTCAGCCACTAGGCAGGTGGATGGCTACCAGGGCAGCCAGAGAGCCTCTTTGTTTATTAGAGTGTGTCAAGGGTGTGTAAATCCTCTCACCTTGAATGGGCCCTGCCTTGCAAGGGATTATTAGGGACAGGGCATTGGTGATTGACCCTGTCTACTCTAGGGTGCTGCTGAAAAGGAATCGTGACCAGAGGTTGAAATTGGTGGCTTTCCTAAAGAAGAAAGTCCAGCCAACTTCAAGGCCCACAGTGACACTCCAGAAGCCTGCCTGGGTCAGGCAGAGGCAGAGGAGCGAAGCATAAGGTATAAAGGGAATTCTGCTATCCTCCTATTTATTTATATACGGTACTGATGCGCTCTGAAGCATCACTCTGTATGTTACACTATCGTGGTGTTTTCCATGTCAGAGGACTTCTTGCATATAATCTTATTCTATTCTTTGTGGTAGGTTAGATGGTTATGTCATCTTATGGAGAGGACTCAGAAGTTAAGTGCTTGAACCAGGTGCAGAACTTAGGTCCAGTGTCTCCTAGCCCAGGGCCCATTCTCCTACATTACATAGATTCTCATGTTTATTGTTTTATTTCAAAGTGGCTATCCCATAGAAGGAGGAAAGAAGCCAAAAGTAAAAGTGTATCTTTCTTAATCTGAGAAAAGAACTTATATCCTTCTATAACGATCTGCTGTGATGACATTTGTTTTAATTAAATGCTCAGATTGATTCTGGATGGTATGACTGGAAATAAACAGAGGATCACACACATCACAGACCAAAGTGGCAATAGTGAGAAGCTTCAGCTCACCCAGTGGTCAAAACCTGGTTGTGATAATAGGACCTAGAAGCAAGATGCAGGGTTAAAAATAATTTTCTTGTTTCCTTGCAGAGCCAGTGTCTCTTAGGTATGCCTCCACAAATTAAATACTGCAGGTGTGTCGGGAAGACAAGAAAGAAACAGTTCATTGCTTACAAAATTGTATAGACTAGCCACAATAGAATTAATGGTCAAATTTGAATACGCTAATTTGTAAATTTGATTAAATTTTTTTCTAGCTTTGAAACTTGAATTCTTTAAAAGCTTTCCTATGTGCTGCTGAAGCAAGCACTCAAAGTCCTCATTTTAATGTTAGGCTAATTTTAAATGTTTGGAAGTGACTTCAGCACAGTTGACTTAAATTCAACTAAAATGCTTAGATGTTTTTCTTCATAAAGTGACTGTAACAGAAGAAAGGATGAAAAATTGCAGTTCACCTGACTTAAACCTTTCATCCTGTTCCTTTCTTTTGATAGGCATTTTTTCCTATAATCTCTGAGAATTAAGAACGACCAGATCAGAATGATTTAGAGGTTCTGAAAATAGTACTGTATCTCTTGGTTGATATGAAGTTAAACTTCTAATGAGAGACTACATGCAGGTTTTTATGTAAACAGTGTTTTCTGAGTTGTTGAGAATAAAAGACCAAAAATTTTGTTCTTCGGCTACCTGTTTACAGTTTCATTTTCCTACATAGGCACACTTGTATCACCACCTTAAACTCTCAGATATGGGCAGTGTTAATTCACTGACTTAATACACTGCTACTGAAAATTTACTGTGTGAAAATGGTAAGGCTCGGGCATTGGAGCAGTAGGGGATGATCGGTGGACATATTCCTCAGATCTCTGAGGAATTCCAATGGAAAGCCACTTAAACATTTTATATAAAAATATGTTGGACAAAAAGCAAATAATTTTCATTTTCTTATATTGTACTACGGATGATTATTATACAAATAAAGAAAATAATGGCTCTTGGCTATGAGCCAGTTTGCTGGGATGGAACCCAGTGGCTTAGTAGTTTGGTATTTAGCTCTTTGTTTTTCTTTTTCACAGCTTTATTGAGATATAATTCACATGCCATGGTATATTTAGAGAATCGTGCATCTGTTGTTGCAGTCAATTTCAGAACATTTTCATTACCCCAAAAGAAACACCACACCCCTTCGTCATCATGTCCCAATCGCCTCATCTCCCCAAACTCTGGGCAAACACTAATCTACTTTAAGTTTCTATAGATTTGTTTATTCTGGATTTTTCATGCAAATGAGATCATATAACATGTGGTCCCTTGGGACTGCTTTTAATTAGCGTAATGTTTTCAAGATTCATCCCTATTGTTACACATGTCAGTGTGTCTTTTATTGCCAACTAATATTCCATTATGTGGATATACCACAATGTGTTTATACATTCATCAGTTGATGGACATTGGGGTTGTTTTCCACTTTTTAACTATTATAAATAATGCTGCTGTGAACATTCACATGTATGTTTTTGTGTGGACATGTTTTCATTTTTCTTGTTTATGTACCTGGGAGGAAATGCAGGATCCTATGTAACTGTGTTTAGCCATTTGCAGAACTTCTGAACTAGGTTCCAAAGTGACAGCGCTATTTTACATTCCCACTAGTAGTTTATGAGAGTTCCATGTCTTCGCTGGCACTTTTTATGTCTTTTTTATTATAGCCATCCTGATGAGTATAAAGTGATATTTCATGGTTTTGATTTGCATTTCTCTGATGGCTAATGATGTTGAGCATCTTCGCTTGTGCTCATTGGCCATTTGTATATCTTCTTTAGAGAACTGTCCATTCAGGTCCTTTGCCCATTTTGAAATTGGCTTATTTATCTTTATTTAATTGTGACAATTCAATAACAATTCTTTGTATACAAATCATTTATCAAACATGATTTGCAAAAATTTTCTTCTGTGGGTCTTCTTTTACTTTCTTAATAGTGTCCTTTGAAGCATAGAAGTTTTTAATCTTTTTTTTAAGATTTTATTTATTTATTTGACAGAGAGAGAGACAGCGAGAGAGGGAACATAAACAGGAGGGGGAGGGAGAAGCAGGCTTCCTGCTGAGTAGGGAGCCCGATTCGGGGCTCGATCCCAGGACCCTGAGATCATGACCTGAGCCGAAGGCGAGCGCTTAATGACTGAGCCACCCAGGTGCCCCTAGAAGTTTTTAATATTGACAGTGTCCAATTTATCTATTCTTTTTCCTTTGTTGTTTGTGCTTTTGGTATCATATCTAAGAAACCATTGCCTACTCCAAGTCACAAATATTCTGCCTGTGTTTTTCTCTAAATTTTCTTATAATTTCTGATCTTACTTTCAGATCTTTGATTCATCTTGAGTTAATTTTTATATATGGTATGAGATAGGAGTCCAACTTAATTCTTTTCCATGTATATATTCAGGTGTCCCTGCACCATTTGTTCACAGGTAATTAACTTCAATCATCAGATGTTTACCCTGTAGTTCAAAGTGGTAAATGTCAGCACTATGTTAGAAGATGTAGTTTGCAGTATACAAGGATGACTCTTCACCATCCAGTTCCATAGCAATGCTTACATTTCCTTAATGACAGCATTTTAGCAGAGCCCCTTAAAGGTTTGTTTGTTTTCCTGTGTGTGTGTATGGGATAGTGATATAGATATGGAGGATAGTGGATTTTAAAATTCACATAAACCTTCATTTATTGAGTACATAGTTTGTACCAGGCATTGTACTAGGCTTTGGGAATACAAAGAGAAGCCTACGATAGAGCAGAATTCCAGTAAATAATTGTTGAAGGACTAGAGAAAGTTGGAAAGAAGTTACAGTCCCTGCTCTCTAGAAATGGACAGAAATATAAATAATATGAAATGCCATAACCGAGGCATAATATGTGAAGCAAGATAGGAACACAGGGAATTGAACATACAATTAATACAACTGATTAAAAAAGAGTTGAAGTGGAAAGCAACTTGCAGATTAGCTGGTAATGTAGCTGCAATTTTGCTATTATTGAAATGTTTTTAAAAATGAATTACAGTCATTTGGTTCTCATTTTCAGTTGTGACCTCTATTTTACTTTTTGGCAGAATAGGTCTTTGCCTTTATTACCAAATATAACTGCAGAAGAGACAGCTCAGAAAATCAAAGATCTAATGACTTTCTTCTGTTCTTGTTATACTTCCTTGATAAATTGCTGTTAGTGAAAACACAGCCATTTTAAAAATGTAGTCACATTTATTCCCTTTTACAACTTCTTCCAAGGTCCTCTTTATCTTTCCCAATTGGAAGTGGAGGGGTAAATAAATGTGATATCATGTTTGTTTTTTAGCTCATATAAAATTCTTGTTTCATTTTTTGGGCCCTTAAAGACTAGGTAAGTGGTATCAAGTATCAAGAAAATCATTTCCAAAAGTTTAATGGAATTAATTTTTAACCTAATATATAGTTTGTCAATTTAGAAAAAAGAGATTACTGGGGCGCCTGGGTGGCGCAGTCAGTTAAACATCACGCTCTTGCTTTTGGCTCAGGTCATGATCCCAGCGTCATGAGATTGAGCCCCGCACTGGGCTCTGCACTGAGCATGGAGCTTGCTTGAGGTTCTCTCTCTCCCTCTCCCTCGGCTCCTCCCCTTTTTCTCCCCCCTCCCTCCCTCTCTTAAAAAAAAAAGAAAAAAACAGATTACCTCTTTAAAAATACTCAGTTTCAGAACGGCATCTAGTATTTGTGAGGTCATCTAGATATGAACATCAAGCATGTAGGCATTCTGAAAAATCATACTGTACATTGTGATTTTTAAGCTAACAGTAACAACAAAAAGCACTGTTTTAAACCTACTCTCTATTTTCTGTGAGACAAAGAATCATAGTTTTTACTGTCATTGAACAACTGAAATTTGTTGGTGCTGGTACAGGCATGGCCTCAACCTGTCCTGACAAGCTTACACAGTAATCTACTTGTAGAGGAATCATAGTCTCTTTCTATTTCCATGTATTATATTTCACACAGTTGTTATAAACAAAAAAGAAAATCTAATTCTTCATTGCCTGAGAACAGATTCTTTGATAGATAAGTGAATTTGTTTCGAAGTCACCATTGCCCCTTTGTTTTGCTATACTTTTGAACAAAAGAAAGAGATCTGTGTATTTTTAATGAATTAACACCTAAATCTATTTATTAAACTCTTGTTATAATGGCCATTCTTAATTTTTTTTTCTTTTCTTTTTTTTTTTTTTTTAGAGAGAGAGCTGGGAGGAGTAGTAGAGGCAGGGGGAGAGGCAGAGAGAGAGAATCTTAAGCAGGCTCCACACCCAGCATGGAGCCCAACACAGGGCTCTATCTCACGACCTTGAGATCACGACCTGAGCTGAAATCAAGAGTCCAATGCTTAACCGACTAAGCCACCCAGGAGCCCCTAAGACTTTTAATTATTTACAAGAGGAATGAATCCTGTGAATCTTAAATTGGCACATATAATGTTTATTTCCTTGCATATCCATGGTAAATCTTTGGTGGACATTTAACATGAGAATATCAAAAATAGAAGGGATTTAAGAGACTGTGTAGTCCAAATTTTCTGATTTTCTAGATTAGGAAATGAAAGTCCATAGAAGTGACTGAATTGCCTTGGGTTGCATATCTCATTAGTGGTGAAACTTACTACAAACAGTAGGATCTCAAATAAAAGTAATATTCTTCCTGTAGTTTGATTACATTCTGTTGCATATGAATCCACTAGATGAGGTAGATACACTTTGCATTTGACTCTTCATACATCTGACAATTTTATAACTAAGGAAACATGGTCTAATTAGTGTGGATATGGACCTCTGCATTAGGTCTCCATGAGAAACTCCTATTTTAAAAGCACTCTTACAGAAGAAAATTGGTCACCCTTATTTGATTATTCATTCTCATGTTTAACAGCCATCACTCTCAGGAAGATTTCTTTATGTCAGAAGGTTTCAAATTTGGGGGTCCATGAATCCCTAAGGAATCCATGTTATGCAGGTCTCTGAACCCCTTGAAATTATGTGCACAATGTAATTCACAGCTTTTTAAAATTTTTCGGAGAACCACTACCCAAAATCAACATGGTTTCTCAGTCTACAGTTTAGCAGCATTTCTGTTTGTGTTCTCTTCCTTGGAAGACATTTTCTATCCTCCATATTATGATTCTGCGTTAAATTTAGAGATTATTTCTCCTTCCAAATGAAGAACTTCAGATCATTTTAGCTTTTCTCACAGACTCTTCTTCCCCCCACATCTTAAATCATATTTATGGCTGTCTTTTGAACATTTCTAAATTCTTTGTAAACCTGAAAGGCAAGGAGCTCAGAATTACAAGTCCTGTATGCATGAAGATTCAGTTAGGAGCTTAGATCGGCTGACCGTGGTGTCAGGGGGTTAGGGGCTGCAGAAGCAAGGCTGCTGAGATGGATCCAGGAAGGTGGTTCCACTAAGGTAGACTAGGCAGACCCTCGCCTAGTTCAAAACTGAAGGTGTAAGGAGCCCAGATGAAGTTTAGGATTGGGTACATTTCAAAGTTCAAAGCATAGTAAATAGTTGCTGAATAAAGGGAGTCAGGGGGCTTAGGGGCAAGAACATAACTCTTCTGAATCCACCGTTCTAAGGCTAGTGTGACTGCAGAGGTGGCCGGGAGAGGGAGAATCTGGGAGACAAATATTTGTAGGTCCAGTGGCCTGTCCCCACATGAAGAGTCTCAGTGGTAAAAGACTGGTTGATTTTACTGAGAAATGTGGCAGTTTGTTCACATGCACGTTTTCTGAGGATTTCACCTTCAGGTCTGGGCTAGACCAAGCCCCCTGACTCCCAAGAGATGTGAGTAATGGAAACAGTGGGATGGGGCTGACAAGCTGTAAGATACAACGTAGGTTATCAACATCACAGACTTTTCTGGGAATCTGATGAAAACCGTGGGCTTTCTCTCCAGAAGGAAGGCATAAATACCTATCATGTAAACAAGAGAAGTATACAATTTAACCTTCCCTGAAACTCCTTCCTGGTTAATAATTCCTGATTGAGAACGGTATTCTCTATTTCTTACCCATTTCCTTCCTGTCTTTTATTCATGGTTTATGTAATTATGTCAGTTGCTGTCTGAGCTATGCTAAGGAGGTTTGGGCATATAGTTTCTACATGTGAGCCAAAAGATTAATGGGGAGAAAGCAACACTGAGGCAGGATGCTGGTGACAATAACTGTGGAAAGGTCCTGGGGACATGGTGAATTTGGGCGATAAGAATTTTGCCAAAGAAAGCCAGTATCCCCTTCTCATTCGATGATTATTCCTCTGTTCCTGTGCCAGGATCTAGGTTTGATTTTACTAGAAGCAGTTCCTTTATGAATAATGTAAGGAGGTACTGATCCTGAACCGGTTAGTTTTCCTGGTTCTTACTAGAGCAGCACCTGGTTCCCAGGATGGCTGGCCTAGGTCCTCCAGCGGTAGGTAAGACCTCTGGCCAGGAGAGGGTGGGACAGTAGAGCAGGAAGAATGGCCACAGCCTGAACTTCACTCCTGGCTGTTGATGAGCATATTGGTGATTTTACTCATCCATTTCCAGTGGCAGGCCCGCTAACTCTATCTAGAATTGTGAAATATGTAAGACTGAATTTAGAGAGTGATTATCTGGATAATCCAGGTTGAATAAATCCCCATTTACTAAAAATTGTAGGTCCTCTGAGACAGAGTACTCAAATTATCCAGTTAATCCTATGTTTATATACCACTTAGAAAAGGAAAAAAAAAAAAGTCTTTTTGTTCTTTTTTTAAGTTACAGCAAAAAAAAAAAAAAAAAATCTGTTTGGAAGAAGGGATCCCCAAATGTATAAATATTTAAGTTTAAAGGTCTATTAAATGTATAAGAATCTAGTCTCTTTTGCTTTAACTGTGTTTTGTTTGTTTGTTTGTTTGTTTTTCTTTTTTTTCTCCCTTTACTTGATCTCTTCAAATCCTGACTTTCCTTGAGGCCCAGTTTGGGGCCTACCCTGCCCATGAAAGAGAGACAGTAGAGTTACTCAGATGACATTCTGGAGTATAAATGAGATACTCCTGTCTTGCCTTTAGCAGAGGGGCTGGAACATAATAAACAACATATCTGTTAGCTACAGTTGAAGATAAAGGTTATGATAATGCTTTTCCCAAATACCTGATCAACACTTAACCTCCTTATTCTCTAGCTATAAAAAAATATTTAAAGCCTTTACCACTTTTTGACACTTACTCTCTTAGTTAAGATGTTATTTTATCTCTACAATGAGATTGCAGACTCTTTGAGAGGCAAGGATAGGCAATACAAAATTTGCTAAATTGGTTTGAAAGTTGGCATTTACTGGCTTTACAAGTCACATGGTCTTCATTTGAATTTTTTTTCTCAACAGAAAATGAAAACACTAGCAGAAAGGAGGAGGAGTGCCCCGTCTCTTATCCTGGATAAAGCCCTACAAAAAAGGCCCAGTACCAAGTAAGTGAATAGCCTCATATTACACATTTGGTATTGTGCTATGTTTTTTTATTTTTTTTATGTGTGAGGTTTTTTTGTTTGTTTGTTTTTTATCAGCATCAAAATTCTCTGTTTAATAATAGAAAATACGGCTTCTGTGCTGAAAAAAAAAAATAAGGTCTGTATTTTATGTGACTCATAAATAAAGCCTTTTAGAGCTGTTCTGTGTGATCAGTTGCTTTAAAACGAATTCAGAAATCTCATATCACCTAGTACACAAATGTGCAGGCTACACATATTGCTGAAGTTTATTTATAGAAACAAGTAGCAATCAGAATACTAAAAGATGAGTTACTTTAACCACCACATATCTTGGTTATGCACAAACCTTACCTTATTTTTTATCATAAGTTGATACCTGTGCCTGGGTATGAGGAAATTTTTTACCAATTTTAGATATGAAGAAAGATAACCAAATTGAGGTTATAAAAAATGGAATACTGATTTCTTGTATGCATTATTAAATTAATTAGTGAATTAATCTAGAATTTGAAGTGGAAAACAAGTTAACTCACTATGGAAATGACCATTTCACCTATTAAGACTAAATACCATTTCAATAGACATTTTAAGCAAGTCTTTCATAATATGTAGAAATTTAATGAATATTCAGTCATTAACTTATTCATTAATTTTTAAATGGCATTTTAACCAGGAGGAGTTTTTATGTTCAAAGGAATCCTATGATGATTTTCCTCTAATCTGTGAATCCTTTCATATAAAGTGAAGTCCTTATCACCTTTACTTAAAATGAGGGTATATCTGATATTTCTATGAATAATGTGCTAATTTAATATAAAACCTGTATGAAGGCATGGTGTTTTTTTTTTCCAGTGCCAAAAATAAATTATAGAACCAAATCCCAATTAGTGAAACTTCCAAAATACTTTGGTTCCTCTCTTAGTATTCAGCATGTTCTCAGACTCAGGCAGCTCCCGCACCTGCCCCTAGAAGACACATACTTTAGGCATTGGGTTGATCAGATCAGGAGATGTAAATTACTTTTAATAGATGCCTAATCAAAACGTAATTAGGAAGATACTCTTCTTCCAAATAAATAATACATTTGACTGCCTATATAAATGACTTTTGGATTATTTGCATTAATGTATCTTTGCATTAGTGTGGAAAAAAGAGAATGGTAATATTTTCACAGTTTGACTTTGATTATCTAGAAAGCTCATGAGTAAGTATTTTTGGGGGGAGGTAGAAGAGGCAGAATTATTAGTACAACTGTATATATAGATATACATATAAAAATAGCTTTATTATCTACTTTAAAAAACAGTTTTGGGTATAATTCTTATTGGAAGCTTCTAGGATAGATGTGTCCTAGGCTTTTCAATTATAAGTAGCCCTTATATAAGAGAATCTTTAGCCCAAGATCAGGCGTCAGTAGTGGCCCACTTACTCTCAAGCCTGTGAGAATCTGTAATAGTATGCATATAGATACTTAAAGCTTATGTTTGGAAGTTTGGAATTTTGTGGAGCATTTGAGTTTATCTCAGCGATTGAGTGGGCAGTGGCCAGCGATGGTAGACATCATGTAATGCACAGGGTATCCTGCACGTCAAAGAATTGTGGGGGTACCTACATGGCTTTGAGGGTCTCGTGCATGGCATGTTTGTGAAGGAAGCTGAAAAACTTTATATGATTGTCTCTGCCTATAACCTAACTCTGTTTTATATATAAAGACAAAGTATTTTTATATACTTTTGTCTTAATAAACATTAAATTTTCCAAAAATGCCACTAGCTTGAATATCAAAAGATAATAGTACTTCATATTATTTGGGATCATTTCAGAAAATCGTTTGACTTTATTTCATTTTCCAGTACTTGTGTGTTATGGTTTCTTACTATCCAATGTCTCTTAAATTTAAATATATGAATTGTAAGTAGTGTAAGCATCTGACTACTTCATTGTCTTTTAGTATAGTCAATCAGGAGCATGCACCTATTGAAATACATAATTTATTAATTACTTTTATTTTCCTTTGTATTACTGTTAGGGCATTTTGATACTTTTGAAATTCTGTTAAATATCTGTGAATTTCGTTTCAGGGTAGAAAAGGAGGAATGGAAATGAATACATATGTGTAGATGTTAGTATCACATTGGGGAATTGGGTCTAATAAGGTTGAGAAGGCAGATGAAGTACCAGGTCTGTAACACTGACAACACTCACCCACCTTCCCGGGATTGTTGTGAGTTAGAGAACGAATGTACTAATGCACAGCCATGTCCTTCCCCATTCCTGCCTTCCCATTACCTCTGCAATAATTAGGGCTTACATTAGAGACAGTTCCCCAAATTTCTGCCTCAGAAATAATGAAATATGATGGACTTGTATCAAAATAACCAGAGGAAAAAAGTATATTTAAGTTGAAGTTGTATATGTTTTAATCTTCAGTTTATTTCTTAGGAGTTTCTCCAGGTCAGTAAAGTGAATGCATAGCGCAGGGCAACAGGGCCTTCATCTCTGGTACAGAAATAGTGCTTTTACTCTGTGTAGTGTTGGGCGGTTAATGCGTACAAAAAGAAAGCTGTTGGGTGTTGAATGTGTACAAGGTTTTTGTATGTAATGTGATCACTGGATTGGAAAGAACCATAAAGTTCTAATAGTCTGGTGGTTTCCAGAGTTTTCTAGTTAGTGTTCTGCAGTGGGATCCAGACAGCTGCATAATTGTCAGAAGCTCTTCATGGTTGATTCCAGTACCCCCTTGGTGGAGAACCACTATGACAAGCTACAAAAGAATCCTTTTTTTAAAAAGAGTGCTTTTAGGGAAACCTGGGTGGCTTGGTCAGTTAAGTGTCCAACTCTTGATTTCAGCTCAGGTCCCTGATCTCAGGGTTGTGAGATCGAGCCCCGCATCAGGCTCCATGCTCAGCACCGACTCTGCATGAGATTCTGTCTCTTCCTCTCCCTCTGCACCTTCCCACCCCCTCACACATGTGCTTGCACTCTCTCTCTCTAATAAATAAATAAATAATCTTAAAAAAAAAAAAGAATTTTGCTTTACTATCAGTTGCACCCAGGAAACATGAAAATCTTCTGAGTCCAAGCTGACAGCACACTTATTTCAAGTAGAACTTTGTACGATAAAATTCTAGTACCTAAAAAGAATCTTTACTATTTCTTTACATGTAATATCATGAGAACTAACCTGTAAAAGAAATAGAGTACTTTAGCACCTCATATTTCTTGAATTAAATACACAGTCACCATAGCATTGCATATTTCTTGTATTGTACCCTTACTTGATTTTGGCTTTGTGACAGAATGTCACTGTTTCTACTGTGATTTCCCAGTAAGGTGTTGCTTAGTAATTAATGATGATAAAATTTTTGTCCACAGTTTAGCAAACATCCACAGGGATTTAAAAGAATGGCTTCATTTAATTGCTGTTGCACCTCAATTTTTATTAAATTTAATGAACAATAGCTAGTTTTAAAAGAGAGGGAAGACTTAAGTTAATTGATGAGTGTACTGTATGTGTTGAAGTTTTATCTCCAGTGTTCTTGGATCAACCCTTACAATACATAAGGAGGGGTGGTTTATAGATTTTAACTTTTCGTTTTTGTATGTGGATACCATTCAGATCAGCTAGATGTGATTTCTCTAAGTATTTTAGTATGTGTCATAGCAGATAACAGGCCTTCACACTAAGAAGGTTAGTGGTTTTCCAGCGTGTCTGCATTCAGCTGTTTTTACTCTCAGACACAACAGCGTTCAGTTCTGTATTTGAGGACAGCCGCACCTGATGTAGTAGTCGTCCTCATGGTAACAGTCTGGGTACCTAATTAGAGGACTTAGTTTCCTTAAACGTAAAATGAGAGTGTCAAACTTATTGTCTGATCTGAAAACCCTCTACCTCTAGTTCTATGGCTACATAATTATGAAATTCAGTCGCTCAAAAGACTTCCTTATGCATACACTGAATTCTAACCATTCTTAACTCCTTGCACTTTCCTAAGCACACTATATACTCTGGCGTTGGCTCAGATGTCACTTCCTTCAGGCAGTCCTCTAACCCATCATAGATAACATTCATGCCTCTGCAACTTTTCATCGTAAGCACTCCTCCCACTGCATTGGCATCACCATCTAGGTTGTGTTCCATTTTGTACATACCGGTGTTCAATTATTGTTTGTGGGATGAATTGGTAAGTGAATAAGTGACTCCATTTCCATACCAGAACAGGAAATTAGTAAGTTTGCACAATTTAGTAGTTTCATAAGATTCTGCCTTTCCTGCCCTCCTTTAGGTAGTCAACACATGAGAGACTTTCCTTGTTCATCAGTATTACTGGTGAAATTCTGGCTAGGGAGAAAGGCAGATTCCTCTTGACAAAGTGACTCTGAGTTATTGTTAGGAAGTTATTTCATGCAGCCAAATACCCCACGAACACATGTATATGATCTGGAAATACCACACTTATTGGCATTCTCATGGTATTTCTTCATTGTTTACTCAGGGATAGATTCAAGTCATATAGACTTTCCCTCCAGAAATTCACTTGTTTTGATAGTTACTCAGCCCACCCTGTAGAAGTTACACAAAAATGTACCCACTTTTGTTTTAAGTTACAATGTGTTAGCACTTTTAAGTTGATATTCACCTGTTTCCATCCCCACATCCAAGTTAATTTACTGCGTATGTGCTGTTCGCAAGACTTCATGCTAGGGACTTTATATAGATTCCCTTTTCAATCTCTGCTCACTGCTGCTGAGAGGACAGGCAGGGAAGCATCGTGGTGCTGCAGGAAGGGCTGGAGCTTTAGCTGTGTTCCCATGCATTGGTCCATCCTGACAGTCTGTGTGACCTTGGAAAAATCACCTGATCTCTGAGTCTCAGTGTTTTCCTCTGTAAAGTATGAATCTAATGCTTGTATTACAAAATATGAAGTGTGAAAATTCTTAGAAGATTGACTTAGTTATTATTAGTTGCCTCTTTCCTTCCCTTAGATATATTTCATTTCCAAGCTTTAAACCTTCTGACTCATCCAGCAAAGTCAAGTTTGTTAGTGAAAACACCTACTTCATCATTATAGCATTGTATAACCAGAAGCAAATCATTGAGCCTGGCCCATTATAAAGTGGAAATTGAGTCAAAGACTTGCCCTAGGTCACACAGTTGATTATAGACTTAGAGATGGGATTGGAAATGCAGGCCTCTGGTTTTGATGGCATATTCTTTGCATTATTCAAACAAAAGGGCTTGATATAGTGTCTAACAGCATGGATTCTGGAGCCAGGTTGCCAGGTTTGAATCCTGATACTGGTCCTTACTAGCTTTATGATGTTGGGTAAGTTTTTCTTTTTCTTTAAATGTTTTATTGTTATCTTAATCACCATACATTACATCATTAGTTTTTGACGTAGTGTTCCATGATTCATTGTGCATAACCCACAGTGCTCCACGCAGAACGTGCCCTCCCTAATACCCATCACCAGGCTAACCCATCCCCCCTACCCCCCTCCCCTCTAGAACCGTCAGTTTCTTTTTCAGAGTCCATCATCTCTCATGGTTCGTCTCCCCCTCCAATTTACTCCCCTTCATTCTTCCCTCTTGCTATCTTCTTCTTTTTTTTTCTTAACCTATATTGCATTATTTGTTTCAGAGGTACAGATCTGTGATTCAACAGTCTTGAACAGTTCACAGCGCTCACCATAGCACATACCCTCCCCAATGTCTATCACCC
>NW_027397081.1:7717335-7914992 GCF_003265705.2 Callorhinus ursinus | reverse complement strand
TTTATCCATTCATCTGTCGATGGACATCTTGGCTCTTTCCACAGTTTGGCTATTGTGGACATTGCTGCTATAAACACTGGGGTACACGTACCCCTTCGGATCCCTGCATTTGTATCTTTGGGGTAAACACCCAGTAGTGCAATTGCTGGATCGTATGGTAGCTCTATTTTCAACTTTTTGAGGAACCTCCATACTGTTTTCCAGAGTGGTTGCACCAGCTTGCATTCCCACCAAGAGTGTAGGAGGGTTCCCCTTTCTCCGCATCCCCACCAACATCTCTCATTTCCTGACTTGTTAATTTTAGCCATTCTGACTGGTGTGAGGTGGTATCTCATTGAGGTTTTGATTTGGATTTCCCTGATACCGAGTGATGTTGAGCACTTTTTCATGGGTCTGTTGGCCATTTGGATGTCTTCTTTGGAAAAATGGCTGTTCATGTCTTCTGCCCATTTCATGATTGGATTATTTGTTCTTTGGGTGTTGAGTTTGAGAAGTACTTTATAGATTTTGGATACTAGCCCTTTATCTCATATGTCATTTCCAAATCTTTTCTCCCATTCTGTCGGTTGTCTTTTGGTTTTGTGGACTGTTTCTTTTGCTGTGCAAAAGCTTTTTATCTTGATGAAATCCCAATAGTTCATTTTTGCCCTTGCTTCCCTTGCCTTTGGTGATGTTTCTAGGAAGAAGTTGCTGCGGCTGAGGTCGAAGAGGTTGCTGCCTGTGTTCTCCTTTAGGGTTTTGATGGACTCCTGTCTCACATTTAGGTCTTTCAACCATTTGGAGTCTATTTTTGTGTGTGGTGTAAGGAAACGGTCCAGTTTCATTTTTCTGCATGTGGCTGTCCAATTTTCCCAACACGATTTGTTGAAGAGACTGTCTTTATTCCATTGGACATTCTTTCCTACTTTGTTAAAGATGAGTTGACCATAGAGTGGAGGGTCCATTTCTGGGCTCTCTATTCTGTTCCATTGATCTATGTGTCTGTTTTTGTGCCAGTACCATATTGTCTTGAGGATGACAGCTTTGTAATAGAGCTGGAAGTCCTGAATTGTGATGCCGCCAGCTTTGCTTTTCTTTTTCAATATTCCTCTGGCTATTCGGGGTCTCTTCTGGTTCCATACAAATTTTAGGATTATTTGTTCCATTTCTTTGAAAAAAGTGGATGGTATTTTGATGGGGATTGCATTGAATGTGTAGATTGCTCTAGGTAGCAATGACATCTTCACAATATTTGTTCTTACAATCCATGAGCATGGAACGTTTTTCCATTTCTTTGTGTCTTCCTCAATTTCTTTCCTGAGTATTTTATAGTTTTCTGAGTACAGATCCTTTGCCTCTTTGGTTAAATTTATTCCTAGGTATCTTATGGTTTTGGGTGCAATTGTAAATGGGATCGACTCCTTAATTTATCTCTCTTCTCTGTTGTTATTGGTGTTTAGGAATGCCACTGATTTCTGTGCATTGATTTTATATCCTGCCACTTTACTGAATTCCTGTATGAGTTCTAGCAGTTTTGGGGTGGAGTCTTTTGGGTTTTCCACATAAAGTATCATATCATCTGCAAAGAGTGAGAGTTTGACTCCTCTTTACCGATTTGGATACCTTTGATTTCTTTTTGTTGTCTGATTGCTGTGGCTAGGACTTCTAATACTATGTTGAATAGCAATGGTGATAGTGGACATCCCTGCCACATTCCTGACTTTAGGGGGAAAGCTCTCAGCTTTTCCCCATTGAGAATGATATTCGCTGTAGGATCAACCAGTTTCATTGATCTGTTCTACTGTTCTTTTGGTTTCTAGTTCATTGATTTCTGCTCTGATCTTTATTTCTCTCTCCTGCTGGGTTTAGGCTTTATTTGCTGTTTTTACTCCAGCTCCTTTAGGTTTAGGGTTAGGTTGTGTATTTGAGACCTTTCTTGTTTCTTTAGAAAGGCTTGTATTGCTATATACTTTCCTCTTAGGACTGCCTTTGCTGCATCCCAAAGATTTTGAACAGTTATGTTTTCATTTTCATTGGTTTCCATGAATTTATTTAATTCTTCTTTAATTTCCTGGTTGACCCATTCATTCATTAGTAGGATGCTCTTTAGCCTCCATGTATTTGAGTTCTTTCCAACTTTCCTCTTGTATTTGAGTTCTAGTTTCAAAGCACTGTGGTCTGAAAATATGCAGGGAGTGATCCCAATCTTTTGGTACCGGTTGAGACCTGATTTGTGACCTAGGATGTGATCTATTCTGGGGAATGTTCCATGGGCACTAGAGAAGAATGTGTATTCTGTTGCTTTGGGATGGAATGTTCTGAATATGTCTGTGAAGTCCATTTGGTTCAGTGTGTCATTTAAAGTCTTTATTTCCTTGTTGATCTTTTGCTTAGATGATCTTTCCATTTCAGTCAGGGGGTGTTAAAGTCCCCCACTATTAGTGTACTGTTTTCAATGTGTTTCTTTGCTTTTGTTATTAATTGGCTTATCTAATTGTCTGCTCCCACGTTAGGGGCATAGATATTTACAATTGTTAGATCTTCTTGTTGGATAGACCCTTTAAGTAGGATATAGTGTCCTTCCTCATCTCTTATTACAGTCTTTGGTTTAAAATCTCATTTGTCTGATATAAGGATTGCCACCTCAACTTTCTTTTGGTGTCCATTAGCACGGTAAATGGTTTTCCACCCCCTCACTTTCAATGTGGGGGTGTCTTTGGGTCTAAAATGAGTCTCTTACAGACAGCATATTGATGGGTCTTGTTTTTTAATCCAGTCTGATAGCCTGTGTCTTTTGACTGGGGCATTTAGCCCATTTACATTCAGGTTAACTATTGAAAGATATGAATTTAGTGCCATTGTATTGCCTGTAAGGTGACTGTTACTGTATATTGTCTGTGTTCCTTTCTGGTCTATGCTGCTTTTAGGCTCTCTCTTTGCTTAGAGGACCCCTTTCAATATTTTTGGAGGGCTGGTTTCGTGTTTGCAAATTCCTTTAGTTTTTGTTTGTCCTTTTTATCTCTCCTATTTTCAATGACAGCCTAGCTGGATATAGTATTCTTGGCTGCATATTTTTCTCGTTTAGTGCTCTGAAGATATCATGCCAGTCCTTTCTGGCCTGCCAGGTCTCTGTGGATAGGTCTGTTGCCAGTCTAATATTTCTACCATTGTAGGTTACAGATCTCTTCTCCCGAGCTGCTTTCAAGATTTTCTCTTTGTCTCTGAGACTCGTAAGTTTTACTATTAGATGTCGGGGTGTTGACCTATTTTTATTGATTTTGAGAGGGGTTCTCTGTGCCTGCCTCCTGGATTTTGATGCCTGTTTCTTTCCCCACATTAGGGAAGTTCTCTGCTATAATTTGCTCCAATATACCTTCTGCCCCTCTCTCTCTTCTTCTTCTGGGATCCCAATTATTCTAATGTTTCATCTTATCGTATCACTTATCTCTCGAATTCTGCCCTCGTGGTCCAGTAGCTGTTTATCTCTCTTTTTCTCAGCTTCTTTATTTTCCATCATTTGGTCTTCTCTATCACTAATTCTCTCTTCTGTCTCATTTATCCTAGCAGCTAGTGCCCCATTTTTGATTGCACCTCATGAATAGCCTTTTTGATTTCGACTTGGTTAGATTTTAGTTCTTTTATTTCTCCCAGAAGGGTTTCTCTAATAACTTCCATGCTTTTTCCAAGCCCAGCTAATATCTTTAAAATCATGATTCTGAACTCTAGGTCTGACATTGTACTAATGCCCATATTGAGTAGGTCCCTGGCAGACAGTACTACCTTTTGTTCTTTTTGTTGAGGTGTTTTTTTTCGTCTTGTCATTTTGTCCAGAGGAGAGTAGATGAATGAGAGAAGAAAATGCTAACAGGTTAACAACGTCCCCAGAAAATATACTCTAAACAAATCAGAAAAGACCTGAAACCAGGGGAAAAGAAAGGGAAAGAAAGAAGAAAGAAAGCAAAAAAAATAAAGAAAGAAAAAGACAAAAACAGAACAAACCAAAAAACAGAATATGATCAAATATGATAAGGCTAGTGCATAGATCAGTGCCACACACTAGATATTGGGTGTATTTTGGGCTGTTAGAAGAAAGTGCCTCCTAAAATTTTAAAGAAAGAAAGACTTATATATGTACAAAATAAGGGTTGATACAATGAAGGGATGGAATATGACTGTAAAGATGCAAATTATAAAAGATTTTATAAAAGGAATTGATAAGGTGCTTGAAAAAAGAAAGAAGAGGATTAAAAAAAAGAAAGAAAAAGTGGGGAGAGAATGTGATCAGGCAGGAGACTAGAACAAAGCCATACACTAGAAATTTAGGGTATATTTTGATATGTTAGAAGAAACTGTATCTCAAAATTTTAAAGAGAGAACAAGTTATATATATATGTCGAAAATAAGGGTAACTACTATGAAGGGATAGAATATGACTCAAAATGAAAAATAAGTGTTTTTTTTTAAAAAAGGGATTGATAAGATGTTGGTTGAAAAAGCGAAAAAGAAAATTTCAAAAAAAAAAAGTTAAAAAAATTAACTTTGAAAGACTAATGAATCATGGTAAAAAAGCCATGAATTCTATGTGCAGTATTCCCCTAGCGCTGGAGTTCTCCCGTTCTCCTTGATCGGTAAACTTGGTCTTGGCTTGCTGGCTGTTCGTGCTGATCTTCTGGGGGAGGGGCCTGTTGCCGTGGTTCCTAAATGTCTTTGCCGGAGGCTGAATTGCCCCGCCCTTGTCGGTCCGGGCTAAGCAAGCTGCTCGGGTTTGTTCTCGGGAGCTTTTGTTCCCTGCAAGCTCTCGGTACAGCTTTGGAGGATGAGAGTGAAAATGGCGGCCTCCCAATCTCCGCCCCGTTGGAGTCGAAAACTCGAGGCCCCGCTCCTCAGTGCACCCCCAGAGAAAAGCAGTCAGTCACTCCCGTGTCCCCGGTCTCCGGCCGCACTCCGCGCTCACCCGGCCTGTGACAGAGCGTTTCTATCTCTGGCACCCGACCCCGTGTGGAGTCTCCAAACCCAGCAGATCCCTGCGGTGCGTTCCCGCGCCGCTCCTCCCGGTGGAGGAAGGGGAGTCTCCCCGGCTCTGCCGCTTGTTGGGTCCCTGCTGGAGGCGCAGTGGCCCGACTGGGCCGCGGATCACAGTTTATGGCCACCCCGAGCTGAGAGCCCGCGCCTCGGCTCCGTCTCTGCAGCCTGCTTCCCTGCTCCGATCCCTGGGAGCTCTGCCGCACTCAGGCAACCCCGGTCTTCCTGTGACCCCGAGGGTCCTGAGACCCCACTGTCCCCTAAGAGGGTTCAACCCCCCGCTTAGCCACTGCAGTGACGTCCCTCAGCGGAGCCAACTTCTACAAGTTCCGATTTTTTGATTCTGTCACTTGCCAGAAGCGGCCGATGGAGGCCCCCTCCCCCACCGTCTATCCTCCCGAATATGGCCTCTGATTCACTTCTTCCGCTCATCCTACCTTCCAGAAAATGGTCTTTTCTGTTCAGAGAGGTGTTGCTATTCTTTTCTTCAATCTCCTGTTGAGTTCGTAGGTGTTCAGAATGGTTTGATCCCTATCCAGCTGAATTCCTGAGACCAGAGGAAATCGAGGTCTCCTACTCCTCTGCCATCTTGCTCCGCCCCCCCCCCCATGTTGGGTAAATTTTTAAACAAGGGATAATAACCTATCTCGTAAGATTATAAGGAAGACTAAATGGGTCTTATATATGTAAATTCCTTAATGTAATCACCAGCACATAATCAGTGCTCTATGTATGAAGGTTATTATTATTACTACTAGTAATAGAAACAGTAGTAACAACAGAAGTAGGAGTACACAGAATCCTCATAGAAAGACTCTCTTAGAACCACAGCAGATTAGAAATAAAAAGGATGAAAGATGCAGTCTAGAAGCTAGCTGGACTCTAATATTAAATTCATTTTACAAAACAATTATATTTCTAGGTCTGGCCTGATGCAAGATTAACTCAGAGCACTTTGGATTTATTCTTGGCAGACCCTGACCACTCTTGAGGTCTCCCTAGGCAGAAGTTCAAAGTATGCTTGGAATGATTCTGAGACACAGAGGATTGCCCTGGTTTGCTTGGCCCCTCCGGATGAAGGGTCTCGAGGAGAGCCATATGTGCCAAAGCTATGAATCAAGATGAGACACACAAAGAATTGGCCGGTTTGAGATAAGGATGCTAGGATGAGAGATCCACATCAGAAGGTGTTAGAGAACTAGGGCAGCAGCTGTTTGCTAGCTGGCTTCTGCTTCCTTTTGGTCAGTTCACTCCTGTTGTGCATGACTACACACACACACACACACACACACACACACACACACACACACACACGTGCACGCATGCGTGTGCACTAACATTGCCTTACCTAGGCTATCCCCCATTGTGTTCTACAAATTTCGCATTACCTCATTTCCTTTTTTTCTCTGTTATGTTAACATCATTTTAATACTCATCTAAAGTAGATGATAACACATCATTCTTTCATATGCAAGGAGTACATTTATGCTCTAGAGTGGTTTACTAAGGACTGTGGTCAGATCTACTTTCACAACAATGAAAAACCACCTCTACCTGTGATTGTTTAGTGTGAACTTTCCAGATATGGTAACTGGAATGAATTGAATGACCTCATAAAGGCCATTCTCATACTGAAGACTCTAAGATAGTTGTGGTAACAGTTTGATATAATTTATAGGAAAGGTCAGTTACTAGACTTTCTTTTGGAATTCTGTAAACCTTTCATATCTAGATACAGTTTCTTGGTACAAGGCTTTCAAATAAAATTTTGAGTTTTAGAGGGAATTTTTAAAAATCCTTAATACCTTTTCAAAATCACAATAAACTATATAGACACATTATCTTAGAAGAAAACCTGTGCCAGATACCCCTCATCGTGCTGCACTCTATGCCAGCCAGCTCTGCAGGGGGCCTCTTCCTACAGTTTGGGACCGTGTGTCCATAGGTTTTCATTGAGAGACCCATAGATAATTCAAGGTGTGTGATCAGAAGAACACAAAGTTAGAAATTTGATACATGAAGATTGCCAGCCGCCTGCAAGATTCCTCTTTCCTTGTGAGGAACATTTTCCAAAGTTGTAAAATTTGGTTGTAAAGGAAAGAGACAGCTATTGCTTTATAAGGTGGCAAAGTTGGCAAATTTTTACCAAAATGGAACCCATTGCTTTGTTAAGCTTTTGTTAAAAAGTTTTCCAGAGAGAGCACTTTGACAAGCTCCTTAACCTGTTAAGGCCTCACTTTCCTCATCTATAAAATGAGGATAACTCATAAGGGATTCAGAGAGTTGATACTATAATGTATCTGGCACACTGTAATATTATGTAAGTTTTTTTGGTAAATAAAACTATTGAAAATATGTAAATCCTTGCTCTGCCCTGTCACATGATGTATAATATCTTAGTGTTCCACATTTAGGTCTTGTTTTCTCAACTTGAGTATCTGCCTTGTGAGTGAAGGGACCAAGTGTTTTCTGTTCTTCACATCTGCATGTTCAGTGCTGGCTGTGGAACAGAAACTCTGTAATGTTAGCTGAGTTAAATGAGTGATTCCTTCCTCCCCCAGCTAAGTAGGACAGCTCTCAGTTGGAGTGGGAAGGAGGCTAAGAGTCCACTACCGCATGAGAAAGTAACACAGCCAGCGTCAGAAAATCACAAGAAATATCAGTTCTGGAGTGACTGACTGTTTAATGGGTGTGAGGTAATGCCCGCATGTTTACCGTACCATCTGTACTGTGAGTCACTGCTGGTGGTTCTCTGATGGATAGCTCCTGTTGTATTGAGAAGACACAGAGAATGGGGGCTCCTTCCTGCTCAGTCACTGTATGACCTTGGTAGAGTCACCTAACATTTCTGCAGCAGGGACTGTCTGCTCATCTGTCAGTGGTGGGGAGGCGGGGAGAGTGAGGTTGCCTAAATCGTTTATGTACTTCTTCCTCCAGCTCCCAACGCCACAGTTTTGTTTCTTTATGCTAATTGCAACTTCACCACATGGAGAATGGAAAATGGTATGAATGCTCCTTGCAGACCTTTTTATCACAACTCTTACATCCCCAGGAGTGTGTCTGTCACGCTACTAAGGGCTATGTATCCTTTCTGTCCTCTTTCGTTGCCAAGGTCAAGCATTTGCTGTTTATCATTCTAATGTCATCTTGGTAGCCAACCTCCATAAGGGCCCCAGTGATTCCCACCTCCTGGTATTCACGCTCTTGTCTAATCCCCTCCCACACTGATCAGAATTGATCTGTGTAACCAGTAGAATATTGCAAAAATGATGGTGTATCACTTTTAAGATTAAGGCCGAGCTTGTCTTAATTGTCATACTCTCTCTGTCTCTCTGATGACTTGTTCTGTGGGAAACCATGTCCTGAGCAGTCCTATGGAGATGCCTATAGGGGAGGATCTGAAGCCTCCAACCAACAGCCAAATGAGTGAGCTTGGAATCGGATTTTCCAACCCCAGTCAAGTTTTCAGAGATTGCAGCCCCAGCCTCACTATGGCCTCGTAAGTGATCTGAGCCAGACCCAGCCAGCTCAGCCACTCCTTGGTTCCTCACCATTAGAAACTGTGTGAGATAATAAATGTTTGTTTTAAGCTGCTATGTTTGGGGTAATCTGTTAGGCAGCAATAGATAACCAATAGTCATCTTCAGTTTATTAAACTAGCTTTCTAGAGTGTTTCTCCCATGTACCTTTTATGTATTCTCATAGCTAGAAGTGGAAAGATGGAAACAGATACTGTGTCCATTTGTAAATGAAAATGCTCACTTTCCAAATCACATAATTTGTTGGGAAAGGGGCCAGATGACAGTCTTTCTTTCTTTAAACAGATATAGTTTATACCATATAAGTCATCCATTTAAAGTATACAATTCAGTTGTTTTAAAAATATTCACAGAATTGTGCAGCTATTACCACAGTTGTCTTTTTTTAAGATTTTATTTATTTATTTGAGAGAGAGAGCGCGTGGGCACAAGTGATGGGAGGAGCAGAGGGAGAAGGAGAATCTGAAGCAGAATCCCTGCTGAGCGGTGAGGTGGACACAGGGCACTGTCCCGCTACTGCAAGATCATGACCTGACCCGAAACCAAGAGTCAGATCCTTAACTAACTGAAGCCACCCAGGCACCGCCCTATTACCACAGACTTAAAGCATTCTCATCCCTCCTAGAAGAAACCCCATAGCCATGAGCTGCCCTTCCTTTTTATTTCTCATGTCCCTTCTTCCCCTGTCTCCAGTACTAAGCAGCCACTCTTCTCTTTTCTGCTCCTATAGTTTTATCTCTTCTAGACATTTCATATAAATGCCGGCATGCACTATGTGGTCTTTTTTGACTGGCTTCTTCCAGTTAGTGTTATGTTTTCAAGGTTCTTCCATGTTGTACCTTGAATTAGTACTTCATTACTTTTAATTGTGAAATAATATTTCATTAGGTGGATAGATACACCACATTTTGTTTATTTGCTCGTTGATGGACATTTGGGTATTTTCTATTTTTTAGCTATTATGAATAATGCTGCTGTGAAAATTCACATACAAGTTTCTGTGTGGATGTATGTTTCATTTCCCTTGGATATATATCTAGGGTGGAATTGCTGGGTCATGTGATAACTCTGTGTTTAGCTTTTTAAGGAACTGCCAAACTCATTTTCCAACGCAGCTGCACCATCGTACTCCCGCCAGCAACACATAAGGGCTCTGCTTTTTCCACGCCCTTAACAACTCTTGTTATTTTCTGGCTTTTTGACTGTAGCTCTCTCAGCCAGAACAAAGAGGCGCCTCTTCCTGGTTCCCATTTCATTATGATGTTGAGCATCTTTTCATGTGTTTGCTTGCCATTTGTATCTTTTGAGGGAAATGTTCTATTTAAAACTTAGACATTTTTAATTGGGTTACTTTTTATTAGTTGTAAGAGTTCTTTATGTATTGCCAAACAGTATTCTTAATATGATGTGCATATATGTACAAAGCAAAACACAGGATTGTGGCATTAATTTGAGGCTTGTGAGGTCCCCAAAGCCCTTGAACCTGAAACATCTGGATAATTGAAGGCCAACCAAGCTTCAGTTGTTCACTTTATTTTTTATTTATACCTTGGTTTTGGTTGCTTTTTTTTCTCCTTCATTGAAACTAACCTTTCTGTTTTGAGAAAAAAATAATTTCTACAAGCATGGTCCTTTAGGAGATTTCTGTGATGCATACTCTATAAATTAACTTTTAAGAGATTTAATAATCCTAACTTTTTGATAACTATGGCTTTCTGGAGTATCTAGTTTTTGTTTGTTCTTTAAAAACATAGCTGTTAGAAAGTTATACATGTATGTTTTAGAAAATCTGAAAAATGCAGGGAGGTAAAAATGAAATTTTGATCTGTATTCATGGATATCCCTCTTGATACCTTTTTCTGTCATTTGGCTTCAAAGTTTATGTACATAATTCTATGATTGAATCATCAACATCATATCTGATGCTGTGTATGGTAGAAATATTCTCTACCTACTGTATTTATGTGTCGTGTATGTAAATATATTGAAAATAAATAAAATTCTATGGATTTGCTTTAACTTATAACATGAAGTATGGAGCTAAGGAATAAATATGCTAAGCTTTTGGAAGTTGTAACAACATATATGTTTTATTTCTGACATCTCAGCTTTTTCCTACAAAAATGTTGTCTTTTATTCAGACTGCCCACCATGAGGGAGGCACTCTTACTAGATAAGAGTTTTTCTGTACTAGCCTTCAGGGAGCTCACCATCAAGTAGATAAGGAAAAAAAATGTCAGAAATAAATTTAATAGATTATAAGTGCTATAATGAAGGTAGAAATAAAACAACAAAGCAACTGCCTTAGGCCTTGAGGGAAAGTGTTACAGAGGTGATACTGTCTATGCTGGGGTTTGATGGATGAATAGGAGTTTCTTAGCAGAGGGAACAGGTGACATAATGTTCTACTAATGAGAATATAAATTAGAGCTCAGAGTTTTTAGGAAGGAGTGACAGGTGATGAGGGTAGCAAAACAAAGACCAGAATGGGAATTGCCTTTGTCAGGCTGAGTACTTTGGATTTCTAGGTAGTAGAGCAATAATCTAAGAAAATCAGAATTAGTGGTGTGATTTAATTTTTGTTTTTGAAAGACAGCTCTATCAAAGAATTGATTGGAAGAGAGATGGTTGAGGCAGGTAGACTATTTAGGAGACAGGTGAAAATAATTCAGGCAAATGATAATGAAGAGCTTATATGGTGAAGGGGAAAATCCAGAGAGTGAGAATCAAATTTGGATATTAAGAATGAAGTTTCTAGGTTTTGAAGACTGGATAAATATGGTGACATTAACAGATTGGCTAATTGAGCAAATTTTCAACATGGTGAATTTTAATGGTGTAGGACAGTGTGTTAATGTTGGCAATACTAATAAAAGCTATAATTTAAATCGAATGCTTACCATTTACCAGGTTCCTAATTAAGTATTTTGTGTATATATTTTTAAGTGACTTTTTCATTTTATAGTAAAGATATTTAATCTTAGAAATTTAAAATAATTTAGCTTAAGCCTCTCAGCTGTCAAGTAAAGGAGTTGAAATTTAAATTTATTTCTCTATGATGTTACAATTTGTGACCTTACCCAACATACTATATACTGCCTCAATAAAATCATTTCAATTTTTAGAATTTGCTATCTCATAAGATAAAGAAAGAACATTCCTAGAAGCTAGGTTTATGAAACTTCATTATTACTATTATAATCTCTTTGTGGCCATTAGAGTCTGTCTGTTGTAATTTCGTGTGGACAAATGAGAGATCATCACTTTAAATGAAAGTGATAGAATGAATTGCTCTGAAATGATTCTCTACTTTTATCTCCAACTCAAAGAAGCTAAAAATTCCTATAAATTACATTGTTTAATGTAATTATTTACTTAACTCTGGGTATTTTCTAGTATAAAGCAGGGAAGTTGAAATGTTATATATTGCATTTTATATTACTTGGGTTTGTTTTCACTTTTTCCTATAATTTTTTAATATCTAAGTTTCTGGCCTGTGCCAGAGAATAGGATTGTATGGTGTGTGATTTCTAAGTTTTCTTTATGATTTGTTACATAGACATGTATGTTGAAAAGTACGTTACCTGTTATGTAAATCATCAGTCCCTTCCTGATACTCGGTCCTTTTGCTCTGTCACTCACTGCGGGAGCTCTGGGGAGCTGTGTAGTGTTTTCCGCTTCAGTTGTGGACAGGTCTATTTCTTCTTCTTATTCTGTTAGTTTTAAACCTATATTGTGAGACTGATAAAGCTCAGGATAGTTTTATCTTTTATCAACTGGAAATATCTTTCTTTTGTCCTATTTATTTCTTTTGTCTCTGTCCCCTTTGGCTCAGCAGAATGTGTTTGAGATTCATCCATGTTACATACATCAGAAGTTTGTTCCTTTTTATTGCCAAGCAATACTCCATTTGTGGAGATCCCACAGTTAAGCTTCTTCATTTGCCTGTCGATAGACATTTGAGTTGTTTGCAGTTTGGGGCTATTATGAAGAAAACTGCTGTGAACATTTGTATGCAAGTCTTTTCTGTTTTCACTCTATTGAGTAAATACCACAGAGTTAAATTACTGGATCATATAATGTTTCTTTACCTTTAAAATAAACTGTCAGACTTTTTTCTAAAGTGTTTTTGCTATTTTACATACCCACCAACAATGCATAAGATCTCCCGTTGTTTCACATCCTGGCCCAAACTTAGTAAATGAATGACAGTGTAAAAATTCTTAGCCTTAGGGCGCCTGGGTGGCTCAGTCGTTAAGTGTCTGCCTTCGGCTCAGGTCATGATCCCAGGGTCCTGGGATCAAGCGCCGCACCAGGCTCCTTGCTCCGCGGGAAGCCTGCTTCTCCCTCTCCCACTCCCCCTGCTTGTGTTCCCTCTCTCGCTGTGTCTCTCTGTCAAATAAATAAAATCTTAAAAAAAAAAAAATGTAGCCTTTCTACTGAGTATATAGTGGTATCTCATTATGGTTTTCATTTGCCTTTTCCCGAAGACTAAGATATTCGGCATATTTCATGTAATTATTGCCCATTTTCCTTTGTGAAGTGAACTTTTGTGCATTTATTTGTAAACCTAGGGAATTATAAGAGTTCTTTATGTATTCTGGATATATAGGTCCTTTGTCAAATATGTACAGTGAAAATATTTCCTCTAAATCTGTGTTGTCTTTTCATTTTCTTTAATAGTGCTTTTTGAAGAACAAAAATTTGTAGTTACAATGAAGTCTAATTTAACAAGTTTTCTCTTTGATAGCTTATATGTATGTGCCTTATCTAAGAAATATTTGAATATTTGCAAGTCTCAAAGATAGTATCCTATGTTTTCTTCTATGCTAGGCCTATGATCAAGTTGGTTTAATTTTTGTATATGGTATAAAGTAAGGTAGGTTTAAGGTTTATCATTTTTCCTTACAGATACCCAGTTGTTGAAATACCAATGACTGTAAAGTATTTCTTTTGCCAGTTGGGAAAATAGGGCCTATGTTTTCCTTCTGGAAACTTTGTCAAAAACCAACTCACCATATTTGTGTAGGTCTACTTCTAAACTCCATTCTTTTCCATCAGTCTATATGCCTGTCCTTGCCAATATCATAATATCTTTATTACTGAACTTTCTAATAAGACGTTCATGGTTTTTGTTGATATTGTAACTTTTTATCTCATGTTCCATTTGATAATTGCTAATATATAGAAATATAGCTGTCTTTGTTTCTTGACCTTTAATCCTTTGATCTTACTAAATTCACTTATTAGTTGTTAGCCTTTTAAAAAAAAACTCTATTACCTTTAATGTAAATTTCTCAGAATATTCTGTATACACATTTATTTCCTTTGAGAATAAAGACAGTTTTACTTCTTCCATTCTGACCTGTTCAATTTTTCTTCTCTTTTCTTACTTTAATGTACTAGCTAGAACCTCTGGTATACTGTTTAATAGAAGTGGTATGAACAGACTTAACTTTTTTGTTCCTCATTTTAGGCAGGACAGTATTTAGCCTTTCACCATGACATATGATATTAGCTAGCTATAGAGTCTTTTTGTAGCTTTCCAGTATTAAATTGAGGAATTACCTTTTAATTCCAGTTTTTTAGTGTTTTGTCATGTATGGGTATTGAATTTTGTCAAACACTTCTCTTGCAACTTTGAAATGATCATATGTTGTTGTTGCTTTCTTTTTTTAGTCTAACTATAGTGAATTACAGTTTTTTTAAATAAACTTTTATTTTAGAATAGGTTTAGATTTACAGAAAAGTTGCAAGAATATTACAGAGTTTCTGGGTACCATCAACCAGTATACCTTGTTAACATCTCAAAATACTGTAGTACCTTTGTCACAACTAATGAACCAGTATTAATACATTGTTATTAACTGAAGGTTATACTTCTCAGATTTTTACCTAATGTCCTTTTTTTCTATGCCAGGATCTCATCCCAAGTACAGTATTAGATTTAGTCGTTATATCTTCCTTAAGCTCCTCTAGACTATGACAGTTTCTCAGACCTTTCTTGTTTTTGATGACCTTGATATTTTTGAGGCATTTAGTAGAATGTCCTTCATTTTGGGTTTGTCTGATGTTTCTTACAGTTAGAGCAGGGTTATGTGTGGATTTATAAAGTATTTGCAGTCCATATACATTAGGGATAGGGCTGCAGTTTTCCTGTACTCTCTTTGTCTGGTTTGGGCACTAGGATAATGGTGGCCTCATAAAATGATCTGGGCAGTGCTCCCTCCTCCTTCTGGAAGGGTGTATAAGGAAATGGCCAGTATTTCCTCCTAAAATGCTTGGTAGAATTCACTAGTAAAGTTATCTAGGGTTTGAGGGGTTTTTTTTCTGGGAAAGTTTTAAATTATGATTTTAATATGTTTAACAGAGATAAAACATTCCTTCTTGAGTTAGTTTTGGTAATTTGTTTATTTCAAGGAATGCGTACACTTCATCCCAGTTGTCAACTTAATCACCACAAAGTTATTCATAATATTTTTTGTTTTTAATATCTGTAAGAACTGTCATTGCAGTTTCTTTTTTTTTTTAAAGATTTTATTTATTTATTTGACAGAGAGGGAATACAAGGCAGGGGGAGTGGGAAAGGGAGAAGCAGGCTTCCCGCCAAGCAGGGAGCCCGACACAGGGCTTGATCCCAGGACCCTGGGATCATGACCTGAGCCAAAGGCAGATGCTTAACAACTGAGCCACCCAAGCACCCCTATTTCTTTCATTCTTGATATTAGTAATTTCTGAATTATTTTTTTTCCTAGATCAGTCTAGTTAGAGATGATGCATCAGTTTTATTTATCTTTTCAAAGAACCAGCTTTTGGTTTTGTTGCTTTTCCTCATTGTGTGTTCATTTGTTATTTCATTGATTTTTTGTTGTTGTTTTTTAAAGACTTATTGTAATTATCAGTAAAGAACTCATATATAAGTAGGCAGTTTGATGAATTTTTACATATTATGTCCATGAAACTGCCACTACAATCAAGATAATGAACATTTTCATAACCTCCAAAAGTTTCCTCATGTGCCCTTGTGATTCATTTGTGGTTGCTACCCTACCAACCTGTCCTCAGGCGATCAGTGATCTGTTTGATGTCACCATAGGTTAGTTTGCATTTCTGAGAATTTCATATAAATATACCATGTTACTTTTTATTGCTGAGCAGTATTGTACTGTGTGGGTATACCATAAATTGTTTATCCCTTTTAACTACTGGTAGGATTTTTGACAATTTTGAGATTAAAAATAAAGCTGCTTTGTACATTCATGTACAGCATTTGTGTGTACTTTTACTTCATATGTTTTTACTTTTCGGTAAGTACCAAGAATTAGAATCTCTGGGTTGTATGGTAGATGTATTAAGAAACTGCCAAAGTATTTTCCAAAGTGGTTATACCATTTTATATTCCCAGTAGCAGTGTATGGAAGTTACAGTTCCACATCCACATCTTCACCCACACTGAGTATGGTCGTCTTTTAAAAATTTTAGTCATTCTTGTATGTGTGTTATACCTCCTTGTGGTTTTAATTTGTATTTTCCTGATTACTAATGAAGTTGAGCATCTTTTCATGGGTTTATTTGGCATCCATATATCATCTTTGGTAAAGTGTCAGTTCACATCACTTATTCATGTTGAGGGTTTTTTTTTTTTTTGTCTTACTGTTGAATTTTAAGTATTCTTTATAAATTCCAGATCTATGCTGCCCATTATGGTAGCCACGAACCACTGGCAATTTAAATTTTAATTAATTAATTAATTGTTTTATTATATTCAGTTAGTATATAATACCTCATTAGTTTTTGATGTAGTGTTCAACGATTCATTAGTTGTATATAACACCCAGTGCTCATCACCACACGTGCCCTCCTTAATACCTATTATGCTGTTACCCCATTCCCCCACCCGCCTCCCTTCTGTAACCCTCAGTTTGTTTCCTGGAGTCCAGAGTCTCTCATGGTTTGTCTTCCTCTCTGACTTACTCCCATTCAGTTTTCCCTCCCTTCCCCTGTGGTCTTCTCACTGTTCCTTATGTCCCACATATGAGTGAAACCATATGATAATTGTCTTTCTCCGCTTGACTTATTTCACTTAGCATAATCTCCTCTAGTTCCATCCATGTAGATGCAAATGGTGGGTATTTATCCTTTCTGATGACTGAGTAATATTCCATTGTATATATGAACCACATCTTCTTTATCCATTCATCTGTTGAAGGATGTCTCAGCTCTTTCCACAGTCTGGCTGTTGTGGACATTGCTGCTATGAACATTGGGGTAGAGGTGCCCCTTCTCTTCTCTACGTCTGTATCTTTGGGGTAAATACATAGTAGTACAATTACTGGGTTGTAGGATAGCTCTATTTTTAACATCTTGAGGAACCTCCATACTGTTTTCCAGAGTGACTATACCAGCTGCATTCCCACCAACAGTGTAGGAAGGTTCCCCTTTCTCTGCATCCTTGCCAACACTTGTTTCCTGCCATTCTAACTGGCATAAGGTGGTATCTCATTGTGGTTTTGATTTGTATTTCCCTGATGGCTAATGATGATGAACATTTTTTCATGTGTCTGTTAGTCATTTGTATGCCTTCTTTGGAGAAGTGTCTGTTCATGTCTTCTGCCCACTTATTGACTGGATTATTTGTTTTTTGGGTGTTGAGTTTGAGAAGTTCTTTATAGATCTTGAATACTAGTCCTTTACCCATAATGTCATTTGCAAATATCTTCTCCCATTCCACAGGTTGCCTCTGAGTTTTGTTGACTGTTTCCTTTGCTGTGCAGAAGCTTTTTATCTTGATGAAGTCCCAAAAGTTCACTTTAAATTGAATACTATAAATGCAGTTCCCTAATCACACTAGCTACATTTCAAGTACTCATTTAGTTACATATGAATAGCGGCTACCTACTAGTGTGGATAGAAAATATTTCCATAATCTCAGAAAATTCAGTTGCCAGTATAGTTCTAAATAGAAGTCCCTTATTGAGTCATGTGTTTTGTGACTATTTTTTTCCAGTACGTAGCTTGCCTTTTCATTACAATAATGATGTCTTTCCAAGAGCCAAGTTTTAAATTTTGATGAAGTCTGTTATTTTTTTCTTTTACACTTTTGTGCATTCTATGTACTATTAAATTTTTTTTCTAGACCCAAGGCCAACATCTTTTCCTGTGCATTATGGTAGAATTTTTATAGTTTCAGATTTTACATTTAGGGCTACGATCCATTTTGAGTTAATTTTTGTATCTCATATGAGATCAGCGTCAATACTTACACTGCATATGGCCATCCAGTTGTTTCAGCACTGGGTTTTTTTTGTTGTTGTTGTTTAATTTTTTATTGTTATGTTAATCACCATACATTACATCATTAGTTTTTGATGTAGTGTTCCATGATTCATTGTTTGTGTATAACACCCAGTGCTCCATGCAGAACATGCCCTCTTTAATACCCATCACCAGGCTAACCCATCCTCCCACCCCCCTCCCCTCTAGAACCCTCAGTTTGTTTTTCAGAGTCCATCGTCTCTCATGGTTCGTCTCCCCCTCCAATTTCCCCCCTTCATTCTTCCCCTCCTGCTGTCTTTTTTTTTTTTAACATATATTGTATTATATGTTTCAGAGGTACAGATCTGTGATTCAACAGTCTTGCACAATTCACAGAGCTCACCATAGCACATACCCTCCCCAGTGTCTATCACCCAGCCACCGCATCCCTCCCACCCCCCACCACTCCAGCAACCCTCAGTTTGTTTCCTGAGATTAAGAATTCTTCATATCAGTGCGGTCATATGATACATGTCTTTCTCTGATTGATTTCACTCATCAGCACTGTTTTTGAAAAGATTTTTCTGTCCCCACTTAATTATCTCTGCACTATTGTCAGATAATCATTTGACTGTGTAAGTGTGTGTCCACTTCTGGACACTATTCTCTTCATGCTAGTATCACACTTTCTTGATAACTGTGGCTTTAAAGTATGTTTTTAAATCAGGTTGTGAGAGTTCAACTTTGTTCTTACCTTTCAAAATCATTTTGGTATCAGGTCCTATAAGTTTCCATAGGAATTTTTTAATCAGTTTGACAGTTTCTATAAGAATGTTGCTGAGATTTTATTGATAATTGCATTTTACTGACATCAATGTGAGTAAAATTGACATTTTAGCAATATTGAGACTTGCCATCCATGAACACAATATTTCATTTATTTCAGTCTGCTTTTATTTCTCTCAACAATATTTTACAGTTTTCACCATCTTGCATATATTTTGTCAAATTTATCCCTGGGTATTCTAAATTGTTTGATGCTAATATAAGTGGTACAGTTTAAAATTTTTAATTTCCAATTGTTCACTGCTAACATATAGAGAAATCACATAGTAATTGTGTCTGGTAACTTTATTAAATGTACTGTTAGTTCCAATAGCATTTTTTGGTAGAGTCATCAGGAATTTCTGTATTCACAATCACATCATCTTTCACTCAATGCCGCTTATATTAATGAGGTTTCTCCACTTTGGCCACTGGGAACTTGAACTATTTCCACCCCTCTATTAGTTCTACCTGCTTTTTTCTAATATTAATACATAATAGTAATGTTAGTATCTTTTTTATGCTTGATCAGTCTACCAAAAGTTTAACAATTTTTGTAAAGATTTTATTTATTTGAGAGAGAAAGAGAGAGAGAATGAACAGGGGGGAGGGGCAAAGGGAGAGGGAGAAGCAGACTCCCTACGGAGCAGGGAGCCCAACATGAGGCTCGATCCCAGGACCCAGAGATCATGACCTGAGCCAAAGGCAGATGCTCAACCCACTGAGCCACCCAGGCACCCCAGGTTTAACAATTTTTATCAATATCCTCAAAGAACCAGCTTTTGATTTCATTAATTTTGTCTGTTTTCTGTTTCCCATTTCAGTGATTTCCACTTTGATCTTGAGTATTCCCTTCTTCTTGTTTTGGGTTTAATTTGCTATTGTTTTTAAGTTTATTTTTTTAAATTTTTTAAAGGTTTTATTTATTTATTTGACGGAGAGAGACACAGCGAGAGAGGGAACACAAGCAGAGGGAGTGGGAGAGGGAGAAGCAGGCTTCCGCGGAGCATGGAGCTGGATGTGGGGCTCGATCCCAGGACCCTGGGATCATGACCTGAGCAGAAGGCAGACGCTTAACGCCTGAGCCACCCAGGCGCCCCTGTTTTTAAGTTTCTTAAGATAGAAGTTGAGATCGTTGTTCTAAGATCTTTCTTCCTTTCTAACATCGGCATTGAACAGCAGAAATTCCTCCCCAAGTGCTACTTCGGTGGCATCCACAAATTCTGATATGCAGTGTTTTCCTTTTCAATTGAAAACACTTTCTAATTTTCCTTTTGATTTATTTCCTCTTTGATAAATGGGTTGTTTAAAAATGTAGTTTTCAGTATGACAAGATGTTCTTGGTACATCTTGTGTATTTCCTGCCTCAGATCTGGAATCAGGTATTTCTTCAAGACTATAATCTGGGCAGTTGGGGCATTCATTGCGTCTAGGTTGGTCATCATTTTTAGGTCTTTTCAGTGGCTATCATAAGGAGACTGTAACTTCTTTAGAGACAAAATATGTCATAACTGAATATAGATTGATTTCCAACTCAGATTCGAGACTACAGGTGTTTTACTTAACATAGTTTATGTTAATATTTATGTTTCCTTTCTCTCATGCTGAGAATACCACTCCCAATGACTCTGGGAATGTAGGAAGTAGAATTTCAAATAATTACTCCCATTATCTTGAAATATATACATAATAACACTTTCAGAATTATCAACATTGCTGCCACAAATGATTACTGAAAATAGTTTGATTTTTTTAAGCAATTATCCTTATCTTTATGGCATATCCCAGCAGTAATTGTTATATGACTGTTTTTAATAAAGTCACTTGGAATAGTTTTTCTCTAGATGGTTATTTTGGCTAATTTGTTTTAATTTTATTTTTTCTGATTTCATAAAATTCTGTGTGAATAAAACTATAAAGTTTTACAAAACATTTATCATTTTATAAATTGTGATTTTACAGTTTTGTTTAAAAACTAAATTTATATAGCTTTATAAATTTTTACAATTATGTAAATATTTTCATAGTACAGTTGAATCTATTAAAACAAGATATATTGAAATAAGTTTCATTTCTATTTCTGTCTCCTCAACTTTGATTTCTTTCCCTTTGCCATTAGTAACTTTGAAAAAACTCAATTTCTTATATAAGCAAGTATGAATATGTATATATTTATCCTCTTTCTGAAAAAATAATACACTATATACTTTCTACCCCACTTCCTTCAGATAGCAATATATCTGTATGATCACTTTGTACCTGTATATAGAGATATTTTTCTTCCCTTTTTTTTAGCTTCCTGGTAATCTATTGCTTATATGTACCATAAGGCAGTCCCTTACTGATGAATGACTGATTACTTTGTTTCCATTCTTTTACTGTAAAGGAGCCTGCAGTGAGAATCTTGTACTTATCAGAAGTGGGATAGCCATATATAATTTTGCTAGATACTGCCACATTTTCCCTTTGTAAAAGTTGTGCCATTTCTTTTCACCCTACTGATGCAGAAGAGTTCCTGTTCTCACCACAACCTCACTGACAGAGTATACTGATATAATGTATCAGGGTAGCTTTAATTCAATTTTCTATTGGTGTGAATGAAAACTTATATTTTAAATTATATGTTATACTAAATAAATACAAATTTTAAAATATTTGCTGTGCAAGCATAATTGGAAATGCATGATATAAAAACAAAACTCATCAGTACAATGTAGAAATATAAAATGTTTTTTATGTAAAAATAAATGCTAAGGTATTGTTTTGACTATAAATTGGCTATGTCCATTTTTTTAAAGCATAATTTTGATGTGTTAATGATGAGAGTGTCACTGAATTTTTCTTAAACTGAGAACTTACACCCGGATATTATTTTCATACTGGTATTACAGTAAGAAGTAAAATTTTATTTAACTTGCAAATTAACTGATTGGTTTTAAAGTACCTTTTTCAGTTAACTTCTGTTATGTGGATTCCTTGTCTGCTGTTTTTCCCCCACTGTGTTTTTCCTCCTGTGTTTTGGATAAGCACATAAGTTCTTTATTTATTATATAAAAATGAGCTTATGGTTATGTTTGTGCACCTGGATACTGAAATGGACTAATTCCTGTTGGATTTAGTAATTGTCTGCTTTTTATGAAAAAGAAAATAAGATGAAAACAGGAAAAGAAGACAGAGGAATCAGTACTAACTTTGTATTTTTTAACCACTAGCAAACATTGGACAGATAGGATAAGTTGGTTAAACAATAGTCCTCTGATATGTTTTGAAATCATACAAACTTCTGAACTGAATATCAACAATCTGTGGTATAAAATCTGGACTCAGATCTCATTGGGCTGAAGTCTTTTTTAACCTAATGACAATTATAAATAACTCTAATTTGGAGGGGTATATTCCATTGTTTAACATTTTTAATAGGAAAAAATTGTAAACATAAAGAAAAGTTTATAGAATAGTGCAATGAACACTTACATACCCACTACCTGTATTTTGTCTGTAATTATTGACATTTGTCCTGTTGTTTCATCTGTATTCATCTAGTTATGTCTGTTTCTGTATTTTTTGTGAAGTATTTGAAATTAAATTGCAGACATAGTGATTTCAGCAAAATACTTTAGCATAAAACTCTTAAAAATAGAGCATTCTTCTGTACAAGAACAAAATCATTACTATACCTGAGAAAATTAAAATTTCCATGATGTCATCTAATACATGTTTATATTCGAATTGTCCTAACAGTCCTTACATTTTTTAATAGCTACCATTTTTTAAAACAGGATTTAAATCAGAGTTCACAATTTGGTTGTTATGTCTCTCTACTCTCTTGTAATATAGACAGTTCCTGAAACTTTATTTTTAATTCTTATTTTTTAAAAGATGTATTTATTGGGGTGCCTGGGTGGTTCAGTTGGTTAAGTGTCTGCCTTTGGCTCATGTTATGATCCCAGAGTCCTGGGATCGAGCCCCACATTGGGCTCCCTGCTCCCTCTCCCTCACCTTCTGCTGCTCCCCCTGCTTATGCTCTCTCTCTCTGTCAAATAAATAAATAAAATCTCTTTTAAAAAAAAGATGTATTTTTTTTGACAAAGAGAGAGAGTAGGGGTTAGGGGCAGAGAAAGAAGGAGAGAGAGAATTTCAAGCAGACTCCCCACTGAGCGTGGAGACTAATATGGGGCTCAGTCTCAGCACCATGAGATCATGACCTGAGCCAAAATCAAGAGTCAGTTGTGTAACTGACTGATCCACCCAGGTATCCCTAATTCTTATTTATTAACTTTTTTAAGAGACTAGTCCTGAATCTTGATTTTATCTGTGGAATAGCTGACTTACTATCTGTTTCTATGTAACAAGTTATTCCAAACTTAGAATCTTCAAACAAAAAACATTATTTCACACACGTTTTGAGCATGAGAAATCTAGAAGCAGTTTAGCTGGGTGGCTCAGAATCCCTCATGAGGTTGTAATCAAGATGTCAGCTGGCCCCGTGGTCATCTGATGGCTTGACTGATACTGTACTATCCACTACCAGTAACATTCACTCAATAGACTATTGCCAAGAGGCCTCATTTTTTGCCATGTGGATCTGTCCATAGAGTTACTAACGACATGGCAGCCAACTGCATGCACAGCGAGCAATCCAAGAGAAAGATGCACACACATACACATGCGCACGTGCACATACACACTGACCAAGATGAAACCCAGATTATTTTTTATAACGTAATCTTGGAAGTGAAATACGTCACTTCTGCCATGTTACCTTGGTCATAAGGACCAATACTGTAACAGTGTGGAAGGGATAAAGGAGTATGAATCCCAGTAGGCTGCTATCATGGCATGCCAACTCAGAAGCTGGCCACTGTAGCCTATGTTCTGGATTTGTCTCATTTTTTTGTGTTGTCATTTGATTTGTTCTTTTGTTACTCCCTTATTTCTTATAAACTGGAAGTTGTGTCTAACTGCTTGATTGTACTCAAGTCATTGCTCTGTGCAAGAAGACTGCTTCATATCTATTTCATATTGCATTACTTCAGGAGGTGCATAATGTCAGGTTGTCATATGTGGCCAAGGTATCATTTGTAAAGATGCAATTAGAAAGTAATCTGTGAGTTGATAGTTTGACAGTTTACCAGATGTCTTGTTCTTTGGGCAAGAATTTGAGTTTAGTGTGATCTTTAATAGCAGTAGTTAACTTTTTTGTGCGTTTGTTATCTGCTAAGTGCTTTTAAATACATTTCATCATTTTAACTTCCACAGTGCTATGTTACTCTTAACTATCGCCATTTATAGAAAATTCTAAGCTCATAGAATATAAATGTTAAGGCACATAACTAGTAAATGACAATTCCGATATTAAAACTCAGCTATGTATGACTCAGGAACCCGTTATTGACAGTACTGCTTATAGAAAGAAAGGGAGAACTTACACAGAGAATTTTATACATGATGAAAAACAGAAGTCTCTTGAATATATGGGTGGGAACCCAAAAGTATGAGGAGTAAGCTAAGAAGGTTGTTATCTGTGCTTCAGCTACATGACATTACAGGCAGAATCCCTAGCTTAAAAGCAGAATCATACCTAAACTATTCTAGGCAGATGAGAAGCTGTGCTATGTTAAGGATTTCTAGAGGCTGTTGTACTACTAAAGAACTCATTTCTAATCATTTTCTATTATAGAAATAGAATTTTGGATTTTTTAGAAAGTTGCATATACCTGATGCCTAGTTGTGGTTACAACTTCAACATAAAGTTAAGATTAAGGCAAATACTGGGCGCCTAGGTGGCTCAGTCGTTAAGTGTCTGCCTTCTGCTCAGGTCACGATCCCAGCGGGCTCCCTGCTCCACGGGAAGCCTGCTTCTCCCTCTCCCACTCCCCCTGCTTGTGTTCCTGCTCTCGCTGTCTCTGTCTCTGTCAAATAAATAAATAAAATCTTTAAAAAAAAAAAAAAAGATTAAGGCAAATACTTAAGTGCTTCCAGACAGAGTTTATATTGGTGGGGGTGAGGGAATGGAGAGGGGAGGAAAGAAACATGCCTCAGTGGAAAAGGAAAGAAAACCATTGACTCTTTTATGATTAGACTTCCAAAGCAGTGCTGACAAATAGTACTTTTTATGACAGTGAAAGTGTTCTATCTGTGGCTAGAAGCTACTGCATTGAACCAGGCAACTTTAAAGGGTCATTACAAAGTCAAGTAGAATTCAGTGTTCCTTTACTGTGCCTCTTCATTTCAGATACAAATATTCCTCTTTTCATACTAGGAAGGAAATGTGGAATCTTAGGGATAATGGAGTTTTAGAATTGGAAAGACTTTTCTGAAATAATCCTGTAGCTCTTTCCACTAGTCTTTTTATTATATGAATAAGGAACCTGAGAGTGAGAAAGATTGCATGCCTAAGGTTACCCAGCAAGGGAGTGTTAGAACTAGGGCTTGGGGCTAGGGCTAGGACCCAGGCTTTCACTGTCCCCACTCTAGCCTCAATTTTTCTTTCCTATCTGGCCTTATGAATAGGAAAGTGGATAAAAAAGAGACCCATATATTCAAGTGCAGGACAGTCATAAAGAGAAAAACAAAAGTGCCTGCTTGTTTTCTAAGGCATTGAAAATAGGTACCCAGAAATGTGAGTGAACTCTCTTAGTTCTGAGAGGAATGACCTTTGGGGAAAGATCAGGATAATTGTCCTTAGCGATTGTGTTCCTGAGACTGTCCACTGAACCTTGGTGTAATAAGTAGGATGGAGCCATTGTTGATGGGTTTGGATATATTAGCTCTGTGCTCCCAGGTCTAATGAAAATTATATGGAAGAAAAAAAAAAGGCTGACCTGCCAACACTCCACAGACCCTCAAGTTAAGCCTCAGCCCTCAGCCCCTTTTAAAAGCTGATGGAAGAACTGTTTATCTCTCTTCCTTTCTGCCCTTGCCTTACCCTGTTGTCATTTATTCAATGTCTCTCCCATTCTCACAGTTCCTTCTATAAGCCAGTGACAGTGGGTTCTTCTAACACACACCTTAGGTAAGTCGACGGTATGCCACTCTATGAAAACAAAAACCTCTGAGGCAGTGGTCCTCCAAGGGTGGTCTTGAGACCCAGAGCATCAGTATCAACTAGGAATATGTTAGAAATACCGATTAGAGGCTGTACCCCATAGCAAATCAAAAATTCCAGGACTAGGGCCCAGCATTCTGTGTTTTAACAAGTCCTACATATAATTTGGGCACAGCCTAAAATTTGAAAATTGCAGTCGTAAGGCATTCTCTAGGTTAAGTCTGATTCTCAGAAGTGATTGAGCCATAGCCAGGTAGCATAGCCCAAGGAATGAAATTTATTCAATATAGTTAATTCTTAGCAACACTAGGGAGGCAATTTCCAGGCCTCTTCAGGATTACTAAATGTCTGGAGAGAGCTGCCGCCGGCTCTGGTAGTCCAAGACAAAAGCAAGCAAACAAGAAATAACAATAGCCTGAGCCTTGGATGTCAAATACGTGGGCTCTAACCCTTAGTTCTCAGTATAGAAATGGAGTCATTGCTGAGCGGTGTATCTGTGTTTCACTATATTTGCATTATGTGAACCTGGGTTTAACTCTGCCCTGTAAGTAAGAATGGTTTTTGAGCACATACTTTTTTAAATCTGTTTTCCCTCCTACACAGACGTAGTGAAACAGATTAAATTAGTAGTTCTTCCTACTTGCCAGGCATAAATTGTTACTTGCTGCTTCTAGTAGGAGGATCTCTGAGCTACTTTAAAATATGTATTCTGGTTTTTGTGCCAGGGAAGAGATGGGAACTGTAATATATTAAGGAAGAAGAGGATTATACTCAGGCCACACAGAGGCAGTTGTTTTCCTAAAGCAGGTGACCTTCTGGGCTTCTTAAGGTTTCTCAGAATGTCCCAGGTGACTAGTGCTGCAGAGGATGTATGGTGCCTCTGCTCTGTGAATGAGAACCACTGCTACCAGTAGTAACAGCCCTGTGTACTAAGCGCAGATGTGTTCCAGATGTGCTTAGCTGGACCTTAGGTGCATTATCTCATTTAATCCTCATAACAACCCTGAGAGGTAAGCATTAATACTTTAATTTGACAGGCTGGTCAAATGCAGTTTTAGGGATTAACCACCTGTCCAGAGTCACGCAGTCTTGAAGCAGCAGACCAGGTTTCAAACTCAGGTCTGTCTGAGTCCATGATTTCTGTTCTTACCCTCACCTCCTGGCACTCCACTCAGCCCTAAACCCTGCTGGTTTATTTACCTCTCTTTGCCTTGAATATACTTCTTTTCTGCTCTTCTACCTAGAGAACTACTTCAAGACTCAGTTCAATTTATACCTTATGATTGCTTTCCTGGCCAGATTTTCCTGTTTTTCTTCTCCAGCCTCCCCCAGCTCCTCACACTAAATTCCCATCATGATTCTTCATTTAAGCTGTGTTGTATCTTTCCCACATTGTAACATAATCATTTCCTAGGTATCTGTCTCTCTCAATGGCCAGTGACTACCTCATAGCCAAATTTAGTTTCTTATTCTCTTTCCCCATAGCTCCAGCCTACATTTATGTTTCCCTTCTATGATATTCTTAGAATCTTACAAAATTAGAACTGGAATGGACTTAACAAAAAGAAAAGAAGATTTAATTCATATCTTCAAGGACTGAGGGTTTCTTGAAAAAATACTGTGTCTGATAACTGCTGCTTTCCTTAGAAAACAAATACTCAGGACACCGTCTTTCCCATCATAACAATGAGTAAAGGCCATGTAATCTTCAAGATTATAACTGTTCTTGAACCCACTGTGAAAACTCAAGTTTGTAAGAGAACCAGTTGAACGAAATTCCAGAGAGTGACAAGCCCCTCTGAGAAAAGATGGGACACACAGATTGTTTGACCTTCAGAACACAAAGTGAGTTTACATTCACTTGCAGGCTATTTTTCATGGGCCTCCAGTGGTTTTTTCACAAGAAAGATTAGAGGTAGGTCAAGAGGGAGAAAAGAGCCCACCTGAGTGGCACAGGCATGTAAAAGTTGATTGGGTGCCTCCAGGAGACAGGCCTCAAACCCCACCTTCTTTGTCAGAATCTTCTTTCTTATTAAGCAAAAGCCTTAAGCCACCAAGGGAGGCTCAGCAAATCCTCTCACTCCCAGGACCCAAGTGAAGTTCCAGTGCTTCCTGATGAGGGGAAGAGGCAAAACCCGTCTGCTTCTTGGAGAGGAACTTCTTCCTCACCTACACAACTCACAAATACCCACTGCTTCTGGACCCTCTGCCCTTATAGAAGGGACAGAAAAACCTCTTGGTCCCAGGATTTTGCACCAATAAAAGCTAGAGGTATGCTACCACTGGGGAGAAGCTGGAAACTCTCTTCTGCCTAAGAGCTGTCACAGATTCAAAGCAGAATTTGGCTGTCATGGAGATTGAGGAAGGGCAGAAATATAAAACCCCACTTCAGAGGCCTGGGTACATAGACTCTGCCTAAAATTGAGACCGACCAGGGGGACTGAGAATCCCACATGCCCCGCCTCCCCCAAGAGCCTAATGCTAAGCAACAAGCACTAGGATTCGGCTGCTAGAGCTGGCAGGAAACACCCAGTCCCCACACAGAGCAGGCATTCAGGGACTGCTAAAAGCTGAAAGTGGAGCAGGGACAGTGAGAAAAACTCTAGGCCTCACACTGAGCACAAGGCAACAGTAGTGCATCACTGGAAGAATCTGAGGCCTCTAGTACACTGAGATTAAAAATAGCAACAAGAGAAAGCAAGCCCAACTCAATGACTGACTGAATTGACTCCACCTCTCTTGCTAATGTCCTAACAGAAGAGGCATGCCCATTTCCATGAGTAAATACTGTTTACCTCAGTCCCCATTGTTCTATCACAATGTCCAGTGTTCATTCAAAAATTTCACAACACATCATGTAGTAAGAAGGAAACCCACTGTTAAAGCAGTCAGGAAGAGTTTGGGAAGATGGCAGGGTAGGAGGACCCTGACCTCACCCTGTCCCACATTTACAACTAGGTATCATCCACATCCAAGTAAATAAAAACCAGAGAACTTTACAAGGACCAGCAGAACAAACCCCACAACTAAATATAGAGAAGCAGCAACATCTGAAAAGTTAGGAAGGTCAGAAAGGTGGAAGGAGGCTGCCCACAGGAGGGAGGGAGCTGTGCACACAGAGAGGGCAGAAAAGTGGGCCTTCATATGGGGGAACTCACAGAGGGAAGACTAATGCCCATAACATTTGGCTTTGAAAACCAGAAGGGCTGAATTCAGTGAGGTTGTATACCAGTGGGACTTGGAGCCTGGAGCTTCAAAAGTCAAATGACTGGGCAAGCTGGGAAGGCCAGTGATAGCTGGGCTGCTGCCCTTAAAGAGGCAGCAGCCTGCATGGAGAGGCAACATGAAACGGCCATTTGTACAACACCAGGGGCAAATGGGAGACAGATCTCTTCATACTGATTTTGGAGTGTGTTGGGGGACTTCTGTGAAAACAAGGGAACTGGCAGGTGCCATTTCCCCCCTCCCACCTCCCAGTATAAATACAAGGCCATCTGGGGTAGGCAGGACTGCACAGACACCTTGCTACCTAACCTGGTAGCAATGTGCCATACCCATGAGTTCTCCTGAGCTTTCTAGCCTCCACCCTAGGCTCAAGGCAGATTTTGTTAAAGCCATGCACCTGCAATGCCCAGCCACCACACCCAGCCTCACACCCCCAACTGCTCTAGTACCTAGCCCCTACCTGCTGCAGCACTTCAGGGGATCTGGCATAGGACTAGTGGCACAGCGCAAATTTTGCTGACACCACTGCCCACCCCCAAGTTCCCCGGCAAGCACACTGCTCCTACAGAGCTGGCCTGCCTGGATCCCACTAACACCACAGAGAGCAAACACAACCCACAATAGACAGAGAGTCAGTACAGATGACTGCACTGAAAGGAAAGTGACTCAGACAAAACAGCAGGGTGTAAGCAATACACATAAGGGCCAGGTCCTGGTGAAAAGGGGACACTGCACTGCAGGGTACTCCAGGACCTCTTCCTAAAGTCATTACTTTCAAGAGAAACATAGCTGACCCTCCTAACACAGAGAAACAGACACAGACAGGCAGACAAAATGAGAAGACAGAGCAACTGAACCCAAATTTAAAAAAAGGGACAAGGCCGTGGCCAGAGATCTAAGCAGAACAGATAGAAGTAATATGCCTGATAGAGAATTTGAAGCAATAATATTAAGGATACTCACTGGATTTGATAAAAGAGTGGAAAACATCTCCCTCAACAGAGAGATAAGGAACATAGCAGAGATAGAGGGCACAATAAATGTAGTGAGAAACATGCTTGACAGAATGAAGAGCAGGCTAGAAGAAGCAGAGGAATGAATTAATGACCTAAAAGACAAAGTAATAGAAAGTAATTGAGCTGAACAAAAGAGAGAAAAAAGAATTATGCAAAACAAGAATCAACTTAGGGAACTCAGTGACTCCATCACACATAATATTCATATTACAGGGGTGCCAGAGAAGACAGAAAGAGAAAATTTATTTGAAGAAATAACAGCTGAAAATTTTCCTAATCTAGGGAAGGAAACCAGTATCTAGATCCAGGAGGCACAGAGAACTCTCATCAAAGTCAACAAAAGCAGATACACACTAGGACATATTGCAATTAAATTAGCAAAACACCATAATAAAGAAGAAAATTTTCAAGCAGAAAGACAAAAGAAGACAGTAACATACAAGGGAAAACCCATAAGGCTAGCAGGGGATTCTTCAGCAGAAATTTTCTAAGCCAGAAGAGAATGGCATGATATATTCAAAATGCTGAATGGGAAGAACCTGCAGCCAAGACTCTATCCAGCAAGGCTATCATTCAGAATAGGAGGAAAGATAAAGAGTTTTCCAGACAAACAAAAATTAAAGGCGTTCATGGCCATTAAACCAACCCTGCAACATATATTAAAGGGGACTCTGAGTGGAATGGAGAGGCTCAAAGTGACAGTATAGAGGTAGGAAACAAAAAAGCAGTAAAAATGAATAATTCTGTAAAAAAACAATCAAGGAATTCACAAGATAAAATGACATAAAAAATGACAACATAGAGGTGCCTGAGTGGCAGTCAGTTAAGCATCCAATTCTTGGTTTCTGGTTGTAATCTCAGGGTCCTGAGGTCAAGATCTTCACCAGACCCTGTGCTCAGCACGGAGTCTGCTTAAGACTCTTCCTCTCCCTCTGCTCCTCCCCACCCACACTTGTGTGCACTCTCTCACTCTTTGTCTCTCTTTCAAATAAATCTTTTTTAAAGAAATGACAACATATACATAAAACATGGGGAGTAGTAGAATAAAGAATGGGTTCAAACTTAAACAACTATCAACTTAATATAGACTGCTATATGCAGAAGATACTATATACCAACGGAATGGTAACCGTATATCAAAAACTGCTAATATTGCAAAGAATAAAGAGAAAGAATTCCAAATATCATTAAAAAAAAATCAAAGCATAAAATAGAGAAGGACAAGAAAGGATCAGAGAAAATCTTCAGACACAACCACAGAACATATAATAAAATAATAAATACATATCTGTCAATTATTATTTTGAATGTAAATGGACTAAATGCTCCAATCAAAAGGTATAGGATGTCAAAATGGGTTTAAAAAAAAAAAGACCCATCCAAATGCTGCCTACAGAAGACTCATTTTAGACCAAAGACACCTGCAGATTGAAAGTGAGGGGATGAAGAAACATTTATCTTGGAAGTGGATGTCCAAAAAAAACTGGAGTAGAGATACTTATATACTTATATCAAACAGAATGAACTTTAAAACAAAGACTGTAACAAGATACAAAGAAGGACACTATATAATAATAAAGGGAACAATCCAGCAAGAAGATATAACAGTTATAATATTTATGTACCCAACATAGGAGTACCAAATACATAAAAGTTAACAAACATAAAGGAACTGATAATAATACAATAATTGTAGGGGACTTGAACACCCCACTTACATCAGTGGACAGATCATCTAAACAGAAAATCAACAAGGAAACAATGGCTTTGAATGATACACTGGAACAGATGGATATAACAGACATATTCAGAACATTCCATCCTGAAACAATAGAAGGCATATTTTTTTCAAGTGCATATGGAACATTCTCCAGAATAGATCATATAGTAGGCCACAAAACAAGCCTCAACAGATTCAAGAGGATTGAAGTCATACTGCACATCTTTTCTGACCACAACAATATAAAACTAGAATTCAACCACCAGAAAAAATCTGGAAAGACCACAAATACATGGAGGTTAAGTAACATGCTACTAAACAGTGAATGAATGGGTCAGCCAGGAAATAAAAGAGAAATAAAGTACATGGAAACAAATGAAAATGAAAACACAATGGTCCAAAACCTTTGGGATACAACAAAAGTGGTTCTAAGATGGAAGTTTATAGCAATACAGACCTACCTGGAGAAGCAAGAACAATCCCAAATAAACAACCTAACATTACACCTAAAGGAGCTAGAAAAAGAACAACAAACAAAACCTAAAACTAGCAAAAGGAAGCAAATGATAAAGATTAGAGCAGAAATAAATGATATACAAACTAAAAAGGGGGGGGGGCACCGGGTGGCTCAGGTGGTTCAGCAACTGCCTTCAGCTCAGGTCGTGATCCCCAGGTCCTGGGATCGAGCCCCATGTCGGGCTTCCTGCTGAGTGGGGAACCTGCTTCTCCCTCTCCCTCTGCCCTCCCCCCCCAGCTCATGCTTGCTCGCTCTCATGCACTCTCTGTTTCTCTGTCTCAAATAAATAAATAAAATCTAAAAAAGAAACTAAAAACAACAACAGCAAAAACCACAATAGAACAAATCAATGAAACCAAGAGCTGGTTCTTTGAAAAAAATAAAAAAACCAATAAACCTCTATCCAAACTTATCAAGTACAAAAGAGAAAGGACTCAAATAAATAAAATCACAAATGAAAGGAGAAATAATAACCAACACCACAGAAACACAATTATAAGAGAATATAATGGAAAACTCTATGCCTATAAATTGTACAACCTAGAAGAAATGGATAAATTCCTGGAATATAAACTACCAAAACTGAAACAGGAAGAAATAGAAAACTTGAACGGACTGATTACCAACAAAGTAACTGAATCAGTAATCAAAAACCTCCCAAGAAACAAAAGTCCAAAACCAAATGACATCAGAGGTCAATTCTACCAAACACTTAAAGAAGAATTAATACTTATTTTTCTCAAACTATTCCAAAAAGAAAGAAAAAGAAGGAAAACTTCCAAATTCATTCTATGAGGCCAGCAGTACCCTGATACCAAAACCAGATAAAGACACCACTAAAAAAGAGAACTACAGGCCAGTATCTCTAATGTTCATCTCTGATGAACACAGATGCAGAAGTTTTCAGTAAAACACTAGCAAACCGAATCCAACAATACATTTGAAAAAATCATCCATCACAATCAAGTGGGATTATTCCTGAGTTGCAAGTGTGGTTCAGTATTTGCAAATCAATCAACATGATATATCACAGCAATAAGGAAAGGGTAAGAACAATATCATTTCAGTAAATGCTAAAAAAGCATTTGACAAAGTACAACATCCATTCGTGGTAAAAACCCTCATCAAAGTAGGTTTAGAGGGAACATACCTCATCCTTAATGGGAAAAAACTGAGAACTTTCCCCCTAAGGTCAGGAACAAGACAAGGATGTCGACTCTCGGGGCACCTGGGTGGCTCAGTCATTAAACGTCTGCCTTTGGCTGAGGTGGTGATCCCAGGGTCCTGGGATCGAGCCCCACATCAGGCTCCCTGCTGTGGGAAGCCTGCTCCTCCCTCTCCCACTCCCCCTGCTTGTGTTCCTGCTCTCGCTGTCTCTCTCTCTCTCTCTCTCTGTCAAATAAATAAATAAAATCTTTAAAAAAAAAAAAAAAGGATGTCGACTCTCACCACTTTTATTCAACATAGTACTGGAAGTCCTAGCCACAGCAATCAGACAACAAAAAGAAATAAAAGGCATCCAAATCAGTAAGGAAGAAATTCCAACTTTCACTACTTGTAGATGACATAATACTCTATAGAAAACTCCACCAAAAAACTGCTAGAAGTGATAAATTCAGTAAAGTCACAGGATATAAAGTCAATGTACAGAAATCTGTTGGATTTATATATACCAATAATGAAGCAGTGGAAAGAGAAGTTAAGAAAACATTTATAGTTATACCCAAAATAATAAGATACCTAAGGAATAAGTTTAACCAAAGAGGTGAAAGACCTGTACTCTGAAAACTGTAAAACACTGATGAAAGAAACTGAAGATGATACAAAGAATTGGAAAGACATTCCATGCTCATGGATTGAAAGAAAAATATTGTGGGGCACCTGGGTGGCTCAGTCAGTTAAGCAACTGCCTTCAGCTCAGGTCATGATCCCCAGGGTCCTGGGATCAAGCCCTGTATCGGGCTCCCTGCTCAGCTGGGAGTCTGCTTCTCCCTCTCCCTCTGCCCGTGCTTGTGCTGTCTCTCTCACTCACTCTTTCTGTCAAATAAATAAAATATTTCAAAAAAAGAAAGAACAAATGTTGTTAAAATGTCTATATAGTACCCAAAGCAGTCTACACATTTAATGCCAACAGCATTTTTCACAGACTGGAACAAATAATTCTACAATTTGTATGGAACACAACAGACCTCAAAGAGCCAGAGCAATCTTGAAAAGCAAAGCTGGAGGTATCACAATTCCAGACTTCAAGTTATATTACAGAACTGTAGTGATCAAAACAATAAGGTACTGGAACAAAAACAGACACATAGATCAGTTGGACAGAATAGAACACCCAGAAATAAACCCACAGTTACATGGTCAGTGAATCTTCAACAGAGCCGAAAGAATCTTCAATGGGAAAAAGACAGTCTCTTCAACAAACGGTATTGGGAAAACTGGACAGCAACATGCAAAAGAATGAAACTGGACCATTTCTTGCACCATACACAAAAAATAAACTCAAAATGGTTTGAAGACCTAAATGTGAAACCTGAAGCCATAAAAATCCTAGAAGAGAACACAGGCAGTAACTTCTTTGACATCAGCTGTAGAACTTTTCTCTAGCTATATCTCCTGAGGCAAAGGAAACAAAAGCAAAAATAAACTATTGGGACTATATCACAACAAAAGGCTTCTGCACAACATAAGAAACAATCAACAAAACTAAAAGGCAACCTGTTTAATGGGAGAAGATATTTGCAAATGACATATCCAATAAAAGGTTAGTATCCAGAATATATAAAGAACTTGTACAACTCAACACCCAAAAAATAATCCAGTTTAAAAAATGGGCAGAAGACATGAACATGTTTCTCCAAAGATGGCCAACAGATACATGAAAAGATATTCATCATCCCTTACCATCAGGGAAATGCACATCAAAACTGCAATGAGTTATCACCTCATACCTGTCAGATGGCTAAAATCAATGACTCAAACAACATGTTGAGGAGGATGTGGAGAAAAAGGAACCCTCGTGCACTGTTGGTGGGAATGCAAACTGGTAAGCTACTGTGGAAAATAGTATGGAGGTTACTCAAAAGTTTAAAATAGAACTACCCTACAATCCAGCAATCACACTGCTGGGTATTTACCCAAAGAATAGAAAAACAGTAATTCAAATGGATACATGCACCCCTATGTTTATAGCAGCATTATTTACAATAGCCAAGATATGGAAGCAGCCCAAGTGTCCATTGATTGATGAATAAAAAGGTATACACACACACACACACACACACACAATGGAATATTATTCAGCCATAATAAAGAATAAAATCTTGCCAAAAAAATCAGTAACAACATGGATGGAGCTAAAGGGTATAATGCTAAGTGAAATAAGTCAGAGAAAGACAAATACCATATGATTTCACTCATATGTGGAATTTAAGAAACAAAACAAAAGAGCAAAGGAAAAAAAGAGAGACAAATCAAGAAACAGACTCTTAACTATAGAGAACAAACAAATGGTTACTAGAGGGGAGGCGGGCAGGGGGATGGTTTAAATAGGTGATGGGGATTAAGGAGTGCACTTGTGATGGGCACTGGGTGATGTATGTAATTGTTAAATCACTATATTGTACACCTGAAACTAACAGAAACCTGTATGTTAACTAAAAATAAAAACTTTTTTTTAAATGTTACCTTTAAACATCAAAAAAAAAAAGGGTGAAGCAGTCTACCAGACTGAAATGAACTATATGTTGGAACTTTCAGGCAGGAACATTTAAAAAACTGTGATTAATATATAAAGGATCTAGGAGCACCTGGGTGGCTCATTCGGCAGAGTATGGGACTCTTGATCTTGGGGTTGTGAGTTCAAACCCCAATTTAGGCATAGACATTACTTTAAAAAAAAAAAATATATATATATATATATATACACACACATATATATATATAAAGGATTTAGTAGAAAAGATGAACAACATTCATGAAGAGATGGGAAATTTTAGCAGAGAAATGGAAACTATAAGAGAGTCAAATGGAAATCTTAGAGATAAACATTGATACCAAAGATGAAGAATCTTTTCAATAGGTTTATGTGCAGACTTGACGCAGCTAAGGAAAGAATCAGTAAACATAAAGATCAATTAATAGGAATTTTCCAAAGTAAAACACAACAGAGAAAAATGTGAGGCATCTAGGAACTGTGGAACAATATACATACATACATGTAATTTGGTCCAAGAAGAAGAGAGAGAAAAATGAGACAGAAAAAATATTTGAAGATTATTGTCAAGAATTTTACAAAATTTATGAAGGTGCTCAGAAACTCTCAAGCTGAATAAATAAAACCCAGATCATCCTGCAGTGGTAGTGGAGGGAGAATATCCAAGCAGGGAGGGAAGGCCACAACTCTCAACTCAGTCTTATCCGTTGTCTTCTGAACACCATGGAAGATCTCTCCCGGGTATCACTGATATCACTACACTGTCAATTTAAGACTCTGGCCCAAGTGTAAATATAAGGATCTTCTCTTAGTGCCAGCGTCACAGCCAAGGGAGACTAAGTGGGATTACCTAAATACGACATGAGACTGCATTTCTCAGTGTGTCAGTGTAAATGAGAAACATTACTCCTCTCAGATGTTCAGTTGGGGGGAAGAAAAGTTTTTCATCAATTTCACCGTGTTTATAGCCCAGTAAAAGCTCTGAAAAACAGGGAAGTCAAGAAACCCCTTCAATCTGGTGTTTCCCTCGGGTTTCTTTTTCCTGATAATGTATATCATGTCATCATGGAACATAAACAGGACAGGCGTTTTGTTGGTCTCATCGCTCAGAACGTTGCCTAGCAAATGTCAATTTATTCCACAAATACTTAAGTGACAACTATGTATCAGACACTTTTCTAAGCATTTGGGTAGATAGCTGTAAGGTCCCTGCTTTCATGGAGTTCACATTCTAGTGGAGAGATGTGAATAGCAAAACACACCAACAAATGATAGTATTAGAAAGTAGTACCTAGGGGCCACCTGGCTGGCTCAGTCAGTAGAGCATGTGACTTTTCTTGGGATCGTTAGTCCAAGCCCCATGTTGGGTGTAAAGGTTACTTAAAAAAATAAATAATATGGGCCCCTGGGTGACTCAGTCAGTTAAGTGGCTGCCTTCTGCCCAGGTCAGATCGAGCCCCCCATCAGGCTTCCTGCTCAGTGGGGAGCCTGCTTCTCCCTCTCCCTCTGCTCCTACCACTCTTGTGCACCATTGCACACGTGCTCTCTCTCTCACTCTCTAGTAAATACATAAAATCTTTTAAAAATAAATAAATAAAAAAGGAAAAAAGAAAAAAAAGTACCTAGTATGAGAAGATAAAAGGGGGCAGTTAGAGAGGGAGTGACTAGGGAGGATAGTCAAGGCAGTCTTCCCTGAGCTGGACACCTATTAACATTCCAGGGAAGATACTCAGAGAAATGCTGGGCCCTACAGGAAATAACGACAATAACATACCATTAGAAAATACCATTTGTAAATTAGGACTTGTTCTTTCCTCCCTTTCTTCTGGTCATCTCAGTGCCAACCTCAAGGAGCTCTTTTGTGAGGCACCAGATCCAAGAAAGAGTGAGAAGGCAGAGCTGGGCACTCTCACCCACTTCAGAGACTTGCCTCTTCCCAAGTCACTAAACCCGACAGGATCTACCGCCTTCAAAAAAGACCCACGACTATAACAGTCATAATAAGATAAGCATTCATCATCGTAATTCATTTGGCAAGTATTTTATTGACTATTTCCTGTGGCCAGGCACTGCTGATAACACAGCAGTGAGCAAGACAGAAACCCTTGTCCTCAAGGAAGGCAGGGACCCTGATTTTGTTCTGAATATTTGGGACACGTTAAGGTCTGGTTCTAGAAGAGATGTCTTGTCCCCCTCTCCTCCCCCACTACCATCACCACCCTTTCGTTTTCTTTTCTTTCCAAAGGTTAAATCTACTTAGCTTCCTGATTATAAAACGGAGAATAGAGTCTAGGCAACTCAAATGTAGTAAATTCGACTCTGATTTTGTGGAATACTAATACTTCACGTAGCTATCCAGAGTTGAGGTTAGTGGAGAAGCTTTTTCTGAAGAATCAAGAGGATGACACTTCCATTGGAATTTAATCATGTTCTGCTTGAAAATTTATTCTCAGATCTTCTCCAAACTCCCAAGATTCAGAAACCTCTGGAGTTTATTTCCAATGGAATTTTATCGGGAATGATAGAAATGGTAGAGCACTTTATCACTAGTCTCTCTTCCCAGCAAGGCCTCTGTGACAGGGCATATTGCTTTAGCACTTGTGTTGAATGGTCAGGGAAAGCACCTTAGAGCAGTGCATTAAAATTTTCACAGTCTGGAAATAAATCGGGCCACATGTGTGTCTGCTCAGCTCTACCAACACAGATGCAATGCGTGCTTTTTGCTTTGTTAAGGCAATGATGTCATTTTAGCTATGTGAAAAATGACTTAAAATGTGGTTTGGTTTTAGTTGAGCTGTCAATTTTTATTTTGTCTAGCTTTAAATATGTGAATTTCACACTTTAACATGCACCAGCAGTTATTTCTAAGTATCCCATTTATTACTAACATTTTTAAAGACTTAGAATAGAAATTAAGCATTTGTTATTTAGCATTAATTTATGATCATTGTGATTACTCTCTTGATAACTTGAACATGAGGGAAAAAACTTTTTTGAGAAAGATAAAATGATTTTTAATATGATTTTAATAAGATGGTTCCCCATGACTGTAATCTGTTTGGAGAGTAATGTTTCTTGTGTTTCTTTAGTTTGGGTTTCAGTTCAGCAAACATTTGTTGAGTATATGCCAAGCTTTGTATTTTGTAAGGAGCAAAATTGAAAGATTTGCCCTTGTGTCAGGGGTTAGAATTTCAAAACCATGCTGGGCATCCCAGTACATGCTTTTGTACATGTGCACATAGCCCAAATCTTTGAGGGGGTGAGTTTGAGTTAGAGTCTGTTAACTTGGGCAAGAGAGACAGTTGGCTTAGGTTATTTCTAATAGCTTTTAGCTTTTTCTCACTTTTTGGAATGCTTTGATCGCTTGAAAAAAGCCCTGCCACTATGAACTAAATTGTGTGAAGTCAAATATTCATCTTTCTGGAATTCTACTCCCTCCACTCCTCTTTTATTTTTATTTAGGAGCAGTGATGGAAAAGAATTCCAGAAATAGAGTGGCATGGATGTCAAGGTTTGACTACAGTCACAGAATAAGGTGTAGAGAATAGGAGCAAATAATCAAATAGGTCTGCCTCCGCTCAAGGGAGTTAGTTCTGTTCTTTACGCACTGCTCCCCTGGCTATTGGAACCATGATAATCACCAGCCAGAAGCCACCCCTGCCCTACTCCAGCTAAAAAGTATTAGTACCAACGCAGACTCAGAGCAAAGTGGCTTTGGGGTTTGGTTTTGGTTTCTGAATGATCCAGATAAATTGAGGGATTTCTCCACTTTACTTTCTTTGTAGGTGAAGAAACTAAGGTTGTTTTGTTTAGCAATTTATTCAGCAAACATTTGAGGCCTCTGTACTAGCCACAGTTCTAGAAACGGGATTAGAAATAGGACATGGAGGGGCGCCTGGGTGGCTCAGTTGGTTAACCATCTGCCCTCAGCTTAGGTCATGATCTCAGGGTCCTGGGATCCAGCCCCATGTCAGGCTCCCTGCTCAGTGGGGAGTCTGCTTCTCCCTCTCCTTCTGCTGCTCTCTCGCTCCACTCTCTCTCAATTAAATGAATAAAATCTTTAAAAAAAAAAAAGAAAGAAGACTTGGATCCTACCTTGATGCACAGTATAAAGTGCTCACTGGGAAACATGGCATACAGATACAAAATAAGTAGAGGACATAAGTAATATATAATTAAGTGCCTCGTGGCATATTTGTAGTACGTTCTGTCAGCAAATAGTTGGAATACCTATCATGAGTCAGATACTACTGGTATACCAGGATACTGACATTTTTTTAAAAAGATTTCATATAGTTTCTGTGTTTAGAGAGAAGGAATATTCTGTAAGTTACTTAAACATAAACAAATTTTTCCTGTTCTCCATGTCCTTTTTGCTAAATATTTATTAATACCTTTTTTATTGTGACCTATTTTAGCCAGAAAAATGGAAAAGTTTTCTCATTTTTTATGAGAAAAACAATACAAAAAGTACTGCCCAAACGGCTGCTTCTGCTCCAAATGTAATGCCTAATCCAAAGCCTACTTGCTTTGGGCACTGAGAAGCCATTGTTGCAGACTTGACTGTGCAATGAGTAGTTTTGTGACCTTTAGCAAATCGCCTCATCTTTTTGTGTTGAAGTTTTTCTCTATTGTCCAAAACCTAACTCTCCAAAGGACCCAAATCAAATGCTGACTCCTCTGTGAAACTTTTTCTGATCTCTCGTCTTCCTCCTAGCCCATCTGTCTTCCTGCTTCACTCCCTAGTTGTCTTGAAGGACACTTTCTGACTCCTAAACTCCCTCAATATTTGGGGTTATACCTCTTTTCTGTGACATTATATCTTTTTTATATCTAATTACACTGTGTTCAACACATCAAGATGCCAGTCAACACATGCCTGGTCAATTTAGAGGATTTTTTGTGTTTCATTTCTTGTTTTGGTGACAGATGTTAAAATTGTACTAGGTAAAAGGAGTTATTTAAAATACCAGGCTTTTCAAGTGCTATGTTACATGATAATTTCATTCAGATACTTGCACCAATGGTGACAGTCCCAGGTGAAAAGGATTAGTAACTAGTAAATGGTTTCTTATGCAGTAGTAAATATAAAACTTGTTTTTCTTTACCATTTAAAAAAATGTTAGCACAATATTTGTTGACGGTATATATTGTATATGTTCTACATAAAGCTTTTATTTTATGGCTTGGGTTTACTTTTGTTTGAAACTGGAGGGTATGTTAGAATTTGAATGCTTTAACAGGTTAATAGTGTCAACATTAGATTTCCCAGTATAGGCTTGAATGAAACACTTGAGAGCTATTAAGTCAACCCCAACTCAAACAAATTAAAACATCTTTTTAATATGTTACTGTTTTTATTCTACAATAAGTGAATTTTACTACAGTAAAATAAACAACCAGGTTATCTGGAAAGCTCAGTTACTTGAACTTTGGGTACTTTTATCAAAAGGGACAAATGAGAATATTTAATTGCAAGCCAACAGCAGAGATTTACTTATTTAAAAAGCATTTCAGAGGTGCCTGGGTGGCTCAGTCGGTTAAGCATCTGACTCTTGATTTCAGCTCAGGTCATGATCTCAGGGTTACGGGATTGAGCCCCACATCAAGCTCCATGCTGAGTACGGTGCTTGCTGAAGATTCTCTCCCTCTCTCTCTGCCCCCCCCCACCATGCACCCTCTCTCTCAAAAATAAATAAATAAAAATTTAAAAAATAGAAAGCATTTCATGTTATGGCATGGGACTTATGAGACCATTTCTTTTTCTGGAATTATAACTACTGGTGTCCTTAACAATTTCTAAATCCTATTTTCTAGAATTCAGTCACCTATTAATGACTGAGTCTGGTAGACAGAAAATGTGTTCAGTCCCAAAGGTTGAATAAGACAACATCCTAGGTTTTTTGGTAGTTATTCAAGTCCTTTTCATGTACATAGTAGTTTTAAAGCATATTCTTCTCAAAAACTGAAATGTCTGTCAAAGAAAGTTCTGACATCTTTTTATAACATATTAACTAATTCTTGACTTAAACACCGATTTTGTGAAAAACTGCTAGTGTTTGATAGAAGTTACTGCTGCTAAGCACAAGAAAGTGTTTTGCATTCTCCAAGGGAAAGTACTTCTTAGCACTGTGAGGGAGAAATTTCTGGAACATATGAAATTATGAGATAGCTTTTATGTTCTATTAAGCTTAGTTGCTTTATCTCTTATAATGAGAGAATACTCTTGGAGCTTTGTAATAGTCCTCCCAACTAATGACCAAGGCCATTTTATTAGCACTTCCTTGGGTTTAGATACACTTTAGTATGTTTCCAATTTTTTCTGGTATCTTTTTAACTTTTTTTTTTTTTTTTTGCAAAAGTTGAATGTGCTTTTAGACAAGTTAGAGGGTGACTCTGCAGAATCATCAATTACAAAAAAATTGATGTTAACCAGATTGGAATCCTTTCTTCATGAATGCCCACCAGAATTGCTCTTGACAGGGTCACTGGTGAATGCCATAATGCTAGGTCCAATGGTTAAATTATCTTCCTTGACATTGGCATTGGATGCTCCAGTCTCTCCCTTCTTCCTTGGGCTTCTTGGTTCTGTTTACTGACAGCCAGTTCATTCTACTTTGCTAGTTTCTCCTTCTTTACAAACTTCTACATGTTAGTGGGCCTCAGGGCTCAGTAATTGAGACAATTCTCTATATTAACTCCCTAGATGGCCTGAACTCTTTCATAGCTTTAAAGTCTCCATTTTGACCTCTAATAGGTATTTCCAAACTTAACATACCCAAAACCAAATTCCTTATCCCCACCCCTCCTCCAGTTGCTTACACCAGAAATCAGTCTATCATCTAATCCTATTAAGGTCTACCTTTGAAATATATCCAGCCACTTCCACAGCTGCCAACCTCCATGATTTCTAAGTTACTACTTTTCAGAAAGCCTCTAATGAGTTTTTACTTAAGGAAATTTAGCCAACTTATAACTATTAATTCTTTTAAATTTTCTTTAAGCAAGTACTACATGCTTCCATTTTTGTCTTCCTCCATCCTGTTCACCATATAGGTCCTGTCACTTCTCTGTTCAAACCATCCCCTCTTCCTGACTCACTCCCATGAAAGGTGAAATTCTTTCATGGCCTCTGGCTGCTTCACTGGCTTATATGCCTAGTGTCTTGAACAGTGCTTCATGCAGTATAGGCAGTCATTAATATGTGACTAAGCAAATTATTTGTAAATATGGAATAGGATTTGGGATTTAAAAAATAAAGGTTAAACTTCATCAAACAGTTTAATTATTTCAATGTAGAAAAACAACACATTGGATTAAAATATTCCTTTAATATTGAACTTTCTATTTAGCATCCACTAAAAAAATTATTTTCTCTTTTACTACCCAAATTGACTTAATTTGAAATAAAATTATCAAGACCAAGAAGGTGCTCAAAAATTTATTTCAAAACCTCTCGAGAGTTTTTTCTTTAAGAGACTTCAACTCATTGCTGCGATTTTCTTTAAAAAAAAAAAAAAGGCTTAAAGTAAGTATCTATTGTGTGGTTTTTTCTTTCTGTAATATATTATGTAGGTATTTTGGTAAAATAGTAAAGTTTCCTATCAAAGGCAACTCTTCTCTGTTAGTTCCAAACCAACTAATTGATTCACCTCACTTATGTATCAACCTGAATATTAACATTTTGGCCTAAGTAAGCTGGAGGTAGCAGATAACTTAAGTCCCTGCCTTTAGGATACTACCTTGAGGACTTTCTAGTTCACAGGTATATAATATGATATTTCCTAATTTTCTAACTAGAAGTTACCCAGTGATATTTTTTAACTTCAGCAGATCCAGAAACTGTAGTTAGAACTACCTTTAATCAGGTATGATTCTTTTGTTCCTTTCAGTGTACCATTATTATTACCTGAACCAAACTAGTCGAAGTACTGCAGTGCCCAGCCAGCATATTGGTAACTTGGTTCATTGTTGAGTCAGTAAACAAACTAACATAGAATCATATCACATTGTAATCACTACACAGAAATTTCCTTGAGTAGCTTAAATATGGTCAGCATTCTTAACTGATTCAAGAATTTGACCCAAACTGATTTTAGTTGATAAATAAGATATACAGTATTTTTAGTCAACAGGCCATATAAGTGACTAAATTTAAAGGTTTCTCCAGTCTTTAGTTGGAATCTCTTTGTTTCTGCTGATTATTTCATAATCATATAGGATTGTTCTCAAAGAGTTGCCATTTTCACTGCAGTGTTCAGCGTTCTGAAGCTCAGGCTTTTGTCTACTTCGGCTTACATCATTGTATATCATTTGTATGTAAACTGGGTTGTTTTGTTGTTGTTTTTTTAAGCTCTCAAAGGCGATGCTCCTGTGATCTTGTTCTCTCCTTTCTTCTTATAATGTCTTGTCACGTGCTTTGTACTAAGTGAATTCCTGATAGCTGTTGTTGAGCAACTTCTGTGTCAACTTTCTGTGGCTTTAAAGCAGTTATGTAGTTTAGTCCCTTTTTTGGAAGTAATATCTCTTTGTGTGTGATCGTGCGCTGGTAGTGTAACTGTTTATCACTGTCCTTCCCGGTCCTTCACTCTCTCCTTTCTTATTCTTGTTCTGTCTTTGCTTTTGTAATGTTTATGTTTTCCTGACTCTTTAAATATTAGCATTGTTGGCATAAGATTGTTGGTCTCATTATATCACTTATGCTGCCTGTTCTGATCAGAATTTTGATAATTTAAAAGTTCTCCTTTTTGTATTTCTTGCTTTTAAGGCCTTGCTCACACTGTTTATCCAGCCATTTTTCTGTGTACTCTACAAACACTTATCCTAACTTCGTTCATTTTGATCTTGATTATCAACATCATCACTGGCTCTGTTCTACAATACCAAGTCAGAGTTCAGACTGTGTAATATGAGCTACAGGATGCAACAGGGGAGTGAGTTTGAGGTGGACATGACGCACAAATTGCATACAGCCACATCACGTTATCATCTATATACAGTTTTCTTCAGTAATTTGAATGTAATTTTTTCTGGATGGTGACTGTTGAAATGTAAACAGGCTTTCCCATGTTTTATCCTGCCAATAAGACCACTAATTGCTTTAGACTAGATTTTCTAAAAATGTGCTTTTAATGTTACCTGTTTGAGATGAATATGTAATGGACAAATTTTTATTGCTGAATAAGATAAAATTTTGATGTTGATAGTAGGTTTTGTGGCTTCATTTCAGTAGTCCTGTCTTTTTGTTCTAAATTGCTTCTGGACTAATTCTCTTAAGACTCACAAGGGTTACCTTTTACACAGGCAATATGGAGAGGTCCAATGTGAGATATCATCAACCGGTTAGGTTAAAACAGATGTTAGAACTTGAAAGCTAGGTTAGTAAATTGGGCTAACTCTTTAGACAGTGTACATGCCCTGATCATTGACAATGTGTGTCAGAGGATTGATGAGGTAGCAGTAAGAAGTGAGTAGTATAGATTAAAGAAGGGAGAGCAAGGAAGTAGAGAGTCCAGTCAGGAGTTCATTACAAACTATAGGAGAGGTTGTGAATGTCTAGACTCAGGAGACTTTATTTTTTATTTTGAATAGCCTTAAAAGATAAAATGTGATTATATGTGCAGACCAAAGAGAGAAGAGTCAAAAGTATGGGCCCTCACACTGCTGATGGGAATGTATAATCGTATAGACACTGTGGAAAAGAGTTTGGCAGTTTCTCATTAACTTAAATGTAGAATTACTGTATGATGCAGAAATTCCACTCCTGAGTATATACTTAAAAAAAAAAAACACCCAAAAACAGATGTTCAAGTAAAAAATGTACATGAACTTTTAAAGCAGCACCATTCACAATAGTCGTAAGGTAGAAAAACCCAAATGACCATCAACTAATGAATGAATCAACAAATGTGGTCCATCCATACAATGGAATATTATTCGGCAATGAAAAGGAATGAAGTACTGATAAATACTACAATATGGATGAACCTGGAAAACATGATACCAGGTGAAAGAAACCAGACACAAAAGGCCACATATGATGGGATCTGAAATATCCGGAATAGGCAAATCCATAGAGACAGGAAGAAGTTTGTCACTGCCAGGGACTGGGTAGAGTGGGGAACAGGTAGTACCTGCTTAAAGGTACAGGTATTCCTTTGGGGATGATGAGAATATTGGGAACTAGATAGTGGTGATGGTTGCACAACACTGTGAATATACTAAATGCCACTGAATAAAACATTTTAGAATGCTTCAAGTGACAGATTTTATCTTGTGTATATTTTATCATGATTTAAAAAAAAAAACTAAAAATTAAGCTAGTTGAAAAGACAGTAACACTAAGGCTTGAATCACAGACTTAAATGCTTTCAGGTCCCTGGGAGGTGCAGTAAACAGAAAGAAGTGACAAGAGAGGGAAATGTGGTGAACTGGATATTCAAAACCTAATGTTTTTGAAACCTCTGGGTGGGCCAGATAAAATGATTGTGGACTGTGGTTTTCAACCTCCGCTACAAATGGAACTGAGCAAAAATGATGGGTGATGTCAAGACCATGGCTGACGGTAGAGCTAGACTCAGAGTTTCACAAGAGTAGAGGATAAATCTAAGTGGCTTACCCCATATCTTCACCATTTAGCCCGATACCTCGCCGACACATATAGATGCTTAGCAGATATGTGTTAGATGAAAAATAAAAATAAGTAAATAAAGGCTGGGTGCTGAGTTTATATTCTTTTCTTAGTTCTATCTCTTATCTCACCCCCATAACTAATCAATTTGCAAATTTGCACAGTTTGTATTTTTAATATCTCTTTGATATGTTTTTTTTCCCTATATCTTCTGTCCTTTTCTCACTGACAACTCAGGTTCATGACATTTCTTGCCTGAGATTATTGCAGTAAATTCCTAAAGGTCTCTCTTCCTCTAAGCTTGCCCTCATCTGTTTTCTTCAACAAATTACAAAACACCCTGTCTTGCTTAAAATCTTCTGTGCTTTCACATAAAGTCTAAATGTGATCCATAATATGGCCCCTTCCTCATGTGCCACTCCTCCTCTCAGGCCTTTGTCACTCCAGTCTTTCTGACCTTCCCACAGTTACTGCAGCAAACCAGGCATGTTTGTTGTGCTCTTCTTCCTACTTAGACTGCCCTTCAGCCTTAAGTGGTCAGCCTATCCTTTAAGACTTTGGTTCCTCCAAGAAACTTTTCTAACCAATCCAGTCTCAGATAGGGACTCCTATTGTTGCCCATCTCTGTGCCCCCTGTCCTCTGAAGTTCTCTTATTGCATATACCTCATTAGTTTGTCGTTGTGTTACTTGTCTGATATAGCTGTCACGTGACTAACTCCCTGCCACTAGGGACCATGACTATCCCCAGCACCTGGTACATGGCAGGCACGCACCAAAGGCAACCCTTGTCACTATAGCAAAGAATTAATTTATTAGACAGTAGTCATAGACTCAGTACACGTTGAATGAGAATATTTCAGAGGTACAAGGCAGGATCTAAGTGCTAGATATCCCCTAAGAGATACCAATCAAGAGTTCAATTGAAAGAAAATTTTTATGGAAGAGATGACATTTGGAATGAGCGGTGACCATGTGCTAGGCTTTGAGGTTATCAAGATCCTACCTAGTACTTGCCATCATAATTACTAATTAATTATCACTTACAAACATAGACATTTTCAAAAAGTCTTCTGAATTTCAGTTTCTCTACTTCAGTGATTTAAGATGAAGCAACACCATCTCTAAAACTGTACCTAGAAGTAAACTCGGTTTTACAATGAGCCTTAGTGGGCGCCTGGGTGACTCAGTCGTTGAGTGGCTGCCTTAGGCTCAGGTCATGATCCCAGGGTGCTGGGATCGAGCCCCACATCGGGCTCCCTGCTCGGCGGGAAGCCTGCTGCTCCCTCTCCCACTCCCCCTGCTTGTGTTCCTGCTCTCGCTGTCTCTGTCTCTGTCAAATAAATAAATAAAATCTTTAAAAAAAAATGAGCCTTAGTAATAAATATTAAGAGGTTACTGTGGCCAAGTTTCGTGAAAGCTATTATCTAATTTTAGTAAAACTTTACTAAGTTTCTAAAATTCCTTTTTGCCTTTTAGAAATGACTTCACAAACCTATTTGAAAATAGAATGTTAATATATAAGAAGCTGGCAGCAGGTTAATTCTTAGACTCAGCTTGTATTTGTTAGATCATTTTAGAGCTCTGTTCGTTATAACTTGTAAAGTCCTCGTCAGGCTGTGTTAAGAGGCTAAACAGAAGGTTACAGTCTTGCCCCTCCTCCCCATTTCCATACTCTAAAAGACTAAAATAAACACATCTACATCGCACTCAGAATAAAAATAAACACTTCAGAGTCACATAACTGAGAAATACGTTTTTAAGTAGGAAACACTGATTAAGATTGTAATTTTAAAAACACAAAGGTTATTTGTGCTTTTGTTTCCTTCTAGGACAGATTTTTTTTCATTTTAAATTATGTGAGTACTGAGATGTTTATCTTTACTCCAGACTACTGCATGAATGTTGGTTGTATTTTTTTTTTAACCAATGCTTAGCTTGCTAAAGTCGTGAGGTATCTCTTGCCATACTTATATGTGGATCTTCAAAATGACAGACTGCCGACATGTATACTGATAAATCCACAATGAGAAAGAAAAATATATTTTAGCTTCATTGTGGATTCTCCCCCATACCACCATCAAATCTACTTATTTGAAAGTATTGTTGTGAGGTGGAAAGTGAGTTATTATGTATGAAAATCCTTTGGAGTTGCTTTAAAATGCAAAACATTTTTTTTAAACAACAACCTAATTAAATTTTGGCCTACGCTAACCCCAAACAAACAAAAAATTCTAATTCCCTAATTGTTTCAGATTAGCCTTTATTTATGAGCATTTAAATGATTTAGAACTATTGTTTAAACCAAGAATCATCAAACTATGGCCCAGACAAGCAGCCTGTTTTTGCAAATAAAGTTTGATTGGCTCACAGCCACACGTGTTCATTTAGGTAGCTGAGTAGTTGACAGCAGAGGCCATATGGCCCACAAAGCCTAAACTATTTATGGTTGCAAACTTTGAGTAATAGTTTGAGGATCCCTAATTTAAACCATACTGCTATCTGATAGTTTTTTTTTTAATTTATTTATTTGAGAGAGAGAGAGAGAGAGAGAGAGAGCGAGCATAAGCTGGGGGAGGGGCAGGCAGAGGGAGAGGGAGAAGCAGGCTCCCGCCGAGCAGGGAGCCCAACGTGGGGCTCAATCCCAGGACCCTGAGATCATGCCCTGAGCCAAAGGCAAACACTTAATTGACTGAGCCACCCAGGTGCCCCTATCTGATGGTTTCTAATTATAATTAAAAAGCAGTTACTTATTGAACCTAAAACCAAAATGCAAAAGATGACTTTTCTCCTTGCAAAGCTTTTCTGTCTGGAGATGGAGAAACTTCAGCTGTGTAAAATGCTATCGTTCATCTATTCGTTGCTTGCTAGCCTTGTCCTTACTCAGTTTTCATACAGCAAGTGAAATTTTGTTCTTTTTTTCTATAAATTTGAAAATTACTACATAATAAAAGATGCCATTATACCTCCTCCCACTCCCCATCCCAAAAGAATTTGAAATAGAAATGATTTTTCTCTATGATGGGCCTTTTCTCATTGCCTAATTCTAATTTGCAGTATTAAACAGAGAAACTCCCTCTCCCTTTTCTTTCAAAGGACTCTGATTGGTTTACTGTCTTTGTTCCTCACTTATACATCTCTTTACATTACACATAGTGTGTGCTTAATTAGTACTTAGTGAGCATAATGGCTTTCACTTCCTCAGAGAGTTAACTGTAGCCCCAAAACTACAGGAAATGATGAAACGGCTCTCAGAAGTTCACCTTACCTGAAGTAGAAATACATGCTACTATTACTTCGAATACAGAGTTGTAGACTCTTAGAATGTTAGAGCCAGAAGGTGTTACAGAGTTTTGGACAACAGTGGTTCTCAAACTTCAGCGTGCATTAGAATCATCTGAAGAGCTTATTAAAATACAGAATGCTGAGCCAGCCCTCCCGAGTTTCTGATTCCTTATGTCTGTGGTGGTCCTGAGAATTTGCATTTGTGAGAAGTTACCAGTTGATGCTGATGCTGCTTGTTGGGGACCACACTTTAAGGACAACGGTAACAGAGAACAGATGGCTGACCACTCAGATATTATCTCAGAGAGCCCTCGGTTGTGTAGTATACCCAAGGAGAACAGACCCTGTGACCCATACTGTTCCAACCCAAGAAACGTGGATAACCGGGCATCTCCACTTATTGTGGCTATCACCTGAACCAGATACTTGGAATGACAGGACATGGCCTCTTGTACCCTATACTTTGATGGAGACTCTGACAAATTTTTGTTCTTTGAGCTCCATTAGACTAATAAACATTTTTCAGTTCTTATTGCTATTTTTGTTATTATGTCTCTTGGTTTTTATTTTATTTCAACTCTGACTTGTTTCCCTGAGGTGACTCTCAAGTATGCTTATCTCTGTATTTATAAACTGTAGGTTAGGGTTGCTTGCTAACCATATTCATTATCTATTTCCTTCTCATCAGTAATATTAATTCCACCTTTTGAGTACATGTTTTTATACTTAGTCTGGTATACAAATTATAAAAACTGATTCAAGATCTTCCAGTCCAGCTGCCCAAGATGCGGAAACTGAGGCAGCCAAATAAGTCACCGTGTCACACTGCTTAGCAAAAAAGCTTGGATGAACCCCCTTCTTCCCCCACTCTCATTAAGTCCTAAACTAGTAAGCTCAGTTACCATGGGTGGATGAGGGATGAGTCAATATGAATGAAATGCTTGTCCTCTTGAAAGGCTACATGGAATTTTTTTAAGTACATGTTTTGAAACCATACTTGTAAATCTCTTTCACTTAGTAGCTGTGTATTTTAACTGCTCTGAACATCAGCTTCCAAATCTGCAAAATGAGGGGTAATAACACTCACCTTCAGGGCTAATTGTTTCTCTCCTCTTCCTGCCTTTCCTCTTAAAGTGACCTTGTAGTGCTAAGCTGCTAAAAATAACCAGAACCAGACTTCAGTTCTTCCTTTCTCATTCCTTAATTCCTCAAGCCCCAGGCCATTCACGTTCTGCAGAACCTCACCAGTCTTCTGGAACTGTTTTCTTGAAGGTCTTAATGACCAACTGATTTTTTCCCAGACGTCTTCTCAGGCTTCAGCTTGGTACCCCTCTGCCAATTTCAGCAGCCTCCCCCTTGCTCACAGATTCTTCTTTCCTCACCACTTCAAATCACATCCTTTCTCAGGGAGGTGTTTTCTGCCTTTTTTTTCATATTCTGTGCTCCTTCCCTATGCAGTTTTAGCCATTCCCGTAGCATACATGCACCTGTCTTTGTATGATCACCAAATCTACATCTCATCCTGACATCTCTTCTAAGTGCTAGCTGCCTGGCTGGTTTCTCCATACCACCTAGTCCACTGATAATTTCAAAGTATATTTGAAACAGGTCATCTCTTCTTCCCCTGCCACAATAGCCTTTTTCTCCTGTGTTCATCTTTATTAATCGCTAAAATGTATATGGAAATACAGAGGACTTAGACTATCCAAAGCAGTCTCAAAAAAGAAAAAGTTGGTAGGTATATACTACCTGATTTCATGATTTACTATAAAGGTAAAATTAGAAGACAATGTGTATTTAACAAATAGATCAGTGGAACAAAAGAGAAAGCCCAGAAATAGACCCATGCTTAATACTCATGTAATTTTAACAAAGGTGCCAAAGCAATCCGTTGAGGAAGAGAAAGTTTTCCGTGCACATGGTGCTGAGTAATATGGTATCCATATAGAAAGGCAAAATGAACCCTAGCCCCTGCTTTATGCCATAAGCTGCAGTTAATTTGAGAGAGATCATATACCTAGATGTAAAAACTAGAATCATACAGATTTTAGTGAAAAACATTAGAGAATATCTTCTTTGACTTGGAGGTGGGTGAAGATTTCTTTGGTCAACAGAAACGATAAACTAGACTCCATCAAAATTTAAAAACTTCATCAAAAATGCAATTAAAGTATACAGGCAGCAAAGAAAAACTATTTGTAAAACACATCTGACAAAGGACGAGTATCCAAGATACATAAAAAAAATTCCTATAACTCAGTAATAAAAAGATATATAACCCAATTTTTCTACATTGGCAAGATTTTAAGATGATTCAGAAATGAAAATATACAAACAACCAAAAAGAACATGAGTGTTCAATGTCATTAGTCATCAGAGAATTGCAAACTAAAATTGTAATGAGATGTTACTGTGTACCCACTGGAATGGCCAAAATTTAAAGGACTGACAACATCAAGTGTTGGTAAGGCTGTCAAGCATCTGGCACTTCCCCGCAATATTGTTGGGAATAAAATTTGATAACAACCACTTTGGAAAACTAACTGGCAGTTTTTTCTAAAATTAAACATCTACCTACTCTGTGACCCAACAGTTCCATTCTTAGATATTTATTCAAGAGAAATTAAAACATGGGTCACAAAAAGACCAGTACAATGTTTAATAGCAGTTTTATTCGTAATAGCTAAAAACTGGAAAGAACCCAGGCCCATCAACAGGAGAATGAATAAACAAACTTTGATAGATTTATGCAGTGGAATAGTATTCAGCAGCATAAAGGAATGGATTACTGATAAAATAGCTTCCACGAAGAAGTGCATATGGCGCCTCCCTTTATGTGAAATCGTAGAACAGGCAAAACTAGTCTTCAGTGAAGAAAAAGAAGAGTGGTTGCCTTGAGGGTGACAGGGTGGGGATTGACTATTGTAAGGAACTTGAGGGATTTAGGGACTGAACAAAGAAAAAGATATCACTGCGCAGGGTTGCAGGAGAAAGGAAGTCCCTTATGGCATGAGACTGTCTTGAGGCTTGTGGTCAAAGGGCCCCCATCCAGAAGGGGAGAAGGGCAAGGGAACTCCTGAGGGGAGGAAGATTGGAGAGGGTGTCCCTGGAGCTTACACGGAAGAGAACTCTGACGGGCAGCAGTGACCTGGAGTCTTACCATCACTGCTCTGTCTTATAAAGGCTGGCAGAGATCGGGTGTGCTTATGTGACACATGCAAAGCAGTCAAGCTACAAATGGGGGCGATTTTTAAAATAATTGGGTGGGTAAAAATGTAAGTTTGGTGCCAGTATACTTTTTTTTTTTAAAGATTTTATTTATTTATTTGAGAGAGAGGGAATGAGAGACAGCACGAGAGGGAAGAGGGTCAGAGGGAGAAGCAGACTCCCCGCCGAGCAGGGAGCCCGATGTGGGACTCGATCCCGGGACTCCAGGATCATGACCTGAGCTGAAGGCAGTTGCTTAACCAACTGAGCCACCCAGGCGCCCGGTGCCAGTATACTTTTGAGCTGATGGTCTCAGCCTGCAGTGAAGAAATAAACAACCCAGAGGCCAGTACATAGAAGCCGTCTTCAGCTAAAATATCCAACTGAGAAGGGATGAGAGGGAGTACTTTGGTGTGATGATGATCTTCCTAACTTGATAAAGTTTTAGACCATGCAGGTGAATACATTTGTGAAAACTCAGTGAATATATACCTAAGATCTCTGCATTTCATTGTACACTCATTTCTTTAAATTATAAGTAGGGGCGCCTGGGTGGCTCAGATGGTTAAGCGTCTGCCTTCGGCTCAGGTCATGATCCCAGGGTCCTGGGATCGAGTCCCGCATCGGGCTCCCTGCTCCTTGGGAGCCTGCTTCTCCCTCTGCTTCTCTCTCTCTCTCTCTCCCCCTCTGTCTCTCATGAATAAATAAATAAAATCTTAAAAAAATAATAAAAAATAAAAAATAAATAAATTATAAGTAAATATTGGGTGCCTGGGTGGCTCAGTTGGTTAAGCGACTGCCTTCGGCTCAGGTCATGATCCTGGAGTCCCAGGATCGAGTCCCTCCTCGGGCTCCCTGCTCAGCAGGGAGTCTGCCTCTCCCTCTGACCCTCTTCCCTCTCATGCTCTCTCTCTACCATTCTCTCTCTCTTTCAATAAATAAATAAAAATCTTTAAAAAAAATAAAAAATAAATAAATTATAAGTAAATATTGAACTTTAGTTAATGATGTTCATGCCGAAGCATTTAAGGAGAAATGTACTGCTGTATACAGTTTACACTGAAATGCTAAAAATGGAATGGATTATTGAACAGATAGAAAGATAGTTGAATAGATATGTGATAAAGCGAGTACAGTAAAATTTTCATGGTAAAATCCAGGTTGGGGTATACATGGGTTTATTATAAAACTTACAATTTTGCTTCGTGTTTGAAAAACTTCATAATGAGATGTGCAAGACCACCGGTAGAGAACGACTGAGGGCCAAATTTGGAAACTGTGCCATTGCATGAAAAAGCACAGAGAGCTGCATATCTCTTGACCAGAAGCTATAATTTTATAGAACTCGGTCCTGTATTTGATCATTTGACTAAAGATCTGTGGTGTTTTATCTGTTCCAGGGAAAGTCCTGCTGCCAGCGTGGATACATGTACATTTCTCTCCTCATTTGTGTGTTCCAGTAGGACTCTGCTAATTGATGGCCGGGTAGAGCTCAAACGAGGCCTGCAGAGGCAGGAGCGGCATCTTTTCCTGTTCAACGATCTGTTTGTTGTGGCCAAAATCAAGTAAGTATACTGTAAACCTCTCCCAGTTATCATTATAAAACTGCATTCCCAAAAAAAAAAAAAAAAAAAAAAAAAAAACTGCATTCCCACTAACAAAGATAACCTTTCTATTCAGTGCTTACTGTAAAGAATGCCAGGCCTCTGTTACCATAACTAATATCTGAAGTGAGTTTTATAGTTTTGTTTTATTTTATCTTTGCAAAAAGAAAGTTTCAATTGTTTATTCATTCAGTGAGTGTTCATTTAGGTCCCACTCTGTGCCCTCTTCTGAATACATATAGGGGGATACAGTACAGAATGTGATGGGTATGGTCCCTGCTTTTTTGGTACTTTTATCCTAACGTGTGGGAGAAGTTGCACATTGTGATAAAAACTGAGTACAGAGTGAAGTAAAATATGGGATATATGTTAAGTAGGTATAGTCAGGAAAAAAAAAATCATTGAAGGCTGAAAAGCAACCAGCCATTCAGATATTAGGAGGATGAGCATTCTAGGCAGAGGGAAGAGCCAACCCAAAGGTGGTGGGAAAAGCTTGGCCCTTTGAAGGAGCCAAAGGAAAGCCTCTATAATTGGAGCATAAGGAGCAGGAAGACAATACGAATTGAGGTTGGAGAAATAGACAAGGGTCAGGTTATCAGGATCTTGTCAGCTGTATTATCTATTCCCACGTAACAAATTACCCCAAAACCACAGTTTATAACTACAGACATCTCATACTCAGGAACACTCATCTCAGATTGAGGAGTGGTTTTGCTGGTGGTTCTGGCTCACAGGTCCTCATGAGGTTGCAGTCAAGCTGTTGACCGGGCTTGTAACCGTCTTACAGCTTGAGTGAAGCTGGCGAATCCACCTCCCCGCTCACTTGTGTGGACACTGGCAGGCCTCAGTTCCTCCCTGGCTGTTGGCCAGACCCTGTAGTTCCTCTCCATGGAGGTGTCTCCACAGGGCTACTCATGACATGGTATTGCTTCCTCCGAAGTGGAAGATCCAAGAGTATGAGATAGATGTAGGCAAGCGAGAGAAGACCCCAAATAGAAGCCAGAGTCCTTCATAACCTAATTTTGAAGGTGGCATACCGTCATTTCTGACATATGCTGTTGGCCACACAGACCAGCCTTAAGTGCAGCGTGGAAGACAACTGTGCGAGGGTGCGAGTATCAGGAAGCAAGGATCGTTGGGGGCCATCTCGGAGGCCAGGTGCAACAAAGGCTGTGATAAGGAGTTGGGATTTTATTCAAAGGGATTGTAATATAATTTAATAACAATATTAATATTTAGTAACAGTATACACATTTTAGTAACAGTAGAGACCTCACATTTATCTAGATCTTATTGTATGTTCGGTATTTTTCTAGAGATTTTAACCTGCATGACTGTTCTATCAGGCAGATATTGTCTCTTTTTACAGAAGAAATTGATACTCAGAGAAGTTAAATTACTTTACCGAGATCCCAAAGGTAGTAATTAGTTGAGCCCACATTTGAACATAGGTCCATCTTACTTCAGAGTCTGCTGTCTCTGTTACTCCTTTTCTTATGGATTTCATAGAAAATTCTTCCATAGAAACTTGTTGTTTGCTTTTATAGCATTATAGTCTTTCTTATGCGATGAATAAAAGGATCTAACTAAATACTTAACTAGTAAGAAACTGTATAGAATTCTTAGTGAACCATTGATACATTTTTTTTGAAGTTAAAGGCAAAGATAAAAATAAGAAAATGGTTTCAGAATGTGTTAGGTTTTTTCCTTAGGAAAAAAAATGTCTTTTTTTTTTTCCATTATGGTGAGAACACTTAACATGAGGTTTACTCTCTTAACAAATCGTTAAGTGTACAATCCAGTATTGTTAACTAACACACATACAACACCGTGCCTATTAGTTAACATCTCTAGAGTGTATTCATCTGGCATAACTGAAACTTAATGTTCATTAATTAGCAATTCCTCATTTTCTCCCTCCCCTAGCCCTTGGCAACCAACACTCCACTCTGATTTTTTAAGTTTGACTATTTTAGATACCTCATATAAGTGGAATCACGCAGTGTTTGTCCTTCTGTGACTGGTGTATTTCATTAGCATAACGTCCTCCAGGTTAATCTGGGTTATTGCATATTGAAGGATTTCCATTTTTGTTAAGGCTGAGTAATATTCTGTTGTATGTATAGACCACATTTTTCTTATCCATTCATTCATCAGTGGACATTTCGGTTGTTTCCACACCTTGGCTATTGTAAATAGTGCCGCACTGAAAATGAGTGTTAGTACCTCTTCAAGATCCTGATTTCAGTTCTTTGATAAATACCCAGAAGTGGGATTTCTGGATCATATAATATTTCTGTTTTTAATTTTTTGAGAAACCTCCATATTGTTTTCCATAGTGGCTGCCCCATTTTACATTCCCCAACAGTGTACAAGGGCTCCAATTTCTCCATGTCCTTACCAATACTTGTCTTTTCGGCTTTTTTTTCGTTTGCTTTGTTTTGGGGGTTCTTTTTTTTTTTTTTTAATAGCCATTCTGACAGTGTGACGTGATATCTCAAGTCTCAACAAAATTACTAAAATTGAAATCTTACCGCGTATCTTTTCCAACCACAATGGAATGCAACTCAAAATCAGGCAAAGCTTAAAACATGTTTTGAATATAAGTAATGCCTACAGTGAAGTTTTGGAAGTAGATTTAATGTTACAAAGAATATAGAGAAAGAAAATTCTTTCCCTCCAAGCCTTTGTACTAAGTCCATTTAAAGCTGTATGCTATTGATAGAGGAACAAATCATTTTTTAATGTAGATTAGTTGCCATTTCTTTACTTAAAATGTACTGGGTGGGTTCTGTATGCTTCGTATTATGATAAGAGAATCACAAAGATCTTATTATATTTTCCTAACAATCCTCCAAGACAAGAGTTGTTTTAATTAATGAATACTGAGACTCAGGGGGATTTGTCCAAGGGCATATATTAGGAAATGGCTGAGCTGGGATTTTAATCTAGGCCTTATTTCCAGTGGCTGGCCCTTGGTACTGTTCCCCCATTGTACCCATTATGTGCCTAGTTTTGTGCTCAGCCTGCAGGTAGATAAGCAAACAACAAAAACTTATTTTAATAATCCATTTCCTGGACTTTAGGAACTTAGAGACTATTTACTTGTAACATGTATTCAGTTCTTATGTAAGAAAGTATTTTCCTTCACCTTTTTTAGATGCTTTTTCCTTAACAATTATGATAATATTTAGAGTAGAAAACTTTTGTTTTCTTACCTGTCATTTATTGTTCTGGTTTTTGCTAATGTCTAAGTGGTTTTATGTAACCCATTTAGTGTTTTGCTGGAAAACCTCTTATATAAAGATAGTTTCTTTACCCCTAAAAAACTGCTGTTTTAAATATATGTCAAATCTAGGCCCATCATTTACCTGTAGAGCTGACTTTATTTTGACTGCCCCTTCCTCACATAAGGTGGACGCCATTTTTTTCACATACTGCTTTTGAAAGAACTCTGTGTCTACTTAAATGTATGACAAAATCTATTAACAGTTGATTTAATTCTGTATTTAAGAGAGTCAGTTCATGAAAGATTATTTTAAGAACTTTCTACATTTATTGTGGATATTAAAAAGTGTGAGTGATCTAAGTTAATTTGGGGAGTAGGTAGGCATAAGCCCAAGACTCTTGAGATAAAGAGGACATACAGATTTGAGAAAGTAATCATTATTACTGAACACTGCCACCTTGCAAAAATGTTGCCGAGAATTTATCATTATATGGTCATTCTAATAGATAACATTTGATACATTCACAGATCCTTCTTAATAAGAACTTTGTGTTTTTCCTGAAATAAATAGCAACCAAGAAGAACTAGTCCCCTGTAATACTAAACCTATGTCTTCCCTGTCACTTCTCACGCTTTGATGGACGATTGGGTTGTACCCTTGATCATTAATTTGCTGAAATGATATGAGTGCTTAATCATGTACTCGGTGAACAAATTCACTACGTTAAGTTCCATATTACTTCAGCTCATCTTCAGGCTCCATTTAGAAACTGCTTTCAGTCCGTAGGTTGATGGTATAGAAATAAATTCAAGTGAGATAACTAATTACCAGCTGCCCCATATTTACTTAGTGAAACTAAGTGGATTTTAGTGAGTGAACTAGCACAAAGGGTTTTTAATTTTTTCTTTTTCTTGGCTAAAGAATTTTATTCACTTTGTGCTGAATGTTGACAGTGTTTACCTAAAATTCTTTTGAGTTTATTGTCCTTCTTTTCCATACGTCATTAGAATAAGTATTAAAACTGAAAGGGACCTTTGTGACCACGTTTGATATTCATTAGAAAGCTAAATAAAAAGATATTTTTCCAATAGAATTATGGCTTTTCATCTTTTAAGATAATGTTTGAAAACTTGAAAGTATTTAGAAAGAAGTTAACTATTCCATCAGTAACTATAGAGCAACCATTTGGAATTTACTGAGAGGAAGTGACTGTAGTGACCTGACACCTTCTCAAGCCTCCACTTTTCTCAAATTGTTATTTCCTGAGCAAGTAGGGAAATAATGATGAGTTCTACTTATGTCTGTAAGATGAAGAGAAGAAAAAAGCTGTGGTTATTTATTCATTATCAGTAGAATTACCATCAGACACCATGTCCTCTACTCCAAACATACTTAGTAAAACATCTCCAACTTCGAATGGAGGGAAATCTCCTAGAATCCTGTGTATTTCAGCAGTTCACTGGGATTCCTTCCAGTATAAAGATTGGAACATAGGGAAGGAGATCTCTCATCTTAACAAATTTGTAGTAAGGGACTACATTGTGGAAATAAAGAATTACTTTTTGGGTTGTTACTTTGTTTTTTTCAGCCAGTTCACATTAGATTCATACTTTTAAATTTCAATTAGAATAGTCTAATACTATTGGAAATTGAGTGTGAAAAATATGAAAAGACACTATGACACCAGGACTAAATGTAAAATTTTATTTAATACTGGTTTTAAGTATTTTGAAGCTACTCCGTTTATCTTTGTGGACATAAGTGTTTATGAGATTTCTCTAAACCTCCATAGTAAACAGTCTTATCACAAAGCCTTGTAGGTACAGAGAGAGAAAAAAGTAAGACTGGGGGCACCTGGCTGCTTGAGTCAGAAGAGCATCCAACTCTTGATCTCCAGGGTCAGGAGATCGACCCCACGTTGGGTGTAGAGATTACTCAAATAAATAAAACCTAAAAAAAAAAAAAAGCTGAAAATAGAAAAGCTGAAGGGAACTTCATGGTAAGATACTTCCATCCAGACAATTTTTTTTAATTTTTTATTGTGATGTTAATCACCATACATTACATCATTAGTTTTTGAGGTAGTGTTCCATGATTCATTGTTTGTGCATAACACCCAGTGCTCCATGCAGAACGTGCCCTCTTTAATACCCATCACCAGGCTAACCTATCCTCCCGCCCCCTCTTCTCTAGAACCCTCAGTTTGTTTTTCAGAGTCCATCATCTCTCATAGTTCGTCTCCACCTCCGATTTCCCACCTTCATTCTTCCCCTCCTGCTATCTTCTTTTTTTTTCTTAACATATATTGCATTATTTGTTTCAGAGGTACAGATCTGTGATTCAACAGTCTTGCACAATTCACAGCGCTCACCATAGCACATACCCTGCCCAAAGTCTGTCACCCAGCCACCCCATCCCTCCTGCCCCCCACCACTCCAGCAACCCTCAGTTTGTTTCCTGAGATTAAGAATTCCTCAGTCAGTGAGGTCATATGATACATGTCTTTCTCTGATTGACTTATTTCACTCAGCATAACACCCTCCAGTTCCATCCACGTTGTTGCAAATGGCAAGATCTCATTCCTTTTGATGGCTGCGTAATATTCCTGTGTGTGTGTGTGTGTGTGTGTGTGTGTGTGTGTGTGTGTGTGTGTATCTCACATCTTATTTATCCATTCATCTGTAGATGGACATCTTGGCCCTTTCCACAGTTTGGCTATTGTGGACATTGCTGCTATAAAGATCGGGGTGTGCATACCCCTTCGGATACCTACATCTATCTTTGGAGTAAATACCCAGTAGTGCAATTGTATGGTAGCTCTATTTTCAACTTTTGGAGGAACCTCCATACTATTTTCCAGAGTGGTTGCACCAGCTTGCATTCCCACCAACAGTGTAGGAGGGTTCCCCTTTCTCCGCATCCCTGCCAACATCTGTCGATTCCTGGCTTGTTAATTTTAGCCATTCTGACTGGTGTGAGGTGGTATCTCATTGAGGTTTCAATTTGGATTTCCCTGCTGCAGAGGGATGTTGAGCACTTTTTCATGGGTCTGTTGGCCATTTGGATGTCTTCTTTGGAAAAATGTCTGTTCATGTCTTCTGCCATTTCTTGATTGGATCATTTGTCCTTTGGGTGTTGAGTTTGATAAGTTCTTTGTAGATTTTGGATACTAGCCCTTTCTCTGATATGTCATTTGCAAATATCTTCTCCCATTCTGTCGGTTGTCTTTTGGTTTTGTGGACTGTTTCCTTTGCTGTGCAAAAGCTTTTTATCTTGATGAAGTCCCAATAGTTCATTTTTGCCTTTGCTTCCCTTGCCTTTGGCGATTTTTCTAGGAAGAAGTTGGTGTGGCTGAGGTAGAAGAGGTTGCTGCCTGTGTTCTCCTCTAGGATTCTGATGGACTCCTGTCTCACATTTAGGTCTTTCATCCATTTTGAGTCTATTTTTGTGTGTGGTGTAAGGAAATGGTCCAGTTTCATTCTTCTGCATGTGGCTGTCCAATTTTCCCAACACCGTTTGTTGAAGAGACTGTCTTTATTCCATTGGACATTCTTTCCTGCTTTGTCAAAGATTAGTTGACCATAGAGTTGAGGGTCCATTTCTGGGCTCTCTATTCTGTTCCATTGATCTATGTGTCTGTTTTTGTGCCGGTACCATACTGTCTTGATGATGACAGCTTTGTAATAGAGCTGGAAGTCGGGAATTGTGATGCCGCGAGCTTTGCTTTTCTTTTTCAACATTCCTCTGGCTATTCGGAGTCTTTTCTAGTTCCATACAAATTTTAGGATTATTTGTTCCATTTCTTTGAAAAAAGTGGATGGTATTTTGATGGGGATTGCATTGAATGTGTAGATTGCTCTAGGTAGCATTGACATCGTCACAATATTTGTTCTTCCAATCCATGAGCATGGAACGTTTTTCCATTTCTTTGTATCTTCCTCAATTTCTTCATGAGTATTTTATAATTTTCTGACTCTTCCTCAATTTCTTCCTGAGTATTTTATAGTTTTCTGAGTACAGATCCTTTGCCTCTTTGGTCAGATTTATTCCTAGGTATCTTATGGTTTTGGGTGCAATTGTAAATGGGATCGACTCCTTAATTTCTTTTTCTTCTGTCTTGTTGTTGGTGCATAGGAATGCCACTGATTTCTGTGCATTGATTTTATATCCTGCCACTTTACTGAATTCCTGGATGAGTTCTAGCAGTTTTGGGGTGGAGTCTCTTGGGTTTTCCACATAAAGTATCATATCACCTGCAAAGAGTGAGAGTTTGAACTCCTCTTTACCGATTTGGATGCCTTTGATTTCTTTTTGTTGTCTGATTGCTGTGGCTAGGACTTCTAATACTATGTTGAATAGCAGTGGTGAGAGTGGACATCCCTGCCATGTTCATGACCTTAAGGGGAAAGCTCTCAGCTTTTCCCCATTGAGAATGATATTTGCTGTAGGTTTTTCATAGATGGCTTTTATGATATTGAGGTATGTACCCTCTATCCCTATACTCTGAAGAGTTTTGATCAAGAAAGGATGCTGTACTTTGTCAGATGCTTTTTCTGCATCTACTGAGAGGATCATCTGGTTCTTGTTCTTTCCTTTGTTAATGTATTGTATCACGTTGATTGATTTGTGGATGTGGAACCAACCTTGCAGCCCAGGGATAAATCCCACTTGGTCGTGATGAATAATCCTTTTAATGTACTGTTGGATCCTATTGGCTAGTATTTTGGTGAGAATTTTTGCATCCATGTTCATCAAGGATATTGGTCTGTAATTCTCCTTTTTGATGGGGTCTTTGTCTGGTTTGGGGATTAAGTTAATGGTGGCCTCATAGAACGAGTTTGGAAGTTTTCCTTCCGTTTCTATTTTTTGGAACAGTTTCAGAATAGGTATTAATTCTTCTTTAAATGTTAGGTAGAATTCCCCTGGGAAGCCATCTGGCCCTGGGCTTTTGTTTGTTGGGAGATTTTTGATTACTGCTTCAATTTCCTTAGTGGTGATAGGTCTGTTCAGGTTTTCTATTTCTTCCTGGTTCAGTTTCGGTAGTTGATACACATCTAGGAATGCATCCATTTCTTCCAGGTTATCTAATTTGCTGGCATAGAGTTGCTCATAGTGTATTCTTATAATTGTTTTTCTTTGGTGTTGGTTGTGATCACTCCTCTTTCATTCATGATTTTGTTGATTTGGGTCATTTCTCTTTTCTTTTGGATAAGTCTGGCCAGGAGTTTATCAATCTTGTTAATTCTTTCAAAGAACCAGCTCCTAGTTTCGTTGATCTGTTCTACTGTTCTTTTGGTTTCTATTTCATTGAGTTCTGCTCTGATCTTTATGATTTCTCCTCTCCTGCTGGGTTTAGGCTTTATTTGCTGTGCTTTCTCCAGCTCTCTTAGGTGTAGGTTTAGGTTGTGTATTTGAGACCTTTCTTGTTTCTTGAGAAAGGCTTGTATTGCTATATACTTTCCTCTTAGGACTGCCTTTGCTGCATCCCAAAGATTTTGGACAGTTGTGTTTTCATTTTCATTGGTTTCCATGAATTTTTTTAATTCCTCTTTAATTTCCTGGTTGACCCATTCATTCATTAGTAGGATGTTCTTTAGCTTCCATGTATTTGAGTTCTTTCCAACTTTCCTATTGTATTTGAGTTCTAGTTTCAAAGCACTGTGGTCTGAAAATACGCAGGGAATGATCCCAATCTTTTGGTACTGGTTGAGACCTGATTTGTGACCTAGGATGTGATCTCTTCTGGAGAATGTTCCATGAGCACTAGAGAAGAATGTGTATTCCGTTGCTTTGGGATGGAATATTCTGAATATGTCTGTGAAGTCCATTTGGTTCAGTGTGTTATTTAAAGTCTTTATTTCCTTGATCTTTTGCTTAGATGATCTGTCCATTTCAGTCAGGGGGGTGTTAAAGTCCCCCACTATTAGTGTATTGTTTTCAATGTGTTTCTTTGATTTTGTTATTAATTGGCTTATCTAATTGTCTGCTCCCACGTTAGGGGCATAGATATTTACAATTGTTAGATCTTCTTGTTGGATAGACCCTTTAAGTAGGATATAGTGTCCTTCCTCATCTCTTATTACAGTCTTTGGTTTAAAATCTAATTTGTCCGACATAAGGATTGCCACCCAGCTTTCTTTTGGTGTCCATTAGCATAGTAAATGGTTTTCCACCCTCTCACTTTCAATCTGGAGGTCTCTTTGGGTCTAAAATGAGTCTCTTACAGACAGCATATTGATGGGTCTTGTTTTTTAATCCAATCTGATAGCGTGTGTCTTTTGATTGGGGCATTTAGCCCATTTACATTCAGGGTAACTATTGAAAGATAAGAATTTAGTGCCATTGTATTGCCTGTGAGGCGACTGTTACTGTAATTGTCTGTGTTCCTTTCTGGTCTATGTTGCTTTTAGTCTCTCTCTTTGCTTAGAGGACCCCTTTCAATATTTCTAGTACGGCTGGTTTCATGTTTGCCGATTCCTTTAGTTTTTGTTTGTCCTGGAAGCTTTTTTCCTCTCCTTCTATTTTCAATGACAGCCTAGCTGGGTATAGTATTCTTGGCTGCATATTTTTCTCGTTTAGTGCTCTGAATATATCATGCCAGTCCTTTCTGGCCTACCAGGTCTCTGTGGATAGGTCTGTTGCCAATCTAATGTTTCTACCATTGCAGGTTACAGATCTCTTGTCCTGAGCTGCTTTCAGGATTTTCTTTGTCTCTGAGACTCGTAAGTTTTACTATTAGATGTCAGGGTGTTGACCTATTTTTATTGATTTTGAGAGGGGTTCTCTGTGCCTCCTGGATTTTGATGCCTGTTTCCTTCCCTAAATTAGGGAAGTTCTCTGCTATAATTTGCTCCAATATACCTTCTGCCCCTCTCTCTCTTTCTTTTTCTTCTGGGATCCCAATTATTCTAATGTTTTTTTGTCTTATGGTATCACTTATCTCACGAATTCTGCCCTCGTGATCCAGTAGTTGTTTATCTCTTTTTCTCAGCTTCTTTATTTTCCATCATTTGGTCTTCTGTATCACTGATTCTCTCTTCTACCTCATTTATCCTAGCAGTTAGTGCCCCCATTTTTTATTGCACCTCATTAATAGCCTTTTTGATTTCGACTTGGTTAGATTTTAGTTCTTTTATTTCTCCAGAAGGGGTTTCTCTAGTATCTTCCATGCTTTTTTCAAGCCCAGCCAATATCTTTAAAATCATGATTCTGAACTCTAGGTCCGACATTGTCCTAATGTCCATATTGAGTAGGTCCCTGGCTGTCGTTACTACCTCTTGTTCTTTTTGTTGAGGTGATTTTTTTCGTCTTGTCATTTTGTCCAGAGGAGAGTAGATGAATGAGAGAACAAAATGCTGACAGGGTAACAACGTCCCCAGAAAATACACTCTAAACAAATCAGAAAAGACCTGAAACCCGGGGAGGAAAAAAAGGGAAAGAAAGAAAAAAGAAAAAGAAAAACAAAGATAAAAAGATAAAAAGATAAAAACAAACAAAAACAGAACAAAACAAAAAAACAGAATATGATCAAATATGATTAGGCTGGTGCATAGATCAGTGCCACACACTAGATTTTGTGTGAATTTTGCTCTGTTAGAAGAAAGTGCCTCCCAAAATTTTTATAAGAAAGAAAAACATATATGTACAAAAATAATTGTTGATACAATGAAGGGATGGAATATGACTGTAAAGATGAAAATTATAAAAAATTTTATAAAAGGAATTGATAAGTTGTTTGACAAAGAAGAGGATTTTTTAAAAAAAAACAAGGGAGAAAATGTGATCAAGCAGGAGACTAGAACAGAGGCATACACTAGAGATTTAGGGTATATTTTGATCTGTTAGAAGAAACTGTATCTCAAAATTTTAAAGAGAGAACAACTTACATATATATGCCAAAAATAAGGGGAACTACTATAAAGGGATAGAATATGACTCTGAAAATGAAAAATAAAAATGTTTTTTTAAAAAGGGATAAGATGCTCATTGAAAAAGGGAAAAAGGAAAAAAATTTTTTTTAAAAGTTAAAAAAAATTAACCTTGAAAGACTAAAGAATCATGGTAAAAAAGCCATGGATTCTATGTGCAGTATTCCCCTAGTGCTGGAGTTCTCCCATTCTCCTTGATCGGTAAACTTGGTCTTGGCTGGCTGTTCTTGCTCATCTTCTGGGGGAGGGGCCTGTTGTCGTGGTTCCCAGATGTCTTTGCTGGAGGCAGAATTGCCCTGCCCTTGTCTGGTCTGGGCTAAGTGATCTGCTCGGGTTTGCTCTCCGGAGCTTTTTGTTCCCTGCAAGCTTTTGGTACAGCTTTGGAGGACAAAAGTGAAAATGGCGGCCCCCTAATCTCTGCCCCAGAGGAGCTGAGAACTCGGGGTCCCGCTCCTCAGTGCATGCCCAGAGAAAAGCAGTCAGTCACTCCCATCTCCCCAGTCTCCGGCCGCACTCTGTGCTCACCCGGCCTGTGACAGAGCGTTTCTATCTCTGGCACCCGACTCAGTGTGGAGTCTCCGAACCCAGCAGATCCCTGCGGTGCGCTCCCGCACCGCTCCTCCCGGGGGAGGGAGGGGAGTCTCCCTGGATCTGCCGCTTGTTGGGTCCCTGCTGGAGGAGCAGTGGCCCGACTGGACCGCGGATCACAGTTTATGGCCACCCCGAGCTGAGAGCCCGGCCTCGGCTCCGTCTCTGCAGCCGGCTTCCCCGCTCCGATCCCTGGGAGCTCTGCCGCACTCAGGCTCCCCTGGTCTTTCTGTGACCCCGAGGGTCCTGAGACTGCACTGTCCCACGAGGGAGGGTTCCACCCCCTGCTTGGCCACCGGAGCGATGTCCCTCAGCGGAGCCGACTTCTAAAAGTTCCGATTTTGTGCTCCTCGGCTCTATCACTTGCCAGAAGTGGCCGATGGAGGCCCCCTCCCCCACTGTCTATCCTCCCGAATATTCCCTCAGATTCACTTCTCCACACGTCCTTCCTTCCGGAAAGTGGTCGCTTTTCTGTTCAGAGCGGTGTTGCGCTTCTTTTCTTCAATCTCCTGTTGAGTTCGTAGGTGTTCAGAATGGTTTGATCCCTATCCAGCTGAATTCCTGAGACCAGACGAAATCCAGGTCTCCTACTCCTCCGCCGTCTTGCTCCGCCCGCCCCCATCCAGATGCTTTATAAGACCAACAATACCCAGGGCTTTTTATAGATACATAGTAGTTAAGAGCATTAAATAAGTTCAGAAGTCAACACTGTTCAAGTTCAGATTCTAGCTGTTCTAGTAAGCTATTTGACTTCTGGCAAGTTACTTAGCTAAATCTCTCCATGGCTCCATTTCTTTATCTATAAAGTGAGGTTTAAACTAAATAATGTGTGTAAAGTGTTTACCACAATGACTGGCTGGCACATGGGAAGTTCTCAGTAAATATTAGCCAATAGAATGGAAGTGATTGTTTACACTTTTAGATTAACTTCTTGTAGCGGGAGGTGGATAATCTTGACACTTTATTGATCTAGGGAAAGAATCATTGCAATGATTTTTTTCCAGGGCAGTAATGCGAAAAGTTCCCACCTGGTATCTGAAGTATCTGATATAGAGAGAGACCTGCATTAGGAAACACAAACTGTGTAAAAAGAGAAATGGGAACATACCTTTCTTTCCAAAAGATTTGTAGTTTCAGTTTTATATTACCTAGATAGGTGCTATCAAAAAATAAGATTTTTTAGCAAGAAAATAAAAAGAAATAAGATTTTATCTTCAATTGAGTCTGTTTCATTTTTTTAAAAAATCTAAAGATTCATAGCAACAGGATGAAAAATATTGAAATGAAACATAGAAAGACATCATTATGCTACAAGGCTCTTTCCTATTACACTTACATTAAGTGTGCCCTACAGGAAGTATAAATGAAGCTTTGAATCCAGACTATCCTTTATGTGTAGTTCCTGCAAGATCCTTTTTCACTTTATAAATCCTAACTGAAGAGTTCTGCCTTTAAATATTCCATGAAGGAGTTTTAGGAATACTGCCATATGAAGTATCTGATTTCATGTTAGCTTTTTCTGTTTCCACAAATGGTTCTGAATGGTAGGAAGTATGCAAGTTTCTGTGCGCATTCTTTTTGTCTTTCCCAGTGCCTTCTAACTAACTCTCGGGTCCATGATGAGCATTAAATCTGTGAATTTAGATCAAGAGATAATAGTGGTTTCAATGTCAGGTTCTAAGGGAGATTAGGTAGAAGTTGTCAAAAAGCAATTTCATTGCCAACTTAAAGTAGATCACCTTCTGGGTCCTTGGAGATAAATATTAAGTATGTTAACTCCACTTAGATATAGTACTTCCTGCTTCTTTTTTTTTTTTTCCCCCAGTTTAGGTTAGGGTCTGTTTTTAGGCTATAGTTTTTTTAATTTTAGAATATATGGGAAAATGATATGAAGAAATTCTTAAGAAAGGAAATTTAAACTACACTTTGCCTGTAAAGACTAGAAAATCTTGTAATGATTCAGTTGGAAATACATTGAAAATTCCCCTAATTAATTCCAGATATTTTTAAATGCATCTATCTCTCCTAAGGTGAAAATTTTATAACTATTTTCATAAATAATGTGTACTTTAATCTTTTGTTCAGTCACTCAAATTTTTTTGGAGTAGGCAAGTTATAAATAATAAATGAATTTTTTAGAATAGCAGTAAATTTAAAATTTGATTTTTGATCCAAATGCAATGCTCAACATAGAAAAACAAAGTAGGCAGTTTATGGCTATTTGCTGCCCATAAACACAAGCATGAGGACTAATACACCAAATGTTTCAAAGACCTTTTCGGGCCAAAGGTAACCGACTGGCTTACAGTTTCCTGTGGTAGGCACTGAATTTACAAACAATGAATAAGACATTCTTTGCCCATGATTAGTGGAAACTGTCCTTTTATCACAAGTACAGAAGCTCTCATAAAATTTAAGAAACAAAATAACAGGAAGTCCTGTCTGGTTTTTATCTTTCTAGATATAACAACAACTTTAAGATAAAAAATAAAATAAAATTAAGTGACATGTGGACAGCAAGTTGTGTGGATGAAGTGGGAGAAGGCCACACCAATGCTGTGAAATCCTTTGTCTTGGGCTGGCCCACAGTGAACTTTGTGGCCACTTTCAGGTAAGAACCATAGCTTCTCCTGTATTGACATGTAAAATACAGTCAACTAGGTAAATTCTAGGATGGAAAGAAAAATGTTAATCAAATTTTGTTCTGATTTTTTTTTAAGGAAAATATTTTATTCTGATTGAGTTATTCTGAAGTCAGTAACTCATCTTTTGACCATACCCCCAATAAAGACACTTGTAGGCCTTATTTCTCCCCAACAGCTTCTTATTAAAGTGTGTGGAGAGTAATGGTAAATATTGAGAACCTTGGAGTCTTTTATCTTGGTATGACCAGTAATTTTTAAAGGGGCTCTACTGAAGCACCTAGGGCCTGTGGCAAAGGAATGGAGTGGTCAGAGCTCTGGGGCCGCTGCTCTCCAGCCTCCCCTTCCTTTGTGTTCATGTACTGTTTTACATAGTGAGCTTTCAAATTGGTCTTTTCAACCCACTGCAATAGACTTTTACTGAAAAATTTTATAAAACAGTCCAATTAAGTTTGAATAACTGTTTTATACTCCCAAATTTTCTTTTTTTTTTAAGATTTTTTTATTTACTTATTTGAGAGAGAGAGCAAGCAGCGGGAGGAGCAGAGAGAAAGAGGGGGAGAGAGACTCCCAAGCGGACCCCAGGGTAGGGCTCCATCCCAGGACTCTGAGATCATGATCTGAGCCAAAATCGAGTCGGATGCTTAACCAACTGAGCTACCCGTCACCCCTATACTCCCAATTTTCTAAAGAAATAGTTTTTAATTATAGAAATAAAGTTAATACCATGAAATAATGGAGTGCCTGAACTGAACATCAGGTTCTGATTTGGCATAAAGATGTGACCATCAAAAGCAAATTTATGACTCAGGAAGTGAAAGTTAGTTTCCTAAGACTCACCCCTTGACTGGGATAGGGTTGGAGAATATATAAATAATCCTTGTACTCTCGTCCTAAACATGCTAAATTGGCACTCTCAGGTCAGGGTGAGCATATCAAAATTCACACTTGTGATTTTGAATAGCTGCACGCTCAAGTCCAGAATTTGTTTTACACTTAAAGAGTTGGAGTTCACATGCACACATTTTTCTTTTGGTTTCTTCTCTCCCCACTTCCACCAGACACCTCAGGCATCATTCTAAAGCCAGACACCTAGAATTTTCCAAGCTGTTAATCTTTTAATAAAAACAGGCATATCATTAAATTCTTTTATGCATTATTGGCCTACCACAAGATTTTAAGAACTTACTTGGAAGAAACATATGTTTGTATCACTCTCTGCATATGTTGTTTTCCATGACAGATTTCTCTAGATAGTATCATTTTCTGTTGCTTGATCTCCTTGGAGTTACAGGTGAAAGGAAGTAATAATACCTAGTAAGGGGCAAAACCACATGCTGTCTCTTTTTTTTTTTTTTTTTTAAGAGGAAGAATGGCAGGAGGGGAAGTGTGGTGAGGGAAAGAGAGAATCCTCAAGTAGACTCCCCACTGAGTGTAGAGCCTGATGCAGGGCTCAGTCTCACAACCCTGAGATAATGACGTGAGCTAAAATCAGGAGTCAGATGCTTAACCGACTGAGCCACCTGAGGCACCCCATACATGTTGTCTTTAATTAAGGAGTTTCCATGAAATGTGTTTTAAGAAGTGAAATGTGGAAACAAGTTTTATACACAATGTATTCTTCAAAAAGTATAGTACTTTAACCAAATGATTAAGGTTAATTAACATCACTAATGATGCCATGTACCCCTCAATAGAATGTGATGAGAAGAGTAGTTCACCTTTGTGTTATTCCTCCTCAAAACCCAGAGCCCCAGATAAACATGAGAGAAACTTCAAACAAGCACAAACTGAGGGATATTCTGTAGGTTAAACTGACCAGCACTCCTTCAGATTATCATGGTTAGAAAAGAAAAACAAAACAGGAAAAGACATAGAAAGTGCCCTAGACCAATCATTAAGGAGACATGATAACTAAATACAATGTGTTATCCTGGGTTGGGTCCTCTGACAGAAAAAGGACGTTAATGGAAAAACTGGCAAAATCTGAAGAGTCAAGAATGTGGTTAATAGTAATGTACCAATATTGATTTCTTAGTTTGACAAGTGTGCCATTGTAAGAGGATAACTTTAGGAAACTAAAAGGTGAAAGGTGTCCAAGGATTCTGTACTATTAGCAACTTTCCTGAAAGCCTAAACTTATTTCAAAATTAAAAGATTATTTTAAGAAAAAAGTTGCTTTGAGGAGTTCTGGCCCTGGTATGGCAGAGTGAGGCCTTAACAGACTGACCACCCTACAGATAACAACTGTAAACTCTGAGCAAAATACAAACAACAACCACCTAAGGGCTCTGCAGGGTGAACACTAGTTGGCAGATTTTGGAGAGGAATTGAAACTTGGAAGGAAGCACCAGCAGGGGGTGAGATTCCTATGTTTAAGGCATTGGCCCAAGGGCAGGCTACAGTCATATCGTGGTGCAGGGCAACTAAGCTAACAGAAACCCCCAATCTTTCTGGCCAAACAACTGGACTACAGAGTCTGAGTCAGCCACAGCCATGGGAAAGTGAGGGGGGGAAATCTCAAAAAGTAGAGTATCAGAGGAGGGAAACCCCAGATTTTGTATATGGATTCTACCTACGTGTCTGACTGATTGCTGACATGCATGGAGCAGACTCAAAGCAACTTGAAGTGAAGGCTGAAAGAACTGAACCAAGGTGCCGTTGAGCCTAGTCAAGCCAGTTATCTGTTGATGATAAAAACATCAACACTGCAAATATAACAGCACTCAGTCTCCAAAACAGAATATTCATGATGTCCAGAATACAATCTAAAATTCCTTCACATACAAAGAACCAGAAAAGATAATCCATGGAGGCCAGTCCTGAAATGATCCATGTTGGAATTACCAGAAAAGAACTTTAAACCAACTTTTATAATTGTGCTCACTAGGTAAAAGGAAAAGCCAACTGAAATGAATGAAAAGATTTCTCAGCAGAGAAATAGAAAATATAAAAAAGAACCAAATGAAAGTTTTAGAACTGAAAACTGCAGTATCTGAAATTTTATATATATATATATATATATATATATATATATATATTATATAGCCTGTGTAGCCTTAGTTGCAGAATAGAAATGAAAAGGAAAGAATTTGAATTTGAAGATACATCAATACAAATTGTCCAATCTGAAGAATAGAGAACACGGACTTTTTTCTTACATGTATGTACTTATGTATATACATGAGAGGGAGAGAGAATCTTAAGCAGGTCCCTCCCCAGCGCAGAGCCCAGCCCGGCACTTGATCTCACGGCCCCGGACCTGAGCCAGAATTAAGAGCCAGGTGCTTCACTGACTAAGCCACCCAGGCACCCCCAAAACAGACATTTTTTAATTCAAAATGCATCGGAGACTTGTTAGAAAATACCAAAAGATACAACATACATGTGACTGGAACTCCAGAAGGAAGAAGGACTATAGGACGGAATATTTGAAGAAGTAACAGTTTGGAAACCCCCAAGCGGAAGATACAAATGTCCGGATGTGGTGAGCTCAGTGAACCCCAGCAGCGGTGTGAAGACCCCAGCCAGTCATGTTAACAGACTGCTATAAACCAAAGAGAAGAGAAAATCATAAAGGCAGCCAGGGAAAAACAACACATTACATATGGGGGAGCAATAATGTGCCTCACTGTGGCTGTTTCATCAGAAACTATGGCAATCTCAGAAGACAGTGGAATGGCATCTTTGAAGTGTTGAGAGAAAAAACTTTCCACATAGAGTACTATATCCAGCAAAAATATCCTTCAGAAATGAAAGTGAAATAAAGATTTTTTTTAAACTCTAAGAATTTATTCCAGCAGAACTTTGCTACCAAAAAAAAAAGGAAACAGAAGTTTTTCAGCGAAAAGCAAAATTGTATCAGCAGGAAGCTTATCCATCAATATTAAGAAAAATCTAGGTCATGATCAGTTTAAAATGCCATCAGGCTAGCAGATCAGGAAGGAGTTTCTCCTAGCCAGTCACTACAGTATCTATAAAGAAACCCAAAATGTAAAGACTAATAGCTTTGAAATCTAAGACTGACAACTGTCATAACAATAAAAAAAATTAAAAAAAAAAAAAAGACTGACAACTGTCAGAATCAGTGAGGAATTCCCAATTGTGTCAAGTTAGAGGAAGAGCAAATAATAAATGTGAACATCTCATGCTTTCCCTTAGGACATGGAGTAGATCGTCACATCTCAAAAATGGCCAGGAGTTTCATGTATCTTGTACCCTGATTCTCAAACCTAGGATCTGTATCTGCCTGAAGAGCAGGCACGGCACCTTGATATTACAGATAATGACACAGTAAAATGAGAACACTGTTCAAATACACAGGAAGTACTGAAATCTGACAAGGATCTGTCTATAAGAGGAATCAGAAGAACGGTATTTTAACTTAAGTACCTAGTGTGAATCTTAGTCTACAAACTCAGGAAGGCAAGAAAAGCCTGTTTATAGATCAAATGAAAACCCACCTTGAGCCTCCATTGTGCCAGCAGATTTCTGTGATGTCTTCCAAATAGGTGGCAGATTGTGACCTTCAGTCTGTTGTGGTCACCGCTGACATTATCTCTTTCTGTGTCCTTTATGTTCAGAGCTACTCTGACTCCTTGCCACACGTGGGGTGCAGGTATCATTGCTGACCTAAAAACTCAGGAACTGGCCTCCCAGGTTGCTGCTTACAGTCATTCCTTGTGGGGTCTTTCTGTTTCCTGAGGCATCTCAACTGAGCAACATATGTTTCCCTGCTCACTCCCAGGGATAACAGACTCTGTCCCCTCCCAAATTTGAGGGCCTTTTTCCAATCTGCCTTGCCTTTTCTCTTTCTCTAAGATATACTGCGTTCTCCTCTTCTTGCTCTTACAAATGAGCTTAGGTGTTAATGAAACTCTGAGATCACCTTGATTCTGGAGTACTTTTGTTTTTAGTTTGGTAAAAATGCCTTAAGAATCACTGAAGAACGAGAAGTTCTAGATTCTTCTTGCACAGAGTAGTAGAAAGGTGAAAACACAAGAAGACTACATAAATCAATCTCAGTGCGTTAACCTGACACACTTCATAAATTATTTTTGAAGTAATGCATGCTGTGTATTCAAACAATAGAAGACTATACAGCAATGAGAATGAACAATCTAAAACCACATGCCGTAATACGGAGAAGTGTCATAAACATAGTGTTGAATGAAAGAAGCCAGACACAGAATAGTACATATTGCCTGGTTACATTTATAATAAAGTAAACATAACTATCCTGTGCTGTTGGAAGTCAGGAGAGTGGGAACTAGTACCTGAAAAGGAGTGTAAGCGGTCCTCCCAAGGTGACTTTCTATTTTGTAATCTGAGTTTTAGTCACGTGGGTGTGTTCAGTTTGTGAAAAATGTTCAGGCTGTCCACTTAAGCATTATACAATTTTTTTCTGTGTATCTAACATGTCAATAAAAAGTTAAAAAAAATACTAAGTGTTTTAAAGGGGTAATTTTCTTTAGCTGCTTTGAAAAAAGTTCACAGGTCCAAAGAAAACTCACCTATTTTTCTACACAGTTTTTTGCTAAATAAATCCAAGATTTGACACAAATGAACCTAGAAAATCTCTGTTTCGGAAGGGTGAATACATTAAAAGTTTGTAAGGAACTATGGAAGATGAAAATTGGATGATAGATAAAAGAGATGTGTACTTTCAGATGCCCAATGCTGGGAGTTGTGTATGGAGAAAATTGCTAAGCAACAGACTTAGAAACAAATTGCAAATACTTGTTAAGTGTATTTTTCTGGAACAAGAAAATAACAAGGGTTTCCAGCTTTGTTAAGATAGAAATATGGTATAAAAGCTAGTGAGTAACAGGACCATATAGAAATAAACACTGAATTATTTTCAAGTTTAAAAATTAAATATAGCAGTGACTTTCAGAAGAATTAGTGATTTAGTTGTAAATGAATTGATCTTAGAAGATTGTAGTAATTAAGAATAGGTTTTCTCTGAACTAATTCACTAAATTAAAATCCCTGCTATATGTATAAATATTTCTTTTTCCAATAGGAAACTGGTTTCTGGGCCAAGATATTTCCATCAACATGCCAAATTTCTTTTTAATCTCTAATCTCAAATTGAGCATACGTTCTGTTTGTATGGCATTTAAAGCTACAAAAACACCCTGAGACAATTAGCCCGGTTTTACAGATGTGGAAACAAGCTTAGAGATATGAAGTGATTCACTCATGATCAGGTAGCTTGCATATGTTTTTGGAACCAGGTGTTTAGATTCCAGATCAAATACTCATTCCACTGTAAGAGTTATACTTGTAAAAGAGCCATAAGGTAAGAAAATGGCCCTGTCTTGGATCCATTCAGGAGGTTTTAATAGAACCGTACTTGACTGTATAGTTTTTCCTGATGGAGATTTTCCATTTGAGGATTCTCCAGAGCGCAGTTAGGCCAGAGTTGCCGTGGTGGGCTGCTCCTTCTGTAACAGGCTGTTGATATTTTATCTGGACTGACAATCTCAGATATGTTAGCATAAATGTGTTATGTGTTTAATTTTTATCTCCTGTTTTCTTTGATTGTAGTTCTCCAGAACAAAAGGACAAATGGCTCTCTCTCCTTCAGAGGTATTTTTTTTTCAGTAGAACATATTCTTAATCTTCAACCTGTAGTTAAATGAATTAAATTCTTCTATGCAGAGATGTGCCCCAGACTATTCCCCTTTTCCTTAGTAGAAATTACTCATTTATCCTCAAAATAAACTATTGTTTGAACTGTACGCTAGCTACTACTTACTGTAAACAGTGTTCTCTTCAGTACATGTATTCCTTACTTTCTAGGAAAGAGAACATTGAGGTCTGGTTAGATCACTCTAGACAAAAATTAGTCAATAATCTCTCCCATTTCCACGTCTCCAACCTACCATTTGGAGCGAACAGTTTTCTCAGAGCTTGTACTAAGTTTCCATATATGGAAGGTTTTCTGCTGAATACCTCAAAAATCAATTATCCTCACCTTTGAGCATACAGACTAAATGGTCAATTTAGGTTTCTCTCTTATTTCCATAACCCTTCCCTCCTTCCTCCCCTGGCTACCATCCTAAGGGAAGATTTACACTCTACCCGAGAGCTAAATGAGAAGTAAAAGTCCACTGTCTTGGTTTGGTGTAGTAAAGTATGATACATGCTCCTGTACTTGTCAGTAGGATTCCAGGCCTGTCCAGGGAAGGGAGGAAAGCTTGGAAGACAAAACGCCACCCAGAGGTGCCTAAACCTGACTGTGCTGCTCAAACCTCACTTGAAATAGATCTCACTTGAAATAGTTTCCGTGCCCGTACCTGATGTCCTGAGAATTTAATTCTCTTCCAACCCATAATGTAATCAGATTTTGCTGAGTCTTTCCATCTGTCTTTTAAAACATAGCATATAAGTATATTGAAGATATTAGCAAAATAGATTGATTTTAAAATAAGCCATTAGCGAAATCCATCTGACTCAGTGTTGTTTTGGGTTGTTGTTGCATTTGATTAGATACATCAATCTAGAGAAAGAGAAGGACTACCCGAAGACCATTCCCCTCAAAATCTTCGCCAAGGACATTGGGAATTGTGCCTATGTAAGTGTTTCTAAGCCAGAAAATTAAATTCCAAGTCCCTGCATAAAGCAGAGCTCCATGGATGAAAAGACACAGGCAGACAAACAGACAGACTATGGATGTGCTATGGAAGGCAGGCATTTAGAAATACGTGGGAAAATGCATTTTCCTGTGTCTATGTATGTCTTTGTATATGTGAAAAGTAAACCCTAGAGAAAATGAAGCAAGAGAAATTCACATTAACTACAGTATTTCATATTAACACTTAGAAAGAATATTCGCTTGTCAGATGTCTCTTTCCTCCCTCTGGCATTAATGTTTCTCTGGACCCTTTCAATAGCAGCTGCAGAGGCTTGTAGTAAAGCCATTTTCACAAGGATGTATTTCCTATTAGTAGTAAGCAATTTTTTCCAACTTGTCACTTCTTAAGTAGAAGATGGTTTAAGATAGTTCTTCATTCTCTGAGTTTTTAGGGATTGAATCCCTTGGTTTAATAATGGATGAACTAGGAGAGATGACGTTTTTAAGGGATCAGCATATTACTTCCTCACAGTTTTTATCATATTGGTCAAATAAAAATTAAGCCTATTTAGCCCTAGTTACTATGTATAATTTGATGACCGGAAATGTAGAACAAATGCCAAGATGTTATCAATGATGAACAAAATGGGAACTTACGGATATTTTTATGATACTATGCATTACCACACTTCACAACAGCCCTGGATCACATGGAAAAAGATGTAGTACAAAACAGTTACGTTTTGGCCAAAAGCAAAAGTTATGCAAATGTTCTGACATGAGTGCCAGATGTCACTGCTTGAGGGAAATACTCAAATTTTTATGGTGTGAAACTACAAAGATCTACTGTAGCAAAGTAGCAAAAAACAAACAAACAAAAACCCACTGCTATTTTTCTGCCAGCTTTGATTCAGTTGTTGTGGCAATTGGTTATAATTAGGATTTTCATGGAAAATCCCTTGAATTTTTTTTTGAGATTTTCAGTGTATGGAAAGTGTGTGCTTGAGAAAGGCCCAGAGTTCCATTCTCTTTGGAAGAGAAGACAAGAGATGTGGTCAGGTTGGGTGCTCTGTTATCACTAGTACCCTGGTTAATTCAACAATGATATGACACACTGTCCTTAGCTCTCTGAAGTTACATCATGAGAAGAGTCTCCTTTCAGGGAGCCCTTCTTCCAGAAAGAGTGATTTCCCCCCAAAATAGGAATATATGTATGGAAAGCATTCTTTATCCTTGGCCTTTAGTTATATACAGCCTGTCAGTGAATTCTGCTAACATGGGGGGGGAAATAAGCCACATTTTCATTTTTGCCTGTTTGCTTTATTTGTTTACTAGCCAAAGAGGACTATCTGCTGAAATTCATTTGTTTTGTCTACCAGAGAGGCATGCAAGGAAAACACACACCTATGATTACTGTTTTGACTGTATGTTATCTTAGAATCCTGGTACATTAGGAGATACTGTTAGTATTACAGGAAAGTTTCTTCATTTTACAAAAGACTTCATGAGAGAATTTCTTTAAAATTTAGTTTAAGGATAGGTTTTCAGACTTAAAAAAAAAAAAAAGCAGATGCCTGTCACAAAATTATATCTCAGGTTAAAGCCCAGTGTATAAAACATCTGTACCAGTCTGGTGGACGACGGACCCTGGTATGGGTGCTCTAAGCCCTGCCTGTTGGCTTCTGAGAGACTTGTGCATAATCTTTGGAGCTCAAGAGCACAATTTGAAATCAATTAGCAAACAACTTTAAGAGGCAATCTGTCATGTCAAATAATCGTCTCATAGAAGAAAAAAAGGTACTCTAATGGAAAGATAAGTGGTGAATGGTCGGTGGATTTAACTTAACGCTATTCTTACATCATTTTTGTTTTTATATCATTTTGTGTCTGCCTATACTTATTTATACCATTTAAGCCCTATCAGGGACACAGCCCTAATTGCTGATTCATCTGATAATTATAAAACCTATGTGCATAGTAAATATTTCTTTTTTGATAGCGTAGCATTGTCTCACATTTAAAGGTCTTAGAATTCAGTGAACTCTATATAGATATCTCAAAATCTTGTTAATCCCTTTTCTATTTGCTGCAAACTTTTTTTTTTTTAAAGATTTTATTTATTTGACAGAGAGAGAGATGGCAGGAACAGGAACACAAGCAGGGAGAGTGGGAAAGGGAGAAGCGGCTTCCCGCAGAGCAGGGAGCCCGATGTGGGACTCGATCCCAGGACCCTAGGATCATGACCTGAGCCGAAGGCAGACGCTTAACAACTGAGCCACCCAGGCGCCCTGCTGCAAACTATTTTTAAGTAGTAGTTTTTTTTTAAGATTTTTGTTTATTTGACAGAGAGAGACAGCAAGAGAGGGAACACAAGCAGGGGGAGTGGGAGAGGGAGAAGCAAGCTTCCCACTGAACAGGGAGCCCGACGCAGGGCTCGACGTGGGGCTCGACCCCAGGACCCTGGGATCATGACCCGAGCCGAAGGCAGATGCTTAATGACTGAGCCACCCAGGCGCCCCTTAAGTAGTGATTTCTAACTGTAGTTTAGCACAGAACTATCAGAGAGCTATTCAATAGCAGAGTTGGCAACAGAATTGAGCTTTCTAAAATTTTCAGTCCTGTTTGCCAGACTCACTGGTTTTAAGGTGTCTGCAGATTTCAACACTGAAAATCTCAGAAGCCACAATGTTTGACATAGTGCTCAATAAATAGTGGTTTTTAAAAATTCTAAATTTTAAATGTCTTTTTGTAGCCAGTTTCTATTCTGATTTTAACTCAACTTCTTACCATGCAAAGAAAGGACTGTGAAACCCACACTGTGAAAACAGTGCTCAGGAACAAGGAGAAAGTGATCCAGTGCGTGCACTCCCTGTTTTATCACACTTTGCGTTACGGAAATACAATTACGGAGATGATACAGAGCACCAACTTCATTAGATTTGGGAATGGGGTGGTTTGGGAGGGTAGTCCATGTACTCCCTCTCGTATGTAGTTATTCTTTTTCTAGAATTCTTGCTGAAGGTCTTATATTTTGTGAGCTACATGTCCTTTATATTAAGAGGTTTTATAGATGTTTTATCAAAAGGCATAAGATATAATGGAATGAAAGTAAATTATCATCAAGGGTTTGTTCTACTTAAGTCATTTGCCTGTTAACACTTGAAATCAAAATTTGCCTTTGGGTACTCATTTCATAATAATTATTTTTTCACCTGAATTAATGCCCTTTATTTATAACTATATTTCTTATTTCTTTTTTTTTTCTGCAGTCTAAAACTATAACAGTAACGAATTCAGATACAGCAAATGAAGTTATCAACATGTCACTACCCATGCTAGGGATAACTGTAAGTTACTCTACTAGATACTCTTAATTAAAAACAAACTTTGATACTTTAGAGTCATATAAATATTATCCCTTTCATCATAAGACAGCTTATTACTAAATAATACCAAATTCATGTTTTATTCCCAAAAATGGAGAAAATAAGGACAGTAAAGCTTTTATATTACATGCTATTCTACTTACACTGTAAGACCTATGTGAACTGGAAAGCATAATAAGATAAGGCTATCATTTTAGAATGATAATATGTATTTGTATTGTATATGCTATATACATATACAGATGGAGGGGTTTCTTGGTGTAAGATTGTGATGAGAAAGTTCTGACCTCCTTCCCACTTGTCACTCAATGACTGTTCTTTCCTGTCTCCTTTTCTGATTCTTCTCCTTTACCTAATTCTCCTATTATCCCAAGAGTCCATCAGTCTTAGGATGATGAATTCTGAAGGATTTGCTCTATAGTAGAATTTATACATGAAGAACACATAGCTAGAATCCATATTCCCTGGCTGTAGATCCAGAAGATGAGATGGCTGGTACCTCTAATGAATTGGTAAATTAAAAAACAAGTTTTGAATTAGATCATGGAGTTAAAGAGCTTTAGTGGGCATACCACATGTTCCCCAGTTTTGCACTTAGCTTCTGCTTCTTTCTGTTTCGTGGGGCAAAGGTAAGTGTTTGATATTTTATTAATGGAGAAGATTGGCATGTTTGAGGATGAGGTAGGGAGAACGTTGGAAAATTCCCCTCATCTCCTCCCTACCAGTACATAAACACCACATGGTGGGGTCTTGTATTAAAGGAGTGACTTTCAGAAGGTTGGAAACTAAAGGAAGCACTTGAATAACATGATTTCTTGAGTCAGATTCTCTATAAATATGAAAGCACAGTGTTACTATTAGATGTAACATGTCAAATGTTTTAGATATGCCATAGTCTGATAAGTTATATTTAGATTTACTTATGCATTGTGCTATCATAAGCCCTTAAGCACTCAGAGAAATCAGACTTTAGGGTAAGAAATTTGATTTTTTTTTTTAGAAATCTGATTTCTTTTAGTTAAATTTAATAATATATTTAAGCTATAATTAGATTTATATACACTGGGTAAAACAGGCACTTCTGCATTGATTGCTAAGCTTATGTGTTTAAAGAAAGTGTGTAGTTTAAGGAAAAGGAAGGAAGATTAATTAATGACATGACTCATTTATGCTTTTCCTTTGAAAAAAGTGATCCATCTCCTGAGACCAAAAATATTTCTATTCATTATAATTAAGAATTGAGACTATTTGGTTATACTGTTCTGTTCTAAGGGATTATTACATGTTTTCAGACACTACAAAAAAAAAGAGCATTTTCATTAGATTGCTTGCTCTCCCTATTTGCAATAAAGTGTTTTGGGTAGAGGGCGGGGAGGGAAGTGACAAACAGAGTAGGGGAGGGCACCAGCGGCTATTCTCCACAGCCAGGACCTTCCATTATAAGATCAGGACAATGATTTTTAATAAAAAAATAAATAAATAAAGGCAGGAATATTGACTATTGCCAATCTCTTCTAGCCTCATCTAAAACATTTTTACTTTATCCTCTCCTAGAGGATGCAGCAAAGTCTCCATAATTTAGTATTATTTCTTTCAAGTAAGATTCTTAGTATGCCGGGCTGTAATTCTGCTAGTGAACAGTTTCAGTACTTTCTGTGGCCTGTTCTCTAGACAGAACTCTTGTCCTTTCTGTTCCCAGGACTGGACTTGCCCAAAATAAAACCCATGTGGACTGTGCCAGCTACCTATCTCCTCAGAGTCTCTTGGTCATTCTCCTCCTGCTCAGAAATAGCTGAGCAATAATCAGCCTCTGAGATTTTACCTTTTCATCACAGACACAGCACTGGTTTTGCTTCCTGGATAACAAGGATGTCTTTGCAGGGACTTGTTGGAGATTTAAGTCCAGTAATCTCTGAGAAATCCAGAGACATAGCAGAAGTCAGGACTCTAAAGAAGAGAGTAATCTTGTAGAAAACCAGGACATTTCTTTTTGCTTTGTAAAGAGACCTATAATTTTGAGTTCTGTGGGCTACCCATAATTGTGAGGGCCTGCTTCCATTGCAGTCTTGGATCCCTCGTCATCACTAGCGGAAAAGGGCAGGACTCCCAAGTCCTCTGCTAGGGATGAGAAAGGGGAATATAGGTTGTAGCAATTAGCATTGCCATCTTCAAAAACTATATCCACCCCCATGAACCTGAATAGCATTTATATAGTCCCCACTTTTTTCAAAACGTAAAAATGCCAAAAAAAAAAAAAATGTGTCCTTATTCAGTTACCAAACATGAAAGAATTATTATTACTTCTTTTATCCCCAAGGGCTCTGAGAGAGATTACCAGTTATGGGTCAATTCTGGCAAAGAAGAAGCACCATACCCACTTATTGGTAAGTTTCTTCAAAACTCTAAGATGGGATTGTATTTTAATTATGATTCTAAATGTCTCAGAAAATTGATCATGTGGTCCTAAATGTAAGCACCATCAAATATTAAATCTCATATATCTATTTATTCATTCAATACTTAGCTATCAACCATTTCCTAAGTGTTAGACAAATACTGTCTCTTGACTCAAGCAACCAATGGTACCGTTAGTTGAGAAGAGCAATATAAATTTCCGTTTCTATTTTTTCACTTTACAAACAGAGCTATTTTGCAAACCTTTTTAAATTTTTTCTTTTTTTCCCCTTTTTTTTATTATGTTATGTTAATCACCATACATTACATCATTAGTTTTTGATGTAGTATTCCATGATTCATTGTTTGTGTATAACACCCAGTGCTCCACACAGAATGTGCCCTCTACCCATCACCAGGCTAACCCATCCCCCCACCCCCTCCCCTCTAGAACCTCAGTTTGTTTCTCAGAGTCCATAGTCTCTCATGGTTCGTCTCCCCCTCCGATTCCCCCCCCTTCATTTTTCCCTTCTTGCTATCTTCTTTTTTTTTTTAATTTTATTATGTTATGTCACCGTACAATACATCATTAGTTTTGATGTGGTGATCCACGATCCGTTGTTTTCATATAACATCCAGTGCTCCACGCAGTACGTGCCCTCCTTAATACCCGGCACCGGGCTAACCCATCCCCCCCCCCCCCCTCCCCTCTAAAACCCTGTTTGTTTCTCAGAGTTCATAGTCTCTCATGGTTCATCTCTCCCTCTGATTTCCCTCCCTTCATTTTGCCCCTTTTTAAATTTTTTTCTATAAGAAACCAATATGTATTGGTATTCCTTTTCCCTATACATTTATTTTTCACATTCAATTCTTGAATTTCCTGTTCCCTTTCCTCCCTACTACACTGCCTCTTTGGAAGACTATCTGTAATCCAGTCATGCCTCTTAATTGATCAATGCGTATTCAAAACCTGCCCTAGGCATCATAATGAAAATGAGATTAACCCATTTAGAGTCCTAAAAATATTCACTGACTTATCAGGTAGTTACTATTTCGGGACTTTGCTATTTCTCTAGACAGATTTTCCAGCATTTGTTCTGAGGAATTATTGGTAAAAAGATTACATTTCACCTTGTTTAAATTATTCAGCTAAAAAATACATCTTGATCAGTAAGGTCACTGCGTGTGGTTAACAGAAATAGAGCAATTAAAATAAGGGATAGTATCTGTAGCAGATCTTGAGATGATGACAGTAATAATGATGAAGATGATGATTTCCACTAATAATTTTTAAATGCTCACTATCTGCCCCATATTGTGCAGAGCATATTATATGCATTATCTCATGTAACCCTTTCATTTACCTGGAAGATCACTGCTGTGTAATTCAGAGTGTTTCAAGTGATCTGAATAATCTAAGACCAAACCTTTCTGTAAAATATATATTCTCAGACTTAAAGTAAGCTGTCATGTACATAGCTGAGGCCAAAATTCACTGCATTTCTGGTTTCTTTTTTAATGCTGTCATTTTTGTCAAAATCAGTGAGCAACCAAGTTGTGATGAAAAATACTTAGTTAAAATAATTGTTTTCATAAAACGTTAATTAAAACTATTTAGGTGGTAGCTTTCGGGCTTAAAACAGCTTCAGGCTTCATTGCTAACTCACTAAAAAAAGAAAGTAACCATGGGACCTGATTTAGCAGCAATTCTCTATTGCATATTTCAGTGTGCCTTGGAAACTTCAGTTGTAGTTTAGCTGCTGGCTTTTTTTTGGGGGGGGCCTTAATCCCTGGAAGCAGCTATAATGCTCGATATTGTTGGAACGTTGATACTGTGTACCCACGTCAGGTGGAAAGGAAAGGGAAGAGTTGGCAGGGTTACATTCAGTGATAGATTAGGAATAGAAGAGAACTTACTCTGTACTTAAAAGAAAAAAAGCAAATCTACAACACAGTGGTACTTGAAGGTTTAAGTTAAGAAAATGCAATCACTGAAAATGCTAAAGAGCAAAAAGTCATGTTGCAGTCAGATGTCCAGGGGTTTAGTTTTTCTAGTTTGCAGATTACATTTTGAATCCTGTTTCTGTGTTTCCAGTGCCCTGCAGTCTTCCTTTCTGATTATTGCCTGTGAACACCACCCTCAGAGGGCAGCAGTGGGAGGGAAGCATAAATCAAACCAACTAGTCCTGATGCTCTGGAGTAACTCTGATGATCTAACTAATAAGTAATGAAATGCCTTTTTCAGACGGACATCTTGTGTTCAATAATAGTGATGCTTGAAATACATAGATAGCTTTTTGCCCTTACTATTTAAATTATATTAACCATTAAAGGTCACTTACTTGATTCTTATCACTGTGTGATAAGTAGGGTAAATATTTTAAACCGTAGATTTAAGGCTGAGAGATGTCAAGGATTTGCTGAAGATTTACAGATGTAGTTAGTGTCAAAGGAGAACTAGAGTACCTTTAAATAGTCCTGGATGCAAACATAGGAAAAGTCAACATCCTGCAACTCACAAACTAATCTGTGCATTCCAAAGAAGATATTCTTTAAAGATTTTTTTTCTTTTTGCTTTTTTCTGCACCCCCTCCCCCACCACCTGCTTAAAACTACTTTGATAGGGCCACCTGCATCATGCAGTGGTCTCCAGGTGTAGGAGCATGCACAGTGATCAGTCAACAAAAGGATTCTTTATTCCCAGAGTAGGAGCAAATTGCAGTGTATTCTAGTATGTAGCACACATGCTCACAGCGCCAGTCAGCCCAAAGTCTACATTTAGATTTTTCTCTGTGTAGGGCATGAATATCCCTATGGAATTAAAATGAGCCATCTTCGAGACACTCTGCTCCTGGCACAGGGATCGAAGGACACCAGCATGCCTTCCACCCTCCAGGAGTCCTTCCTCATGGAACAGCTGCCCCGAGAGATGCAGTGCCAGTTCATCCTGAAGCCCAGCCGCCTGGCTGCAGCCCCGCAACTAAGTGGTGAGTCACTTCTCCTCCTTCATGGAGCCTTTTTTTAGCAAAAGTTTTTATTCTTGAAAACAAAGTTAATACAAAGGCAAAGACCCCAACTTCTAGCCGGATGAGATATTATTTTCTTTTTAATTTGCTGAGTGTTTTGAAGGAAAAGAGGGAGTTTTAGAAGATAATTTTATAAATCAGCAGTAGGCGTGATTGACTTGGAATCAGCAGCAGGTAGCAGTACAGTCTGTTTCTTCTTTCTTCACTCTTCCTTCCCCTTTAACCTTATGCTCACTGCGATGTGCAAGGCGCTGGGCTGTGCTGCAGGTGCTTCAGTGCCTTCTTTGTACTGTAATATGTTGCACTGTGTGTCCCCCTAAATGGTCACATTGTAAGCAGGAGCCTGTGGGTGATAGGAGTCAGGACACTGTGATACCTTGCATGGATCTTGGTATGGATAAGTCTGGGAAAACCGAGATGATTACCACAGAAATCTCTCCTTGGTCTACTAATCCAATCTGAATTCCCTGTGAATATAGCCATCTCTTTTACCCACTCCATAATAAAGACTCTGGAATGATAAAAATGATATTCAGCATAAGAGGACCATTATTTACCCTAACCCAAGTTTGAGCTTTAAGCCCTCAGTCTGAAAGTGAGACTGTATAGGAAATAGGAAATGTATTGTACGGGGAGTGTGAGTGGGCTAGCAGAAAATTGATGTTGCGTGTCCGTGGCCGCTTTTGTCACCTTGAACCAGCTGGGGGATCCAGTGAATGTGGCCACTCCTTCATCGACATTCCCCCACACAGGCACACTCCCCCCCTCCCCCCGGCCCCGTCACTCAGTGGTGATAACCTAGCCTTCAACCAGATAGTTGACGGAAGTCCTCCGTCAGGGACTGCACCATCTTGCCAGCAGAGCTGTAAAAGCTGCACGTGCACCAGTCAGCTTCTCTCCTAGGATGGCAAACCAAGTCCTGGGGACTCTGAGGCTGTTTCCTCACATCTTTGGACCATTTTGAAGGGGTGTTATAGAGACATTATAGTTGTCCATCCACTAATGTGTGAGCTCCGTGAAGGCAGGTATTTTGGTCTGTCTTGTTCACTGCTGTATTCCCGGCACCTGGAACCATGCTTGACGTATACAAGTAAGTACGCAATAAATATTTATAAGATGAATTTGTTAATAAGTCAGTTGTTACTGTTCTTTAAAGATACAAAATGAACGTTCCCTGTATAAGTTGAGAATATTTTCTTCTTCTACCTTTATACTCGGGTTTTTCAAAACTGTTTCTCTGTGTCCCTTGTCAATTTTATTTTAATTAATTTGACCAATAATCAGGATTCAAAAATCCTAAAGGTTTTACCCAATTTTGCCAATGACTTGCTTAATTAAATTGTAAGTACTCTCTGTTTATTAATCCTTTCTTTCTCCCTGTTGGAAGTTAAGATAATAAGGGTTGCAGCTCTAAGATGATTCATGGGAAATAGGATCAGGGATGGAGTAATTATAGAACAACAGTGCCAGCATAGCTGGGCATCAATCACCTGTTACAGGTGAACCAGCTCTGTATTTTTTAATACATAAGATTTTGATGAACAGCTGCATTGGAAACCACTAATTTACATCAGGAATCAGCAGACTTTTTCTGTAAAGGACCATATAGTAAACTTTGCAGGTCGAGAAACAAAATCGAGGAAATTATGTAGGTAATTATATGATGAAAGAGAAAACAAATTTCCACTCATTTTTTATTGATGATATTTAATATATAGTAATAATTGAGTGCAAGTTCATGTAGTGCAGGTCTAGTAATGAGAAGAATTGAATTCTTCTGGGGGAATAACATTTTGCATAATTGGAGTACCAAGTTCATAATTGAATGCAAAATGTTCTGATCTGTAATAAGATTTTATATATTTTATCATCTTTGAAAATATCTTTTCACATAGTTAGGTAGTGCCAAATAGTGATATAATTTTATTTGAGCATATTCCCCTTTTTGAAGGCATTTGTGGAATTTTGTTAGAGTATTCTTTGGTGTTTGGTTTTTAGCATGTTATTGCAGATTAATCACTTCCAATTGAAGATTAGGCAGAAGCTCCTTGATTGCGCAGTTAAAGGAACTTGAAATATGGAAATTTCCTTTGCACTTGCATTGAGGTCAGTAAACTATCACTGGAACTATAGTTTGAGCTCAGAAAATATATCTGCTACAAATTTGTATAAGAATGAAGACCTTGCTGCTTCTAACTTTTGACAGCATGAGAACTGTAAAAACAGTTCAACGTTACTCTTGTGACTAAATGTCAGCTGTTTCAAAATGAACCTTTCAAAAGTTTTACATGTAAGCATTTTTTTTGCCTTGTAATTTAGGTTGAATTCACTAAGAAACATCAAATTTGCAGTAAAAACTAATTTCCAAAGCCTTTCACTACTAGGAAAATTCTTCTCATTCATAAAAATTTCAATCTCAGCCCTAAGTTCAAAGATCACTATAAAACTTTACCCCTGCTGAGCCATTGAGCTGCTTTGTAATAGTACAGGTCAGGGTCTTCAGCTTCTGTTTCTGAAAAGAAATTCACAGAAATGGCAGTGGGTAAGTCCAGGAGAGTGAATGAAGTTTACTGTTGACAGTACTGATCCAGTAACACCTATCAGGTCTAACACCTATCAGGTCTGATCTACCAGATGCAAATATTTTCCACACAGTACTGCTGATGAATAATACAATGAATAACCATAGGCATTAAACACTACATTTTCACAAGCTTTGTAAATTTGTCAAATTATATCTTTTTTTGCTCCACACACTTTGACCACTATAGCAGATTCCACTTTAGGTTGTACTATTAATTTCTCAAATTCTTTGAAAATATTCTCACCTATAGTTGTTCCATGCAGACTAATCAAGGCTAATACCTCAGTCACGTCAAACAAAGCACTGACTTCTTGAATAAACAAAGGAGTAGTACTGGTAACATCTGCCAACTAATCAAGAACCAAGGATAGTGGCTTGAAATAATTTGTCTTGTTTTTTAGTTTCCTATTAATATTACTGGGAATGTCCTCAACTATTCAAGCAGCTGTTCTCACCATAAGGTTAATAGTCTTTTTTTTTTTTAAGATCTATTTATTTATTAGAGAGAGAGCGTGCACATGCACAAGTGGGGGGAGGAGCAGAGGGATGGAATCTTCAAGCAGACTCGCTGCTGAGTGCAGAGCCAGATCTGGGGCTCAGTCCCACAATCCATGAGATCAAGACCTGAGCCAAAACCAAGAGTCAGATGCTTAACTGACTGAGCCACCAAGGTGCCCCAGGAGGCTAATAGTCTTGTCTAGTTTCTCTGTACATATCTCTTCATCAATCGCAAGCACACAAAATTTAAGCAGCTCCCCATTGGTAAATGGCTTTCCTTGCATTACTAACAATGAGCCACTTAGAAACTGACTTTTGTTGGAACCTGATTTTTGTTTTGTTGTGTTTTTTTATTTTTGGGAAGAAATTCTGCCGTGCTAAAATAGTTCATTTTAAATATCCTGAATTCTTATAATCAATACTTAATTCTGAGTTGGGAATATTGTAATGAGTTCTTGGTATGATAATGTCAACATTTACCACCGCTGTTATATTATTGCATGATTAGCACAATACTTGCCATTTATTACAACAACAAAGTCATCCACATGGCTCTGTGCCTTAAAAGCTCAACACTAGACATGACAGGTTAATAAAAAATTAAAAATTTTACAGTATCAGGATATACAAGGGACTAAAAAACACTATCCAGATATAAATGTGTCACTGTAGTTTGCTGTACTGAGCAGCAGTGCAAAGCAATGGGAGCAACACTGATGGTCTTTGTCACAACTACTCAGCTCTGCCATTGAGCATGAAGTGAAAGCATCCATGGACAATACTACATAAATGAATGAATGTAGTTGTGTTCCAGCAAGATTGTTATAGGTAGTAGTAAAATTTGAATTTTGTGTAATTTTTATGTGTCAATGAATATTCTTCTTTTGATTTTTTTTCAACCTTTCAAAAATGTGAAAACCTTGCAGGCTATCCAAAGAGAGGTGGCAGGCCAAATTTGGCCCATGGAGCATAGTTTGCTGCCCTCAGATGTGGAATTTTGTCATATGCTTTTTCTATGTCTATTGAAATGATCATATGATTTTTATCCTTCATTTTGGTAATGTGGTGTATCACATTGATTGATTTGCCAATGTTGAACCATCCTTGCATCCCTGGAATAAATTGAACATGGTGTATGATCCTTCTGATGTTCAATTTGGTTTGCTAATATAGGCTTGAGATTTTTGCATCTATGTTCTTTAGGGATATTGGCCTGTAATTTTCTTTCTTGTGTCTTTGTCTGGTTTTGATATCAGGGTAGTGCTGGCCTTTTAAAATGAATTTGACTGTGTTCCTTCCTCTTCTATCTTTTGGAAGAGTTTGAGAAGGATTTGTATTAATTCCTCTTTGCATATTTGGAAGATTTCCCCAGGTAAGCCATTTGGTCCTGGACTTTTGTTTGTAGGGAGGATTTTAATTACTGTTTCAATCTCCTTACTAGTAACTGGTCTTTTAGATTTTCTATGTCTTCCATTTTTCAGGTTTGTAAGGTTGTGTGTTTCTAGGAATTTATTCATTTATCCTAGGTTGTCCAATTTGTTGGTGTATAATTTTTTATAGTAGTCTCTTACTATCTTTTGTATTTTTTGTAGTATCAGCTATAACGTCTCCTCTTTCTTTTCTGATTTTATTTATTTCAGCCTTCTCTTTTTCTTGGTGAGCTAGCTAAAGATTTGTCAATTTTCTTTATCTTTTCAAAGAAGCAGCTCTTCGTTTCATTGATTTTTCTCTTGTCACTTTAGTCTCGGTTTCATTTACTGCTGCTCCGGTCTTTGTTATTTTCTTCCTTCTACTGACTTTGGGCTTTGTTTATTCTTTTTCTAGTTCCTTGGAGTGTAAAGTTAGGTGGTTTATTTTAGATTTTTCCCATTTCTTGGGATAGGCATTTATTTCTATGAACTTGCCTCTTAGAACTGCTTTTGCTGCATCGCATGAGTTTTGGTGTGTTGTATTTCCATTTTTATTTGTCTCGAGGTATTTTTTATTTTTATTTTAAATTTTTTTGACCCATTAGTTTTTCAGCAGTTGTTTAATCTTCACATATTTGTGAATTTTCCAGTTTTCTTTTTCTAATTGATTTCTCGTTTCATACCATCATGGTCAGAAAACATGCTTGATATGACTTCTTAAATTTGTTAAGACCACTTTTGTGGCCTAATACATGATCTCTCTCGGAGAATTTTTCCATTTGCACTTGAAAAGAATGTGTATTCTGTTCTGTTTGGATGGCGTGATCTGCATGTATGTTAAGTCCCTCTGGTCTACCATGTCATTTAAGGCCAGTGTTCCCTTAACTGATTTTTGGTCTGAAGGATCTGTCCATTGATGTAAGTGGGGTATCAAAGTCTCCTACTATTATTACATTGTCATCTACTTAATTCCTTTAAGTCTGTTAATATTTTCTTTATATATTTATGTGCTCCTATTTTGGGTGTATAAACATTTACAAATGTTATATCCTTTTGTGGATTGACCTCTTTATCATTATGTAATGCCCTTCTTTGCCTCTTATTACAGACTTTGTTTTATAGTCTGTTTTGTCCAATGTGATATAAGGATAGCTTCTCCAGCTTTCATTTGGTTTCCATTTGCATGGAATATCTTTTTCTGTGCCTTCATTTTCAGTCTGTGTATGTCCTTAAGTCTGAAGTGAGTCTCTTAGAGGTCACATATGGATGACTCTTGGGGATTTTTTTCTTATTTTATCTATTCAGCCACTCTATGTTTTCTACTCTAATTGGAGCTTTTAGTCCATTTTCACTTAAAGTAATTATTGATAAATATGTACTTCATACCTTTTTTTTAATTTTTTTCTGGCTGTTTTGTGGTTTCTCTGTTCCTTTCTTCTTTTCAGGCTCTCTTCCTATGTGGTTTGATGATATTCTTTAGTGGTATGCTTCGTGATTCCTTTCTCATTTATCTTTTGTGTATCTACTCTGGGTTTTTGTTTGGTGGTTACCATGAGGCTTACATATAACAAAATTATAACATTCTAGTTTAAGTTGATATTAAGTTTGGACACTTTCTGAAGCTCTACATTTTTAGTCTACCCCTGCTGTGTTTTATGTTTTTGATGTGACATTTTACATCTTTTTATCATGTGTAACCCTTAACTAATTATTGTAGTCATTTTTACTACTTTTGTTTTTTAACCTTCATACTAGCTTTAGCTTGTACTTAGAAGTGATTAATCGACTGTCTTATTATATGTTTACCATTACCATTGAGAGTTATATTTTTATATGTTACTAATTAGTGATAACTAATATTAAGAAAGGGTTATCTTTCTTTTCAACTTGAAGAAGTCCCTTTAACATTTCTTGTAAGGCTGGTTTAGCAGTGATCAACTCCTTTAGCTCTTGCTTTTCTGGAAAACTCTTTATCTCTTCTTTAATTCTGAATGATAACTTCACTATGTAGTGTATTCTTTCTTGGAAATTTTTTTTCTTTCAGCACTTCAAATATATCATGCTAGTCTTTCTAGGCTGCAGAATTTCTGCTGAAAAATCAAAGAGTCTTAAGGGAGTTCCCTTGTATGTAGCAAGTGGTTTTTCTCTTGATGCTATTAAGATCCCCCCTTGTCTTTAACTTACAGCATTTTAATTATAATGTGTCTTGGTATGGGTCTCTTTGGATTCATCTTCTTTGGAACTCTCTGGGATTCCTGGATCTGGGTGTCTCTTTCCACAGCTTAGGGAAGTTTACAGCCATTATTTCTTCACTTAAGTTTTCTGCCCCTTTCTCTCTTTCTTCTCCTAAAATGCAAATGTTAGTCTGCTTGATATTGTCCCATAAGTCCCTTTAACTGTCTTTACTCTTTTTTCATTTCTGTTTCTTTTTGTTGCTCAGATCAGGTAAGTTCCTCTGCCTGGTTTTCAGGTTCACTGATCCTTTCTTCTGCTTCCTCTATTCTGCTGTTGAACCCTTCTACTGTGTTTTTGTAGTTTCGTTTCTGTACTCTTCAGCTCTGTGATTTCTGCTTAGAACTTTCCTGTATTTTCTGTCTCTTTTTGAAGTTCTGTGTTTATCCATTCTTCTCCTGAGTTCAGTGAACATCTTAATGGCCATTACTTTGAACTCTTTATCATTATTTATCTCCACTTCATTAAGGTTTTTTTTTTTGAGGTTTTATCTTTTCTTTTGTTTTTAATATATTCCTGTGTTTCTTCATTTTGCTTAACTCTCTATACACGTTTCTATACATTAAATGAAGTAGTTACCTCTCCCAGTCTGGAAGGGTTGGCCTTTGTAGGAGATGAATCTTAACATTCAACCCTGCTCTGGCTCTTGGTTATCTCTCAAACCTTTGTGATTGTACAAGAAGCCTATTTTATTATTAATGGCTCCCAGTAATTGAGGGTGTGCCAAGACCAGTCAGTGTTCCAAAGGGGAGGATCTCATTCAGCAACTAGATTTAAGCTGATTGGAAGCCAGACCCCCAGGCAGCAGCTTTTAAAGAATGCAAATATATGCAGTCCTGTGGGACCACAAGCATACACCCTGCTGGTCCCTAGAGCTAGGCCATCTGAAGGTGTCCCCTGGGCATCAGTAGCAAAAGTCAGGGCTCCAGATTCATGTATAAGCTTCTTTCTGGGAGATAGTGGTGACCTGTAGGGAAGCAGAGGGGAAGTGCAGAGATGGTGTCTCCTATCCTCTGTTCCCTGAGAACACCTTCATAGCCTCTAGATGTGTTCCAAATCTGAAGCTAGCCCCTAAAGCTGAATCTCCAGGACTGGCAAGTAGGGTTCTTTCACAGAAAGAATGGGGGTGTGTTTCAGTCTGCTGCCTGCAGTGCCCTGGGTGTGGTAGTCTGCCAAGGACTGTGTCTGACTATTACAGTTTCATGGGACCCAGAAATGCAGGTCCCCTTGGCCTCCAGTACCAGGTAATCACTGGGCATCCCCAGGGAGATAGCCACCAAAACTGGTCACCAGATGTGTGTATCTCTGGGAGATACTAGCACTGGAGCAAGCAGAGGGGGAACAGATGGTGTCCACTGGTTGGAACAAGGCAGAGGGGGAGTGCAAGGATGGCACTTGCCCAAAAAGGGGGGAAAAAGGAAAAAGAAAAATAAGATAAGAAAGAAAGAAGAAAAAGGTAAAGAGAAATAAAAAGAAAAATTAAAAAAGAGGGGAGAGTATGGCACTTGCCAGCTTTGTTAGGCAGAGGGAAAGCGTAGAAGATGGTGCCTGCTAGAAAGGAATATATGTATGTGTATATATATATATATATATATATATATATATTATAAAATGTATGTATATAACATACATACCTGTTAGCTTTAGCAAGGTAGACAGAGACCAGGAAGCTTCCATCCCCAGAGAGTATCACAATGGGTCCTTACCCCTCAGACCAATGCTTTAAAATTAGGAAATGAGTCTCTTTCACATAAAATCTAGGTGCTTTTCAAAGAGTTGCTTCTATTCTAGGCTGTGGGTCCAGTGAGTCTGCATATGGGCCTTTCAAGAACCATTCCTCAGTTCAGCACAACCCTGTGGGTCTCATGGGTGACAGCCCTGGTGGTCATCAAAACCATATGTTTGGGGACTCATCCCTCAGGCTCCAGCCAGTCTTACAAGTTGGGATGTCTAATGTGGGGCACAAACCCTTTATTCCTCAGGGAGAAGCTCCAGGTTTTGAATTTCCTCCCAGTTGTGGATCACCATGTCACAGGGTGGCGGGCGGGGTGGGGGGTGGAGTTTATGGTGAGTTGTATCTCAGCCCTTCCTACCCACTTTGGTGTAGTTTCCTTCTCACTTGCCCAGTATGAAGGTGCTGCTCCACCAGTTTTTAGGGTTTTTCAGAGAAAGTGGTTCCATACATAGCTATAGACCATGGGAGGAGGTGAGTTCAGATTCTTCCTACATTTCCACCCTGCTAGAATTTTTTTTTATTTACATTCAATTAGCCAACGTATAGTACATCATTAGTCTCAGATGTAGAGTTCAGTTGCATATAACACCGAATGCTCATCACATCACGTGCCCTCCTTCATGCCCATCACCCAGTTACCCCAGCCCCCCATTCACCTCCCCTCTAGCAACCCTCAGTGTGTTCCCTAGAGTTAACAGTCTCTTGTGGTTTGTCTCCCTCTCTGATTTCTTCCTAATCAGTTTTCTCTCCCTTCCCTTATGATCCTCTGTGCTGTTTCTTATATTCCACATATGAGTGAAACCACATGATAATTGTTTCTCTGACTTATTTCACTCAGCATAATACCCTCCAGTGCCATCTACCTTGACTGATGTAAGTGGTAAGATTTCATCCTTTTGATGGCTGGGTAATATTCCATCACACACACACACACACACACACACACACACACACCCCCACACCCCACATCTTCTTTATCCATTCATCTGTCAATGGACATCTGGGCTCTTTCCACAGTTTGAGGTGCATGTGGCCATTCTTTTCACTACATTTGTATCTTTGGGGTAAATACCTGGTAATGCAATTGCTGGGTCATAGGGTAGCTCTATTTTCAACTTTTTGAGGAGCCTCCATACTGTTCCCCAGAGTGGCTACACCAGCTTGCATTCCCACCAACAGTGTAAGAGGGTTCCCCTTTCTCCGCATCCTCACCAACATTGGTTGTTTCCTGTCTTGTTAATTTTAGCCATTCTGAGCAATATGAGGTGGTATCTCATTGTGGTTTTGATTTGTATTTCCCTGATGACAAGTTCCATCTTAATAGAATTTCTAATTAAGGTTTTTAAAATTATTTTTCTATAATAATCTGTAAGCACAAACTTTTAAGAATCGTAACTTTTAACATTCAGATCCCTAATTTAAGCATGAAGAAACACTAACTTGAATCTTGCCAGGATTGTTTAGTAAAGCTAGATTTATATAAATTTAGTTTCCTCTACAATTACATCTCCCTTGTATTTTTTATAGTCGTAGCATGTTTTTTCATCAGCCTTTGACATTTAGAAAGTAAGAGCTATGCACTGAAAGCTCTACAAGAAAATAACTTTAATGAAATTTTTTTTCTCTCGGTCCCAGAGTGAACATGAACTTTAAACTTGAATGTTGTACATAACAAAGGGCATGGCTGCAGCTGAAAGTATTTATAATGAAGTACAGGACTCAATTTCTACTTTATCCTCTGTCAACACTCCTAGGATAGCTGGGTATATAGCTTTATGATGAAGCATTTTTCCTAAGATGTCTGTGAAAGCTAAAAAACCAAATCTGATAGTATTAGAAATAATGAAACCAGGTTAAATGCAAGGAAACTAGACTGAGTACAATTGCTCAACATACATATTAAAGGAACATTTGCAGATTGACATTGGTAAACACAGGAACCTCCCTCCTGGGTTTAAGAATGGGTTTCGTTTCCTTCTCTGTTTTTTAAAATGGCAAAGATTGGGAATGTCAGGGTAGGAAGTGCTTTAGTTAAGCAGTCTGGTATTCCTTTCTGTCTGCATATTTCCCAAAGGGTGTTTCACTAAATGGAGAAGGGATTTGAGGAGGGGGTCCTCTTTGTGGGGAGGAGATGGGTGTCTTCGCAGTTTTAATGAAGACTGCTGTGACCCATACCCTTGCAAAGTAGTACTTCAACGTATGTTATCCTTCTTAATCCTTTTAATAAGGCTTTGAGATATAGGTCATATTCTCACTTTAAAGTTGACAAAACAGGTGAAGTAACTTGCCCACATAAATATCTGAACCAGGAGTCTAACTGGGCTCCTGACTCCAGAGCTTTATACCTGGATGTACGTACACTGATGATGTGCTTACTGTATTCTGAGGAAGCCAAAGGTGGATGATGGCCTGAAGGCATTTTGGTAAGATGTTACTTATTTGATTGTCTCCCCACAACTTGGCTTTTGTGGTATTTGGTTTAAGTTGGTTACTCTGAGGAAATAAAATGCTAAGGGACATTAGAGTCAAACAATATAAAACACTTCTATAAAACTCTTATTTGAAATTAGCATCTGACACTCATGACCCTTTCCACCCTGAAAAGATAATCTCCTTCAGTGTCCCATTGTTAAGGACTGTTGCCCCACTGAACATCACCTGTGGTAGCTTGTGGGATGTCGGTGCCACACAGCAGAGTTTGATGACTAATTCCCACGCACCGTCACTGGAGAAAATAGCATCTGATCTTATGTTGGCACCACCTCAAAGTTATACCGCCTCACATCTCACTTCTGTTAGTCTTAATCACAAGCCGTTTTGAATCTGCCTCACACATGTGTGCTTGGGGGGGCCAGCCAGAGATGTGGGCAGAATTTACACACAATATCTGGGGCCCCCACTATGCATTTTTTCTTCCTTTCTGGGATTTTGCACACACACACACAACACACGCACACACACACGCGCACACATGCACACACACAACACACACGCGCACACATGCGCACACACACGCACACAACACACACATGCACACACAACACACACGCACACATGCACACACAACACACGCACACGTACACACAACACACGCACACACATGCACACACACAACACACGCGCGCGCACACACAACACACGCACACACACACAACACACGCACACACACACGCACACACATGCGCACACTTTCCAGCTGCCGTGGTTACCTCCATCTCCATTCTGTACTTTTTCAAGCCAGTGAGAGTGCAGGTTTCTCCAGAATGTAGTGACCCTCCCACCCAAGAACCTGTCCTCAGGCTAAAAGCTCTAAGACTGGGAAACAGCCTGCACCATGCCGTTCCCTCTTGCAGGTATCGAACTTTTACCTCCGGTACCCACCTTCTTCTGGTCACTCTTTGGTGCCTTTAGGTAGGCTTTTGTAGTTTGAAATTTCATCTAGAGTTTAATTTGTTATCAGTGTGCATGTGCTGTGGGCTAGGGGAGGGCAGCGGAGGGGTCCAAAAGAACTTTGGAGAGCTGTCTTTTTAAGTATCAAATCCTGTGCAAATCCATCAACTTTCATGTTAAAATTAGATACAGATGACATCAAAAATGTTTTAGCACTGTGATCTCACAAAATCATGATTCACCGTCGACCTTTCTTCTGCCTATTTTGTTCATGCTGTCCCTTTCCATCTAAATCTCTCCTCAACTCAATTACTGCCTGAGAATGATTTATTGAGTACTTACAAGGTGCAAGCCACGATGTCAGGTGCTCTGTTGAAATTTTGTTCATTCAGAATCCAAATCAAATGCAAATGCCTCCAGAATCACTCCCTCCCTCTTAATGGGTAGATGTGCTTTAGCACTCTTCTAAATGCCTTGGGTGCTTTGCCCGTCCCTTGCTTTTCTCCCCGCCATCACCAGACCTGTTCTCCCATTAGATTATAAACTTAATTATGGCAGGGACAAGTCTCACTCATGTTTGCACCCATCCATGCTGCCTTAAACGTGCTTTTTAACATCAAGAATAAAAAGATAACTTAAAAAAAAAAGTCTTTGCAGTTGGAAAGAAGGGGAGGTGGTAGAATTGTAGAACGTTAGCTTCCTGTCTTTGCTTTCAGCAGTAGAGAGGGACATCAAGTAATAAAGCATTATTTGTTTCTAGAGAACATCTTAATAAAGACAAATCTTGGTGTTGTCCTTCCTCTTCCTTCTTCACTTTGTCCTCTCTTTCTCCCTCCTCCTCTCCCTCCCTCTTCCCTTCTTTTTCTCACCATTTAACTGTGGTCTGATTTAATCTTCAACTTCTTAGTATGTCTCGTCTCATTTTAAAATGGGATAATATATGTGTTGGTATGAAACACCTTTTGCTTTAAGTTATTACAGTAAAGAGAGGCTTTTCTTCGCCTTTGAAAGTTCAGTGCCAAAACTCAAGTAAACAGACCAGTGATGTTCCAAAAATGGGACGGAGAATAATCCAAATATTTGACTTTTCCTTAATTTATAAAATATTACCGTGAAATTTCTTAGATTGAATTGTCAGTAACAAAAGACATCTATAAGCATTTTTCTCTTTGAACCATAGTAATGAACATCCTGTAAGTTGGGCACTATAAAAATAAGACTAAGTGAATTGAAATAGTTTTCCTAATAATCTCACTTCTTCCTTAGATTCAGGTCAGAAGACATTTAAAAGGAGAAGATCTATCATAAACTGGGCCTTCTGGCGTGGTTCCAGCACTCATCTGGATAACTTGCCCGTGTCGCCAACATCTCCTATGCCAGGGCAGCTCTTTGGAGTCTCTCTGCCAGATATTTGTGAGAATGACAATCTGCCTAAACCTGTCTTGGTGAGTCTCGTTTTGGCCTGTGACACTAATGGGAAAGGAGAACCTTGGGAGGTAATCTATTCTTAAATGGAAAAATTATAGACACAGCTTTGGCTTTGGCTGAGAATATTATTATTACTTCAAAGGAAAAAATCTGATTAAGCTTTTGCAGAATCCTAAGGGAGACATAATGGGGAGAGATCATGTGGGCTGCTGGTGTCAGGAAGGAGCCACATAAGCCTGCCTAGATAAATCAGAGTTTGGTTCTGTAGGCAGAGTCCACACTGGAGTCCTGTTACCCCCCACATTTCTCTCACAGCCTTTCGGGAACTCTGCATTGTTCTGGAAGCCTCCTTTAATCACTCTAGAAGCAGAAACTACTCATTCTTGTACTTTTTTAAAAATCCGACGTGTGTCTTATGTGTATTTCAGGTGTTTACACTTGTACATCCTCTGGCATTTAGTTACCTTTCATAATAGAACAGGTCAGATGAAACCACTGAGTTTGTACTGTGTCCTTGATATATGAAATGGTTGCTGCTCAGCAGCGTTCACTGAGCGTTCCATATCCAAGCACTGTACGGGACATACGGGACACACGGGACCTGACCCTACATCACGCTCTGACACATGCCACCCCCTGGCCTCGCCGCTTTCGTGGTCGCCCTGCACAGCGGATTGAGCGTTTGTTATCACTACCATCATCCCTACTTTACACATTTAAAAAGTCTCAAGTTTACCAAAGGTCACAGAGTAAATATGTGCCATAACTAGGTCTCAGATCCCTTGGGTCGCTTGTCCCCAACACACATTCTCCTTCCGACACCACAAGCAGAGGACATTTCTTTGCTAGAAAGAAAGCAAAATGAAAGATTGGTCACAGTGCAGTGGAGTGGAGAAAGCTTCCTGGGAGAGGTGATGTTTTTAGCCTGATTTTAAAAGAATGAAGTAAATACAGGAAGTAGAATGAGGTATGGAGTCACATAAAAAGAAAAACAAACAAGTGGAGAATGAGTCTGGCAAGAGTATCTCCGTATTTGAAGGGAAGGGTCCGAACTAGAGAATAGTAGAAGAGTCGTCGAGGGAAGGACGGAGGCCAGCTACAGGGACCTTGAAGCAGTCAGAGAAAGTTTGTTTTAAAGTGTTGGTTCATTGAACAAAAGACAGTGCCATCAAAGTAAAATGTTTCAGATGTTGAGTATAGCAAGAATAAGTAGGGGAAAGAGACCTAGAGATACCAAACACAAACTGACTTACGTCCCGGCAGCAGCCCCTCCTTCAGTGCTTTTCCCCGGGGACACCCCAGCCTCTGCAGCCAGAGAGGGCAAGTGTGTCTTCCCCTGCTTGTGTCTGTGAAGTGCCACTCTGGTTTTTTCCTTTGCTTTCCTTATAGGATATGCTTTTCTTTCTTAATCAAAAAGGACCCCTCACAAAAGGGATCTTCAGACAATCGGCCAATGTGAAATCCTGCAGAGAGCTAAAAGAGAAACTGAATTCTGGAGTTGAAGTACACCTAGACTGTGAATCTGTTTTTGTGATAGCATCTGTCTTAAAGGTAGGAAAGGTTCTCCCTTCATCTACCCCACAGTGGAGCTCTGGAAAGAGACAACTGGTTTCTCTCATTACAACATTTTTCCCAGCTGCAAAGAACCATCATGGATTTAGAATCTAGAAAGTGTTAAAAAAAAAAAAATTTTTCACAAAACCAGCATTGGCCTTTAAAAGCCCCTGCCCATGATATGGCATGTCAGATATGCTTTTTAAATTTTTTCATCCCACGCCACTCTCATCTTCACTCTGCCACCCCATACAAAAAAAAAAAAAAAAAAAAAAATTAAACTAAATTAAAAATAAAGCACGCACAGCATATTTACCAAAATAAACATCCTGATTGTGATAACTTCGTCACAATCTCATTACCTTCCTAATAAAGGCAAATTTTCAAGAATAAACTTGTATTAAACTTTGAAATAGAGTTTATCATAATAAACATTTGCCTAACAACTAAAACAAAAAATGGCTCACTGAGACCGCTGAAAATTCCATTCACTTATACAATCATCATGCCTTCCCCTGTCCCCTAGTGCCTTTTTAAAGTAAAAGCAGAGTAGGAATGACTCCAACATCTGGGTCTTTTCTAAAACCCTTACCACATTTGGCATTTTTTATGGTTCTTACCCTTTACCCCATGGTTACTTAACTCACATCCATAGTTGAGTTAGAACTCTTCTAAAATGTTTTCCTCCTCACATTCTTGAAAATGCCTCACATGTTTTGAAAACCTAGAGTCAGAACCAACTTTTAGCAGAGGTTTCAACCCCAGCCATAGCTTCTGCAGACCTGTCTCAGGCTCCCATCTCCCAGCCCCATTGGAATGCACCAGGGCCAGGGGTGGAGGAAAACATGGTGAAGATGACCCTTGCATATCTCTCCTCCTGCTCAGCTGCTTACAGAATCTTACTTCATGACTTGATGAATAATCAGATGTTTCCTGGCAAATGAGCCATGTCTGCTCTTAACCCCTGCTGTAAACTTTTGCAATAAAGTATCAGTCAAAAAAAATGGAGATCTGGAGCTAGGCTCATCTAATCTATTTTGCCCAGGGTTTGTGACTACTCTTCAATTCTGAAATACAATAAAGATATGTATGGTGTGCTTAGCCAGATGTATGTGTGGATATATGTGCACAATGAATTTTTCTTTTTTTCCCTTCATATAACTAGGCTTTTTCCCATCTCTTAATTTAAAAAGTTAAAGCCTACATTTTAGAAAATTTTCCCTACTATGCTATTCTTCACAGCACCACACTTAAAATTTTGTATTTTTGAAGCTATTATCAAGAAATATGGTTCTAGAGGAGTCAAATTGTATTTCAAATTGTAGAAATATCACTGGTACAAAAATAAGCAAAAGACAAATGATTGAAAAATCTGGTTAAATGGGTTCCAAATAATTGAAGTTTTGTAATCAGGTAACTGTGTGTTGCTCTCATTTCTTCCAAGTGGTTGCAGGAAAGAAGATATTTTCTGCCAAAAGTTTTTGAGCTTTTGGTTTGGTTTGTTTCTTGTGTTTAAGACTATTTGGAAATGGTACTTAAGTTTTCCTTTAATTTTTTACTTATGCTGGTTTTGCTTAAATACAAGCTTAATTCTTTAAACTGTTATGGGAAGAAAATTGCTTGAGACACTGTAACTTTGATCCATTAGACCTTTGAGGAAAAGTTCATTTTTAATCCTGCAGGAATCTGATCTCAAATTAATTTGGGAGTTCTGCTGAAGACCTGGGCTCTGCTCTCGGAGGGGCAGAGACTTGCAGTTGAGTGCTGTGAGCTGGTGATTGTCATTCAGAACCAGCGCTCACATCCTTTCTCAGCTGTGATGGTGGTTGCATTTCGTAACTTGTTATTCCAGCTGTGGAGAGTTCATTGAGATGTTACGGGTTATTATCTTTCAAGTGTAGGTTTAAGATTTAATGATGTTTTTCTTCAAGACAGATCATAAGTATGTTTTCCACTGAGATTTAAAAAGAGAACTTTTGTCACTGTCCCACTTTGAAATAACAAATTTTGCCTCTTCTAAATCTGACTTTTAAAGTAGGTGCAGCAACTAAAATTAGTTTGGAATTATGGAAATTCAATAGCTTTACCCAAAAGGAGATAACTTTTGTGATGACACATCTCAATTACAAGTATGCAGGTACATTTCTATAGAAGATATAGTAGAACAGAGAAAGACTCTGAAGTAGTCTCTTCCTACTTGTTAACCGCTCTAAAAAAAATGTATGGTAACAGGTGACATGACTACAAGAGATGCTTTAAATTATCTTAAAATCTCAGTTACAGTTAGTTGGCCTTCCCTTGTTCCTCATCAATATGTGGCCACGTGAAAAATAGCAGCAGTTCAGTAATGACCTCTGCTGTGTCCGGGACTGTGTGTGGCATTGAGGTGTACGAAGAAGGTAAGGTCTGTGCCTGCCCTGGAGGAGCTTGTACTGGGGAAGATGCACACCTAATCAGCAGAGTGTAACGATCAGGTGCCACGGCTTCCCTGGTAGTGATAGAAACACGACACAAGAGTAACAGGTGGTGTGTTGCTGTTTGTAGGGCACGTAGGTAAAGTTGCTGACTTGGTTTTCTAGCGAGAGTTAAAACTGCTTCATTGCAGACTTCCACCTGTCTCCATGTTGTAAGCAGGACTTCCAAGACCATGGGTACAGTGCTTAGACCTGAAGTTGAGTTTTTTCTGCCAAATGTTTACTGAGGTAGAGATCAGACTTTGTAAGCCTAGCCCTGTTAATACCATGCCAAAAGCAACGGAGAGAGTTGGCCTAGAACACGAATATAGGACCAGGACCAAATTTAATTTATTTTTAAGCTTTTTATAAACAAAAATCAAACAACAAATACCCTTGGTCATATCCTATTTGTGATCTAGTCTGGTTTCACCACACCCAGCCCCACCGGCAGTCTCAGCAGACTAGGGTCTCAGAGGATAATGTACCGGGGACATGTTGAGTATGCGTCAGGCATGTGGATGCTGTCCCAGGCCCCCAGAGCCCAGCCACACAGAGCCTGGAATGCTTCCTCCCCCATCTCCAAACATATGAGGGGAATGCCAGGAGAAACTCCGAGTGCCTCTGGATGGAGTTGTTCACCAATGCCACTGGAATATAAAGTTCCAAAATAACAGGGACTTTGTTTTACTCACTTCTCTGTCCTCAGCCCCTCAAACAGTACCTGGCACATTGGAGCAAATATGTGTAGAATGATCAGATGACTGACTACCACATTAGGAACCTCACAGACATCTTAGTGCATTTCTTTGAACTGGTGATTTGAGAGCGGAAAAGAAAAAGGACTCAGGATGGTTTGCCAGACCCTGTCATGTAGTAGTAGTTGGCTAAAACGTACACAGATGAGACTGCAGCCCGAACAGGTTGTCCTTATCTTTCCCACTATAGTCCAGACTCCAATTTCCGTCTGGTTTTTGTTAGAAAAAAATCAAAGCCTGTGTTTCTATGTGCGCACGACCGTGGAGAGTTGGCACAGAGCTCCATGTACTCCAAAGAAGGGAAGACTTAACTTTTCAACGGAATGCTTCTTTTTGATTTGCCTGGTACATATTTAGCATGAAAATAATGACTTAAAATATTTATTTCCCTTCTGTGTAAGGATTTTCTACGAAATATTCCAGGAAGTATTTTTTCATCAGATCTCTATGATCACTGGGTCTGTGTCATGGATCAAGGAAATGATGAAGAGAAAATAAATACAATTCAAAGGTAATTATTCTAATTTAGTCACATCTCAAAAATACTTTAAAAAAATATATTTTGTAAGTTTATCAATTCAAGTAATGATGGTCCATGAGGACCAGGTTTATGCTAGCTGCTATCATTGTTATTATTGTTTTTCCCTAATCTTATTAACATAGAATACTTGACCATTGTACACCTTCTCTATATCTGAATCTGATAGGAGCTGAAACCCATTAAACTAATAACTAATATCATATACTCATTCTATAATTTATGATCTTAATTTTGGTAAAAACTAACCAGACAGCTCCTTGTATATCTCATTCAGCAACTGAATTCATACAGAGAAAATTCCCTCTCCTCAAGGAACTCGCAGTCCTAGTAGAGTAGATAGATAAACCAAGAATTACAGTGTAGCATAATCAGTGCTACCAAAGAGATATGGAGGAAGGTACTGCAGAGAGTTAAGTATTGAAAAGTGAGTTGCAAAGCCTCCGTCTTATCACAAAGAATGCATTGTCTGTTCTCATGCAAAGGGAGCTTGCTGTCAGAACTCACCACCCATATTCCTGAATCCTGCATTATAAGAGAACTGGAAAGAAGTGTCCATTAACAAAATGCAATACTCCCAGTTCTGTAAAAACCCAAGAATCCTAATATCATTTATCTGCATATGCTTGTTTAGCACAGTTTTTTTCTTGAGCAACTTTCAAATATGAATTATTATCTATACACTGCTATTGATAGATACCTTTTATATCAGTAGAACTTAGTACAGCTGTTAAAGACACCAGAAATCAAAGCCACATCACACATACTATCTATGCTTCCATTATGGTTCGGTGGAAGCCAAGCAGAGATAATGACCATCAGCTTCTCTGCGTTGTTGCTCATTGTCTAAAACTGTGTATCCTACAAACTGTTAAAGGTTGACTTAAAAAAAAAAAAAAAGTAAAATTAAGACTCTACAAATATAAAATGAACACATGTGAAAATTTTTATTTAAATCTTTAATTAATGAGAGAACCAGTTAGATGTTACCATCAGTTCGAAGATGTCAAACTACTGCAACTTACATAGTTGCATCAGAAATGCTGAAATGAATTTACACGTAGATACAAAACTGGCTTTTTCTACTGGAGCATGAAGAGGGAGCAAATAAATCATGTCTCTCCACCAGACAGAATTTTCAAGTCTACAGACAAGTGTTAGATGCAGTGCTGTCTGAAGTCTACAATTTACAGAGTTGTAAAATAGCTCAAAGGCATAGGGCCCCTATGGAATCAGATAACCCAGAAGGGTATTCTAGACAGCACCTTACTTTCCATTGAATACACTCAGGAATCTCTTGGTTTATTTTAATATCTTTTATAACTTGTCCTTACAAAACTATACTCAGTGTCAGTCCATCACACTGAAGGAAGGCCTCTGTGCTATTTATGCAGGAAGAGTCTCATTACCTTATTTTACCTCCCAGGTTGCAGACTTCTGTTGAAAAAAAAAAAAAAAAACATGAATATCAACATCTATGTCTTTTTTCTGGATGGTAGTCAATATAATTTTCAATGAATAATTTTAAAATCCCTTATCAATTACAAAACAGGAACAGTAGGAAATGTACTATTATAAGTTTGACTTATATGTGAAAGTGATACCAGTGAGAAAAAGAAATTTGGGACAAAACTGACATTGGAAGCTGGTAGAGCAGAATAGAAGCTGTCAGAATGGACCTGAAAGTCTTAATAGTTAAGGTTTGGGTTCTCAACCAAGAGACAGAATTCCTGTATTGCTACTTAGAAATATGGAACCACTAAAATTTAATTGTTGTTTAATTTCATCAAAAAGCTTTTTGGGGGGGGGTCTTGGTTGAGAATATTCTGAAATGTTATAGGATTTGCCTAAATTAAAATACACTGCACTAATTTCAGGTCAGTATTTCAGGCAGGCAGCATTTTTTTTTACAAGCCATTTTTCTGCATTCTTTTGCATCTTCATTGGGTTGTGAAGACAGTGTACAAAATAAATGAATAAATCCCCAGTACATATTTTCATTCTTTCTGTATAGGCAGTCCCTACTTTGCATGTACCATATTAACTGAAACTCTTGCATATCTGAACTGTGTTCTTGCTTGGCATGTTTCCCCATGAAAAGCAAGGGTTGCTTATCTACACAAGTTTTTTATGAAATGTCTTTCTTAAAGAGTGCATTTTTCTGTCTTTAGGCTATTAGACCAGCTTCCGAGAGCCAATGTTGTTCTCCTAAGGTATCTTTTTGGGATATTACACAACATTGAGCAGCATTCCTCATCCAATCAGATGACTGCATTTAATTTAGCGGTGTGTATTGCTCCAAGCATTCTTTGGCCTCCTACTTCCTCCAGCCCAGAACTAGAAAATGAATTTACAAAAAAGGTAATGACGTTTTTCATTTTTATGCCCTGGTGACTGAGTTCCCATTTTGAACCTCAAATTCAGGGTTAATATTAATTCTGAAAGATATTTTCTTAAATAACTTAAATACACCTCCTTATAAATTTGAGTGTACTGAGTATTTTATCCTATCCTGTTAGATTATAGAAAGGTGATTTCTTGAGCAAAACAGAGATAGCAGTTGGGTTACTTCTCTTTTACCTTCAAGGAGGCAAAACACTATGACTGACTTAAACCTTAGAGTTATATAAGAAAGCAGATGATATGATTTAATACAAAAGGACTTTGGACTTAGACAAGCCATTCCTCAGCCCCACCATTTGCCGGTTGTACAATCTTGGATACAATTAGTTCTCTCGATCCAGTTTCCTCATCTAAAAAATTGAGGTGGTGATGATACCTAGTTCATACTGCAGTTACTTGAAATCCCACCCCTCTAGTGCCTGGTAGTTAATAAGGGGCTTAGGAATATTAGTTCCTGTGGCTCCCAACACTCTGCCTGTTCCTTCACCTCAGCTACTGGGGCAAGGAACCTAAGGAAACGTCCGACTCCATCTCAGTGGAGGCACAGAGCTCCCTTGTAAGGTCCTACCTCCTCCCCCACCTTCTCCATGGAGCCTAAGGGAAGGAATCGCATAGGCAGAGACTAGTGAGGCAAAATGCAAGTTTCTCTCTAGCTGTCTCCCTGCTTCACAGGAAACCCACAGAGGATGCCCACTTCCCACGCTGTGACAACTGCCTTTTATATATGAAATATATTTCATAAGTCTTTACCTAATGATACTTCATGAATTTTAATAAGAAAGTTTATTTCTTTACCCCAAATGCCCTATAGAGAATACTTTGTTAGCCTAATTTTATTTCATTTTTTTAAATTTTTATTTATTTAGAGAGAGAGCAGGGGGAGGGACAGAGGGAGAGAGATAATCTTAAGCAGACTCCATGCTGAGTGAGGAGCACAATGTGGGGCTCAGTCTCACGACCCTGAGATCATGACCTGAGCCGAAATCAAGAGTCAGATGCTTAACCGACTGCATCACCCAGGGGCCCCAAGTTACCCTAATTTTAAAGATGTAGCATTAGTGTAAAAAAATGTTAACATTGAGCTAAGGCCACAAGAAACTTTAGTCCACCAATTAAAATTAATTTCTACACCCAAACTACTCTTGCGAGTATCATAGTTTTTTAGGGGGAACTGTTTTGTATATTTTTAAAGCAGACATGAATTTTTCTCAGGATTCTTTTTCATTTATGGTAAAATCAGGATTTATATATGAAATGTGCTTTATAGACATTCTATATGGAAAGTAGCACTTTGTTTTTGTCTTTTTTTGTGCAGGTTTCTCTGCTTATACAATTTCTGATTGAAAATTGCTGTAGGATATTTGGAGAAGAAATCACTTCCCTCTTGGGACAGGTTTCAGTGAGATGTGATACTAGAGAGAATGCCTCAGGTATTGTGGATAATTGGATTGGTTTTTGTGAGAAACAGACATGTGTCTGTGAAAATGCTGGGACAGTGTCCTGGGGCCTGCCGCAGCTCAGTGAAGGAAACCTCTGACTTCAGTCGTGGGCCTAGGGTTTCTGCTCCTCCTTGGATGACCTGCTAATAGGTCAGGTCATGTTAACACAGTGGTGGGGGTTCAGAAATGTGTAAGATGAGGTCCAAAACTTCCAGAAGCATCATATGGTATGTTTTTAACCTTTTTTTAAATAAACCTTTACAAGGATCCCTGACATATATAGTAGAAAACTTCTGTGGCTGAAACTAGAGTAACAAGTCCCTGAAGAGGTAGAGGCAGGCTTGGTCTTCTCCCCGCTTCTCCTTCGAGTGGCCCCCGAGACATTTCAGCCTACTGCGAAACAGTTTAGAAACAACTAGTACTGTGGGGCCAGGGGGGATTTTGAAACCATCCAACCTTCCAGAATATGAATTCCCAGACCACCAATTACTAGTTATCTTTGACCAATTATTCTTTTTTTTTTTTTTTTTTACTTAAATTCAATTAGCCAACATATAGTACATCATTAGGTTTTGGTATAGTGTTCAATGATTCATTAGTTGCATATAACCATTTTTGCCACTGAACATCAATATCTTCATCTATAAATATGGGTAACCATAATGTCTAACTTTTATGGTTGTTGTAAAGATTAAATAAAGTAGTGAACATTGAAGAGCTTGGGTTAGTAAATGATTCCTCCGAGACCAAACCATGTGTGCTCACCCACAGTCATGAACCTGCATATACCTGGCATTCATTCCTTTATATTTTGTACCATTTCTTGGTATTAACAACATGTCCTTATTGCTTTGAGATCTTAATTAAGAAAGCCTATTTCTTCAGGAACTGAGATAAATTCAGTATATAACATCAACATATTTTTTTTATTCTGGGAAGACTGAAAAAGATCCTTTCTAAGAGTAGGAATATGAACAATCTCCATAAAAAGAAAATTAAACTAAGTACCATAGATTGTTTTTTTTAAGGCAGCATGTATTTTTGGTAAGCAAAAATGTTAACTGTGGTTTGATTTTTTGACAGATATCTCTTGCTTCCAACTGAATGACTCCTCCTATGACAGCTTGGAAAATGAGCTAAATGAGGATGTTGATGCTCCTTGTAGTGACTTGGTAAAGAAACTTGGTCAGGGTAGCAGAAGTATGGACTCTGTATTAACCCTCAGTGACTATGACCTCGACCAGCCTGAGGTGGAAGGCCTTTTAACCCTGAGCGACTTTGACTTGGACCGTTCTAAAGATGAAGACATTCAGATGGAACAGCCTCTTGAATCCAAGCCAGTGAACATTGCAGTAGTGTATGCAAAGGTCCCACTGCGCGATCATGCCAGGGCCCCATCTGGCATGAGCACACCCAGCTACCTGTCCACAGCTGCAGCAGATGTTCCGAAAAGCCTGAGGCGACACCGGCGCTGCTCAGAGCCCAGCATCGATTATCTAGATTCTAAGCTTTCCTATCTCAGGGAATTTTATCAGAAAAAGCTACGCAAATCCAGCTGTGATGCAATTCTCTCACAAAAAGATGAGGATTATCTGAAGCAGAATCAACCCCTCCAGGAAGAGGGTAAGACCTATTTTAAACAGAGTTTAGTCGTAGGCACTGATACCAAGAAAAATGCCACTAATAAAAATGTTAAGAAGAAAAGCTTACCTGGTAATGAAGGAAATCATGTGAAACTTTTTTCTAAATCCAAGCCAGTGGCCATTTCTGTGGCATCGTATAGTCACATATCCTCACAGGATCATCCCAGGAACCAGCCCTTTGGTGCAGATACATCTGGATACTCCCCACCAAACACAGCAGATGCCCTCAAGGGTTCAAGGAGGCACCGGCGCTGCTCAGAGCCCAACATGGATGACCAGCACTGCAAACTGACCTATCTCAGGGGAATTTATTCAAAGAAACAACATAAAACTAGCTATGATGCTGGTCTCTTGCATGGAGAAGAAGATTATCTCAAGCGGCACAAGTCATTGCAAATGGAGGGGCAAAAGCTCATTAATCAGAGTTTGGTCATGGGGATCGAGGTGGGCAAGAGTAGTGGCACAAACCAAAACACTGAGAAGGCTTTACCCCCAAGATTAAACATCTGCCCAAGGACTAGCTATTCCAGCCTGTCCTCCCCAGGAACTTCCCCATCTGGCTCGTCAGTGAGCTCCCAAGACAGTGCTTTTTCTCAGATTTCTGAACACTCTGTGTTTACCCCCACTGAAACTTCCTCTCCAATAGATTGCACTTTTCAAGCTCAAAGAAAACAAGAAGAGCTTTCCTCTGATTTTAGCAATTCCAGCCTCATTTCTGCAACTCCTGGTCCCTCATCAGGGCAGGCCAGCAGCCGCCTGGCTTATACGAAAAAGGATACTGTAGAATGGCATTCACAAATACATTCTGTAACTCTTCACCCAAGCACATGGTTGAGAAATGGTGTGGCCAGTTTGAAAAACTGGTCCCTCAAAAAGAAGACAAGGGCATCCAGACCAGAGGAAAAGAAAGTAAGTTCTCTAAAAGGACCCATGGAGCCACCTCCACATGCTCCTGGTATATCAGAAGCCAACCCACTACAAGAGAGACAGCAAGACATGCCCCAAAGGGCACCTGAAGAACTTGGAACTGTGCAAACAGCCCAGTGGTACAGTTCTTACCCCAGCCAGGACTCAGAGAGACACTGTAGGTCTCCATTCAGCCTAGTGGAGGACAGACTCAAGCTTTGTGTGAAGTCATACAAGGATGGAGAGAATAGTGAGCAGTGCTCTCCTGGTACTCTGCCTTGTAAGAGATCCTCACCCAGCTCTTTGTCTGTGGATGATCTGTCCAGCCCAGACGCAGAGCCTACAGTGGTTGGCGATACTGGGGACCAACATTTAGCCAAAGACATTTAACCACAGTAAGAATGTGATGTGTATAAGGACAGAGACAAGTCTAAGAATCTGATGTCTACAAGAACAGAAACTGGGCTAATAGTGATATAAAGACAAGATTATTATGACCCCTTTGTATACATACATGGGATGGGTAGCATAAGGGTAATCACTGCTAATAGTTAGGACAACAAAAGAATTCTCTTTATTGAGACCATTTGGCAAAAAGTTTAGACTAAAAAATTTCATCACCTGTTTGGGAGGCTTTTCCTTATTAGAGCCTGGGATCGGTCCCATCATGTGTTTTTAGAGGTATTAGCAGAGAGCCAGAGAAAACATCTTCTGTAGAGGAGACAGGCCTTACATGAGATTAGTATCCTGAAAAGACCAGCATATCATGAGTGAAGAATAAGGACTGTGGAGAGAGGGGAAGGGTGCAGAGAAACATCCACATCCCACGGAATGTTTTTAATAACTACGCAGGAAAAATGCCACTAATCAAAGTATTAAAAAAAAAAGAAGAAAGCATGTCTAGTATTGAAGGAAATCATGTAAAACGTTTCCCTGAATCCAAGCTAGTAGGCATTTCTGTGACATTCTGTAGTCACACGCCCTCACAGGAAGATTCCAGGAATCAGCCCCTCGATGCAGCTAGAATGGAGTAAACTAGAATGGCTCAACAGCCATGAGTATCATAGTTTATCTGTTGGTTGTGTTCATTGATTTATTTTTCCATTGGTGTTCCACTGCTCTGCAAAGGCTCCAGGACATAGAGCTCTGAGGAGAAAGAAGGAAAGGTTGCTCATTTCGGTATCCTTCTCAAAGGTGCCTGTGCTAGGGACATTCTCCAGAAATGAAACTCTTCCTATTAGAAGGTGACCTCCTGACAGCATTCGCTGTCTTAGTGTGGAGGAAAAGATCGTCACGCCAGTCCTTTCTCTGTTACATGAGTTGTTGCCAGCATGTGACCAAAGCATGCTCCTCTTTGCTGAAAAATGTTTTTCTATAGCCCTGCCTCTTAGATTAGCCAGCCAGAAAAATTACTGATAAATTGTCCCTTTTCTGATTGTCATTGGCAGTTGAGTAATTTTAAGTTGACAGGTTATAGAGAGTCACAGAATGGAACGCCCACCAAAGCAGCAGTCAGGCCTTCTCAGTCATTGGCTTTGGATTTCCTCACTTGCAGAAGTTTTACATATTTTTGTCCCAGATGATTCATGGTTTATATTCCATTAGTTTATCTCATATCCATGAATACTTCTCCCCTCTCTTGCCTTAAAGATTATACCAGTATATCCCCTGGGTTATCTCCATGGATTGGCTAGGCCTCACCAGCCAGTAGGGAGGGATAGAATCAGGAATGGGTGTGCATCTTCCTTCGTTGTGACTACTTACTTATAAGAAGTTGCTTAGAACCCATTTGGCCTCTTTAGTTCACCATTAGATGGACCTTTCTCCCACAAACTAACTTAAACCAAATTATTTTTCTTAGCCACTAGAAAACTTTCATGTCAAATGTTCTTTCCCTGTTGTCCTAAAGGTTGCATTTTTTTCAGTTATAGAAAAAATAATAATAATAATGTTTTCTGTAAAGTAGAAGTCCTTTCAGTATTAGCTATACGTGCTACCTACCTCTACGGGACATGGCCCTGTTGGCCCTAAGCATTGTAATTAACTCTCAGAACTCTGTATCCAAAGAGCTCCTTCATGACACTGGCCATCTGAGTCACAGATGTGAAGTAGATTTTACCTTATAAACAGCCACTCCTATATTTAGACTCCTGAGTGTCCATATGCATCTTTTGTGGTATAATATATAAAGGCAACAGGGATTCATTCCCCTTACCCTTAGGGCATACTACTGTCGGAACTGCAAGATGTGAAAAAAGTTCTTACGGCTTGGAGTGTCTTTCTGGAAGAACTTGTTTCTCCACTTAACAAAATAATAGTTCTCTCCTTTTTTTCTTTCATATGGTTGGGTAGAAAATTATCCACCCAGTTTGAATCATAGAAGAAAATAGATGCTGAGGTTTTCCATAACCATTCCTATTCTCTTGTGTTCCCTTAGATACTCCTGTAATACTTAATGTGAATAGTTTGTTAATATTGCTGTAAAGTATTATATTGTATGATTGGAAGACAGACTACGTGTCATTTTATTATACTCTGTCAATCTATAATATATTAGACTGATGCTTTATCTAAAATGCTTTGAGTTTGTATAATATATCTTGACAAATTTTACTACCATATGTAATGTAATAAATGTGTATTTTTGTACTTGCAGAAACTGCTGCTAACTTTTAAAGTTGTTTGGTTTTCGAAGCACTGATAATGGATATGTATGAAGTCCATGCTGTCTCTTAAATAAAAAAAAAAAGTCTGTAGCGTTAACAATCCCATCAGAGCAATATTGCCCTTTTGTAGAATTGTTTTAGTTAATGAACCCAGTTTCTGCTTCACATTGGAAATTTTATGAAATGTATTTAATATTGAATTGGAACTTTGAACTTCTAGTCATAGACCAGGGTCAGTCTTTCTAGAAAAAGAGGGTTTTTTTTTTCTTTTATATTTTCCTAATCTTATCATTTACCAAACAAGTCATGCTTTAGACACACAGTCTTCATTTTCCTAGGCATTATGATTTCATTTTGCTCCTAGAATCAGATATAGTCTATATTCTCATATCAAGAGAACCATTAACTCCGTTTGACTGATTGTATGAGATTTTCTTATCTAAATTTGAACCATTCTGACCAGAGTACCCAGTTGACCCCAGGCACGTCCAGATATCCCAAGGTGTCTGGATTCAGACACCCCAACACATCAATACTTACAAAGTCATATAAACTTACTAAATGTTACTGGCTTTTCATGGATGTTGCATATTTGCCTTCTCGAAATTCATTGAGGTTCACTCTGTGTAAGTTTAACCACCATTTCAAAGAAATTCAAAAATCATAAACTACCTTAGTCCAGAAAAAGTGATTTGCTTTAATGGAACACTGAAGACTAGCAACTCCACTGTCAGAAATGTCACTGATTATATGTGGGCAATGTACAGAAACACTGATGTTAATTTCTCTATATATTTTACAGAAATACAAAGATAATTTGCTGCTAAAAAAGAGTCTCAATCAACTAAAAACACTGGATTCAAGGAATTATCTCACTTTGTGTTTTTCTACCTTTCATGGCATGACATTGAATTGAAAGGATCTAAGGTGTCCTTGAACCACTGGCATATTTTGTCTGTTGAAACTCTAAGAATATTATGTATCTTAATCAAAATTATGGTAGTGTTTAACTGATATTTTCCTACCTGGTCATGTTTTAATGGCTTGAGAGGAAGTCTTTGAAAACTGCGTATTTCAATACAAAAAAAAAAAAAAACTGAATAATAAAGTTAGGTAAAATGTTAACTTTCTTTAATATCTATTCTGGTTATCAGGATATCTCATAAGCTAAGTTTCCTGCTGAAAGGAAGAGTTCTCTTGAGTTCTGTGCTGTCTGCCCCAAGTATGAGTCCTACTCATTTTCTGAGCCACCTGTGAGTATAAATCCTTCATCTTTATTGTTTGTGGGTTTTTTTTAAACACAGTGAACTCCTTGAGTGTCAGTTCTGCATAATGTCAGTTGTATGGTAGACTTGGCAGAAGGTGTATAATTGGGAAAATTTTGAAGTCCCAAAGAAACATACACAGAGGATGGTATCAGATGTATATTGTTCCTAACTTTGTATAGGACGTGTTACTGTGCATCGTGTGTCCGGGGCATACATACATGTTTAGATAGTTCAAAGTGTTTTTCTAACTTACTTGATTTGTTAGGACAAAGTAAATACGTTTTCTGGAGTTTGGTTTTATTTTACATGGCAATATAAAGTGCAGGCTTCGGAGACATTAATATTTAAATATTAACTATTTACATATAGGTTTGATTTTAAATTATGGTAACTTAGAATAAAATTTAGACTTATTGCAGCTTCTTGATCTGCTATGAAGAGTGAATAAGTTGGCTTAAAACCTATAGTTAGGAGGTAGTCCTGTTTCTAAGCAAGTAAAATGGATGGTATAAAGAAATACTCTTCCAAGTCACAGGGGCCGTGATTGTTACCGCCTAAGATTTTCAGAAAGAAAAAAAACATTTTATATCTTTGTTCAAGAATTAGATGACTGAGGAACAATTATCAAAATACATGAATTCAGAGAAGCTTACTGCTTGTAGGCACAGCAAATAGAGGAGGAGGAAAGCTATGGATGAGCTAGCTAATTCAGACAAGAAACTGAAATCACAAGGAGTTCAAAGAAGATTGAAAAGGGGGAAGGAGCATGTCTTGGGGAGATGAAGGTGTTACAAATGATATAAATGCTATTCAGGCAGTTTAATTTTTATTACCAGGTACCATTCTGGACCCTAGGGATAAGAGGTAACAAAAAAACAGATTGTTTCTGCCCCAGGAACTTTAAACAACTAAGGAAAAAATTGGGCTGTGTAGAAGAAAGTTAACATTAATATTCACTGGGCACTTGCATGCTCTGCTAATCAATGCATTATTTCATTAATGCTCACAGTAGCCCTACATGGTGAGTACATTCAGCTAGAGCCTCATTCTGACCCTAGGCTCTTTTTTCTCAGCCTTTCACCTTAAAATAGGGATGATAATAAAACTTCCTCCATAATAAAGCAGACTAAAGTTATATACATGAGAACCAATCCAAACTCTAAGTTATAGAAACGGCTAGATATTTCTAATATAAAAAAGTAATAACCCAGTATTGGAAATAATTCAGAAAGCTATGACAATTAAAAAAAAATAATTGAGCTAAAAATTTGTTCCAGAGAAAGTGGTATAGACTTGTGTCTCCCATCTCCTCCCCACTAAGTACAACTACAAATCCTGGAAATAATACAAAAAACAACCAAAGGGGAATTCTAAATGGTGGTAAGAGGAAGGTAAATTGGTTCAGAACTGTACGACTAGAGAAACAACAATAACTGAGCATCTTATCTCCCCTCATCCAAAAGAAAGGAGACCAAGACCTGACCTTTCTCAGCCTAGCAACAGAAGACAGCCCAGATCCATGGATTTTTCCCCCCGATCAATCAGAGTCCCTCTGACACCTTTAGGTAAGCTAGATGCCACCAGCAAGTGGGATAGATGAATGCCCCACCAATAATAAGTGGCCAAGGGGAGAGTTATCCTTTCCTGCAGCCTGAAATCCTCCCTTCCCTGCTGGGAGATGCCAGAACAGCCAGGCAACAACAGAAAGAGGGACCCAGTCAGAACAAGCAGCTCAGCCTGGGAAACATCTTTGCCCCAGCAGGTATAAGATTCCCCTCCCCACACAGACTCTGAGACAGCCAGACAGTGTGGACAGGAAGCCTCTATCACAAAAAGCACTGAGCCAAGGGAACTTAAGGCCTGAGGGACAAAGAGCGTTCTCTGGCTGAGAACAGAGCAAAATAGCACCACAGAGTCTCTGAAAATTAAATGGTCCATGGGCCCGCAACCCCTGAATATAGGTCAGGACCTGTGGGGTAATAACAAAAGACCCAACATTTGTATCATTGGAGTTCAAAAAAGAGAGGGTAAAGCTGAAATAGTATTCAGAGAAATGGTGGCTGAAAATGGCCCAAACTTGATGAAAGACACAAATCTGTATATTCAAGAAGCTGAGTAAAACCCAAACTAGATAAAAGTGAAAAATACATCTTAATTAAATGTTTAGAAACCAAAGACAAAGAGAAAGATCTTGAAAGCAGACAAAAATGACACCTTACCTATAAGGGAACACCAATTTTCAGATTTGTCGTTTGAAACCACAGAGACCAGAAGAAAGTGACACATTCTACAAGTGCTGAAGGAACTGTCAACCCAGAATTCCATATCCAGTGAAACTATCCTTCATGAATTAAGGGGAAATAAGGACATTCTCAGATGAAGGGAAACTTTTAAGAATTTGTCACTAACAGGTATACCCTTAAAGGTTAGCTAACGGAAGTTCTTTAAACAAAAAGTAAATGCTAAAAGACGGAAATTTGGAGCATCAGGAAGGAAGAAAAGACAGCAGAAAGAAATAAGAATACTTAATGATACACTATTCTCATGAGTTTTATAAGTCATATTTAATGCCTGAAACTAAAATTATAGCATCATTTGGTGCTCAAGACAATGATATTTAAAAGTGGGAAAAATAAAAGGACTTACATGGAAATGAGGGTCTCATACTCAGTTGAAGTGGTAGGATGTTGATGCTAGTGAGACAGGACTCTATGTATGTGTATATTGTAATACTTAGAGCAACTACAAAAACTATATATTTGGAAAGCATATCTCTCTAAAACACCATAAATAAATCATGATGGAATTCTAAAAAGTACTTAACCCACAGGAAGGCAAATAAAAAGGAACAAGAACCAGAGTGAAAAAAAAAAAAAAACTCAAAACAAATAACAGAATGGCATACTTTAGGTCTAACATATCAAAAATTACCTTAATTACAAATGATCTTCATATACCAACCAAAAGACAAAATTGACAGAGTGGATTAAAAAATAAAAAAACACCTATCTGTATCCCATGTATAAGAAACTTACTTCAAATTCAGTGTCGTAGGCAGGTTGAAAATAAAGGATAAAAAAGATACACCATGCAAATTGATCAAAAGAAAGCAAGGGTGCCTATATTAAAATTGGGTAAGGTAGACTTCAGAGCAAAGAAAATTACCAGAGACAGAAAGGGACATTATATAACAATAAAAGGCTCAGTCCACCAAGAAGACATCACAAGCCTAAAATGTGTGTGCACAAACAACAAAGCTTCAAAATATGTAAAGCAAAAGCTGACTTAACTAAAAGCAGAAATAAATAAAAACTGTTGAAGACTTCAGTGCTCCTCTCTCAGCAATGATAAAGAACTCATCAGTGCCATGAACCAAAAGGTTATAATTGGTATTTATAGAACACTTCACCCAACAGCAGCAAAATACACATTCGCCGCAATTGCCCATGGAACATAAATCAAAATAAAACCATAAAACAAACATCAACATTTTAAAAGAATTAAAAAATTATACAGAGTATGTTTTCTGAGCACAGTGTAATCAAACTAGATATCAATAAAAGAAAGCTAACGGGAAAATCTTCAAACACTTGGAAACCTAAAAACACACTTCTAAAATTAATCTGTTGGTAAAAAGGACATTTCAAGGGAAATTTTTCTAAATCCTAGAACTAAATGATAATGCCTATCAAAAATATGTGGGATACTGGGGCACCTGGGTGGCTCAGTCGTTAAGCATCTGCCTTCGGCTCAGGTCATGATCCCAGGGTCCTGGGATCGAGTCCCACATCGGGCTCCCTGCTCCACGGGAAGCCTGCTTCTCCCTCTCCCACTCCCCCTGCTTGTGTTCCCTCTCTCGCTGTGTCTCTCTCTGTCAAATAAATTCTTTAAAAATATATATATGTATGTGGGATACTGCTAAAGCAGTGTTGAGAAAAATTTCTAATACTGAATGCTTACATCATGAAAGGAAAGATCTTAATAAGCTAACTTCCTACTTCAAGAAACTAGAAAAAAAAGAGAGTAAAATAAACCCAAGACAAGCAGAAGGAAGTGAGAAGGATTAGAATAGAGATCTGTAAAATTGAATATAGGAAACAATAGAGAAAATCAGTAGAACAAAAAGTTGATTGGAAAAATTAGTAAAATCGATAAACCTCTATTGAGACTGATGGCAAAAAAATTTTTAAAAAGAATATAAATCACCAGTATTAGAACTAAAACGGTATCATCATTGATCCTGTGGTCATAAGAGGATAATAAAAGATTACCCCAAGTAATTTTTACATTCATAAATTTGACAACTTAAAAGAAATGGAAAAGTTCCTCAAAAACCACAAATTACCAAACTTCAGCCAAGATCAAATAATATGAACATTCTTAAAATCATTAAATAAATTGAATTCACAATTTAAAAGCTTCTGAAAATAATAATAAATACGTATACAGTCTCCTAAAGAAAAAACTCTAGGCCTAGATGGTTTCACTGGAGAATTCTAACAAACATTTAAAGAAAAATTAACACCAATTTACATCATGTCTTCAAGAAAATAGAAAGAAGGGAATACTTTCAGTTCATTTATGAGGCCAGTATTACCCTGATAAGGAAACCAAACAAAGCCAGTACAAAAACAGAAAATTACCTACCCATATCACTCATGAACTTAGATGCCAAAAACAAAAAACTTAGCAAACCAAATGCAACAGTGTATAAAAAGAATTAAACAGTATAACCAAGTAGAATTATTTTCCAGGTATGTGACGTAGTTTAACATTTGAAAACCAATCTGTATCTCTATCAACAAGCTAAAGATGGAAAATCACAATGTATCAATTGACACAAAACATTTGACAAAATTTAACACTCATTTGTGTATTTTAAAATTCAGCAAAATTAGAAGAAAATTATCTCAACAGCTACAAAAGGTCTACAGCTAACCTCATAGTAAATGATGAAAGATTGCTTGCTTTTTCCTAAGATTGGGAACAAAGCAAAGATGTCTGTTCTTACTCCTCTTATTCATCATACTACTATAAGGCATAGCCACTGGGATAGGGCAAGAAAAATTTTTAAAAATACCCTGATTGAAAACGAAGAAATAAAACTATTTGCAAATGATGTGACTGTCCACATAGAAAATCCCAAGGAATCTACCAAAAAAATAAAAATAAATAAACCCTCCTAGAACTAATAACTGAATTTAGCAGGGTCACAGGATACAAGATCAACACACAAAAATATTTTCACTTGTATATGCTATAAATATGCAGAAAATAGGGCTGCCTGGGTGGCTCAGTCAGTTAAGTGTCTGCCTTCTGCTCAGGTCATGATCCCAGGGTCCTGGGATGGAGCCCCTCGTCAGGCTCCCTGCTTAGCAGGGAGCCTGCTTCTCCCTCTCCCTTGCTTGTGCTTTCTCTCTCTCTGATAAAGAAATATAATCTTTAAAAAAAATAAATATGCAGAAAATAAAAGCAATATTATTTATAATCACTCCAAATTAAATAAATAAAAATCTAATGAAACATGCATTGGATATGCATTCTGAAAATTATAAAATGTTGATGAAATTCTGGTGAAAGAAATCGGATAAGACCTAAATAAATGGAGAGATGCAGTGTTCATGGTTGGAAGACTCAACATGGTAAAATGTCATCTCTTCCCAAATTGATATATAGGTTTAATGCAGTCCCAACCAAAATCCCAGAAAGGACTTTTGTAGACATAGACTTCTTCTAAAATATATGAAAAGGCAGAGGCCATAGAATAGCTAAAATATTTTCGATAGAAGAATAAAGTGAGAGGGATCACTCTATCCAATGTTGAGGCTTACTCTGTAACTACAGAAATCAAGACAGTGTGGTATTGGTGGGGAGATGGACAAATAGACCAGTGGGACAGAGTAGACCTACACAAATATAGTCAACTGATTTTCAACAAAGGTGCAAAAGGAATTCAGTAGAGATAGGGTAACCTTTTCTACAAACAGTGTTGGAACATTTGGACATCTAAAAGCAAAACTAGAACCTCAACCTCAACCTAAACTTCACATCTTATACAAAATGGATCATGGACTTAAATGTAAACTTTAAAACATAAAACCTTTAGTTAAAAAAAAAACAACAGGTGAAGATCTTTAGGATCCAGGGATAGGTATAAAGTTCTTAGATTTGACATTAAAATCATGATCTATAAAAGGAAAAAAATGGACCTCATAAAAATAAATTGAACTTCACCAGAATTTAAAACTTGTGCTCTGAAAGAACACGTGAAGAGGATGTGAAGCTATAGGCTGGGAGGAATTATTTGCAGGCCATATATTTGACAAAGGACTAGTATCTAGAATATATAAACTCTCAAACTCAACAGTAAAATTTTTTTTTAAAAGTCTGGCATGTAAGGAGTTTGAAAGTTTTCTTCACAAGAAAAAAGCTGAACAAACAAAATCAACAGTTCTTCTCAGATCCATCAAAGAATGGAGATCATAGGGAAAATTGCTGCCCCCAAATTTAGAGAGATGGGCAGGTGGATACAGAGAAGGGCAGCTTACCAGAGCAGAAGCCCAGAAACAGAAACCCTTGCTGGAACCAGTCCTGAATCAGAAAACTTACATTGTAATTGACATACTGCTGGAGGCTCAGTGTAGACAAGTTTGAGAGTTAAAAGCTCTGGGGTGCCCAGTCTTAGAAGACCACCACATTTTTGTGAATTTTATTAACAGGAGCCCTACCAGGTTCTCATGGTAAAGATCAGAAAAAGATCTCTCGCACAGGTGGAGTTGAGATGGAGGAGTATGCCCGGCAGCCTTGCCCTTGGCGAAATGTAGATGATTGTGGTGGAGCCTTTAGGATGGGTTCCACAGGTGGCAGGACCTCTCAAGCAATCAAAGGTTTTTGCAATTCTCCAGTGGGAGTAAACCACAGACTGTGAGGGAGTTTGGCAGCTGTTAAAACCAGGGCTCTGCAGTTGGGAGATAGCTTTACAGTTTGGGGAGGTTTATTTTCCACTCTTGACTGCAGTCTGGTTCAAATCAAAGGGAAAGAAGATCCCTGGCACTTCATCACAAGTGGTGCTGTAACAGGAGCCATACTGGCAGCAAGAAATGGACCAGTGGGCATGGTTGGGTCAGCCACGATGGGTGGCATTCTCCTAGCTTCGACTGAAGGAGCTGGTTTCTTGTTGACAAGACTGGCCTCTGCACAATTTCCTAGTGTCCTCAGTTTGCGGGAGACCCTTCAGCCCAGGTACCATCCTCCCTTTTGGGAAAGTATCAACAATACCAATAGGACTTCTTTCCCAGGATTTCTTTAACAGAATGAGCTGTAGTTCAAGAAGGAATTTGAGAAGGTAAGTTACAGTCTGTTTTTAAAACCATAGGTGGGACAGCTATGGCCAAACAGGCTCTGAAGAGGCACTCAGCTCTTTTTTCCATTTAAAGGAACATGGCAGGAAGGGACAGATATTAAAAGATGATACATTTATTTATTCACACTTGGATTGCATTTGTGGTAAAAATAAATGTCTATTATCTTTATAAGAAAATATAATAAATGCTTAGAAGACAAAGGACCAGAGGGCAAAAACAATGAAATGTAACCATCATTTCCTTGGAGACTTCTCTGCTTGTTTTTATGTGTTCTATCAGTCAAACAATAAAAAATTCCTGGAATTCGCTCTTTCTAGAAAGGGAAGGGAGAAAGGGAGAGAGAGAGAGAGAGAGAGAGAGAAAGAAAGAAAAAAAGAGGAAAAGGAAAGAAAAGAATTTCATGTTCCTAGCAAGGAGAAGAGAAAAACAGCCATTTTAAAATATGCCTGGAGCATTCTGTTCTTTTTAACAAGGCCCGCCCTCAAGGAAACCTATTTTACCAGAACCTAACCAACAAATGGGAATGGTTGTATTCAAATCCAGCCCACGCTAGCCTTCTATGCTGGGATGGGGGCGGAGGCGGGAGACCCAACTCCAGTCCCCCCAGCCTTCCTGTCTTACCTGAGGGAGAGGGGAGAAAAAAAGCAAAAACCTAGTCATTGGAAATGTTTTGTTTTTTTCAAAAAGCTAGGAGTCAGGAACATAGAAACACTCAGCCTCAGTGTCCTGATGTGTTCATGAAAGATATTTGCTCTACTTAAAGGACAGGAAACAATTGCTAACTCATCCAGCAAATACATATTAATCACTCACTATGTGCCAGGTGCTGTCTTAGCTGGGTGCAATGGTGAGCTAGCCGTGTGCAAGGGAGAAAACTCTGACCCTCGTGGAGTTTACATGCTAGTGCGGAAGGCAAACAATAAACTGTCAAGACAAATAAGGAAATATTGATTGTATTATATGATGGTAAGTGCTAAGGAGAAAAATAAAGCAGGGAAGAGAGATGGAAGTGGCAGGTGAAATTTTTGATCAGCTGTCCAGTGAAGGCCCCTGAGAAGGCACCTTTAGGTAACAAGTTGAAGAGAGTGAGGTGAGGCAGGCGCTGAGCTTTGTGGACGTCTAGGGCTAGAGCATGACCGGCAATGTGGTGAGTGAGAAAACGCAAAAAGTTCAAAGCATTGTATGTGTGTGCATGTGAGAGAGAAATAATCTGACGTCTTAGGGATTTTGTGGTCTTTTTTCCTTCTGTTTTCTCTAGCTTTTGTCCAAAGATTATTACCTAGAATCAGAGCCATTTGAAGTGACCTAAGAAATCAGGCCAACCTCAAATGATCCCCAGAGAGGCCACATCTGGCCCAGGTTCCAGAGCTAGGAAGTGGCAGGGCGTTCCTCAGTGCTCTCTCCGTGGTCCACGTTCATCCCTGCATTTGCCTACCTGGGAAGCTGGTCATTTGAGGCTCACTGAGAACCCACAACTGGGTTAAGCCAAGTCCAGGTTGTGACCCGGAGACTAGCTTCTCTAAGACATTTCTCAAATGCCAAACACTTTCTTAGCTGAGGATCTGTTTCTGTTCAGCTCTGGTCTCTAATTCTCTTAGTTGCAAGCACGGCACAGTGTCCTTCAGCTTTTTGCCCTCTGCAACACTTTCCATTCAGGAAAAACCACGGATGCCATGCTTACCCTCAGAGTTGTGGCAGTGGACAAAACAGCACTTGTTCCTCTAACAGCAAGAGTACAAAAACAGCACCCAGGTCTCGTTCAGGTTGGTTGTGTTTGACTTGGTCTGGGTCTGAGGGATTCGCTCACCTATGGCTCTACCTTCCCTCCACATGGTGTCAGATGCAGGCTGTGCGCCACGCATGATGTCAGAGTGGCTGATTCCAGTCAGAACAGCCCTTGGTGCCATGTGGCACCAATGTAAACAACTGGTTGGTATGGTGTCATGTAGACAAAACAACTCTTTGATGGATTGGGTTTTCACTTTTCACTCAGCTCAAGTTGGCATGAGTCTAGGGTGGTGTCTGCCAAGTATGTGGGCAGGTTGGGGCCCTGCATGAGTTGCTGTGTGTGGTGTTGGCAGCAGACCCATTTTCCCACTGCCTTTTAGTGGTCTGAAGCACTTGGTGTAGAGGGTGGGGGCAACAGAAAGGAGTTAATTTTGGGAAGCCGATAACTACAATAACTGAGTATGTCAGTCACCTGAAAAAGTCTCAGATGTCTCTCAAGTTTACCTTCTTGTCCAGAGTGGAATTTGCCAGGACTTTGACATTCACCCCAGCCTGTGCCTGTGTGTGACTGACCAGGCTACAGCAAAGGCTTTCTGGAATCTGAGGTTAAGAAAGATGAAAGGCCAGTGCCGCCTGTCTGTCTGCAATGGGCATATTACATAATAATAGCTCTCTCTGATCTTTCTTTTGCATGTTCTTGGTTTCTCCACTTCTTCCTTTCAGCTTTGTAATATGACACCCAGCTGCTTCTTACCTTTGCTGCCTCCCCTCACCTCCCAACTCTCCTCTCTCAGATCCACACAAGGAACACAGACCACTCCTCCTTTGAAGCCTTAAGGACCCTGTCACTTCCCTTAACATCCTGTTTTCTGGACTTGTTGTTTAGTGATGCTGTAGCCACGTGAGGACTGTAAACCAACCCTTCAACCTTTACAAGGTGTCTGTCTCAGACAGGCTACCTGCCCTAACAGACCCTGGAGGCCCCATCTCAAGGTAGGGACAGGACCTAGAGTTAAATATTTCCTCTGGAGTTTTTTGGCTCCTCTGTAAACTCAAGAGGTGTGAAAAGCAAGAGTGTTGACTTCCATAGGTAGCTCTTATACTTTGTAAGCCCCTGTGGAGGAGGATAACAAAGAAGACAACTATCGGGCCAAGCCCAGAAGAGGTGGCATTCTCATTTGTGGGCCAGCTTCTGCGGTCACCACCGCCTGGTGGGCCCCTCGGGTTTGGCCAGTGATGTGACATCACATCACATCACAGGCACATGTGATGAGTTGTGACATGAATGACCCATCTTTTTTTTTTTAATTTTTTTATTGTCATGTTAATCACCATATATTACATCATTAGTTTTTGGTGCAGTGTTCCATGATTCATTATTTGTATGAATGACCCATCTTGACATTTGCAGGTCTAAGGAGTCCAAAGCCACAAGCTGTAGGTGTTTTCCAAGTACCCCAAACTTAGAAAACGGATCATTTCCATCACCAATTGACAATTTACTTTATAAAGAGTTCCTGCCTGCTTCCTTTGCTCCTTCCAAGAAGGAGGACTGTGCTTTGAAGCAAGAGAAAATTGCCCTCCACATACCTTTTCTCAAAGGCTCTGTCTGCAGTGAGCAGGAACTCCCTGTCAGGGGCCCCCACCTGCTTGGGCCCCTCCAAGGTGGGGATGGAGATCACCACAACATTTTCAACGTTAAGAAAGGCCAATTATAAAACTGCACAGGCTAATGGCAAGAGAAGCAGCGTCCTTTACTTTTACTTGTAACTCATGAACCTAGTACGTTAACTTGTGGGAAAACAAGATCTGTCTCCTGACAAACTACTTAAAATCATGTAAGTGAGAGGTTATTTTGGTGGAAAAGCAAGGAGCCATAATAAAAGGAAACTTTAGAGAGAAAGAGCAAGATGCTTTGGCAGCTTGCAGCCGTCCCATGACACAGAGTGTCGGGACCTGCACGCAGTCCCAGGGGACTGGCGCACTTCGGGCACTTTTCTCTGGAAATACAAATAACAGGAGATGGATTTAAGTTTTCCAATGTTTCCTTTCTGCCTGCCCCCCAAGAAAGATGTAAGGATGCTCAGTAATGAGGACTGAAGGGAGAGTAGGGGAGTAACCCAAGTAGGAGCACGGCCTGGAATAGGGCGGGACACAGTAAGAGTGGCAGTTACTCTCATACTCTGGATTGCTTGCTGAATTGCTGTGAATTTCAGAGTTTATTTGAATCCCATTATCCAAAGGCCCTTAAGATGTCAGCGAAGCAAAAGCGTGATTGCCCATTTTACAGACGAATGAATTGGTTACTCGGTTAGTAAGTGGCAGAGCCAGAGCTTGAATCTAGACCTCCAGACTACTCACTAACCTTGAGTCTTTTCAAAATACCAAGCTGCAGGGCTGTTGTGCACTTAAAAGATAAAGTTCTGCCACTCCCACCCCACTCGCAATTATCCCAGATTCTGGGGCTCTTAGACCTACTGGCTGAAAACAACCTCTCACGGGAAAATTAGACTGCCCAGCACCAATGACAAAAAAATTGATAACATCAAAATTAAACATCTGTCCTAAAAAGACATCATTAAGAATATAAATGGAGAGTCCATAGACTGAGAGAAAAAAAATATACACAGCCAATATCTGAAAAATCCAGGATATATAAAGAAACCGTACAAATCAAGAGTAAAAAGACAGTGCGTTTATTAAATGGGCAAAAGACCTGAAAACATACTTCACCAAAGGAGATACACAAATGGCCAATAAGCATGTGAAAAACTGCTCAGCATCGTCAGTCACAAGAAAATGCGAATTAAAACCACAACAAATAGCAATGCATACCCACTAGAATGGCTAAAAATTTTTAAAAGTGACATCACTAAAGGCTGCGGAGCACCTGGAACTCTCCTACATTGCTGGGGGCATGTACAAAATGGTATAACAGCTTTGGAAAACTGCCAGTGTCTTACAAGGTTACACACACATTCACTCCAGATACTTACCTAATAATAATAAGCGCAACAAAGATTTGTCCATACAAAGAGTTACACACAAATATTCACTACAGCTTTTACTCCTAATAGCCCAAACCAGTAAACAACCCAAATGTTCGGTGATAGAAGAATGGATAAATAAGTTATGGCATGTTCATGAAGTGGAATACTACTGATCACTAAAGAGAAGTAAATGACAGACTCATACAGCAACATGGTAGAATCTCAAGCACTTGGTGTTGAGTTAAAGAAAACCCAAAGGAGTACATACTGTATGAGGCCACTTGTGTGGAACAGAAAATACAAATTTACAGTGATAGAAGTCAGAGAGTGGTTAGGAGGGTGGTAGAATTGATTCGAGAAGGATGTAAGGGAAATTTGGAGGGTAATAGAAATGTTCTCTTATTTTTGTAGTGCTTACATAGGTTGTCTAGAACTGTCAAAACTCTTCAAACTGAACTCTTAAGAGCTGTGTATTTTGTTGTATGTTAATCATATCTCAATAATTTTTTTTTTAAATGGCCCATGCTGGGTTAGCCACAAGGATTATGGCCTTACTCCTTGGAGGCCAATTTCTTCCCCTCTGACTGAAACCTGAGATCTGAGCTAATGAACTCCCCCAGCAGCCTGGGCCTCAGGGGTGAAGGCAATGAAGAGTTTCAGCGAAACAACTCTAACCAAAAGGCCTCTCTGTATAGCGGTGCTGAAAAAGCTGCTTCTCTCTGTCCTTCACCCCAGGGATATACTGACCCCTTACTTATCATCTTCATCTGTTAAAACTCAAAGGGTGAATACCAGAGGTTCTTGCCAGTCATTTCTCACTGTTGTCCAAAAAGGAATAAAGTACACTCTCTGCAGAGTGCAGCTGGTTTAATAGGACCAGGGTCACCCATCATACTGGGCTGAGAGATTCTTCAATGTTGGCATAGAAGTAAGCTCCAATGACAGACTCACTCCTAATTTTAGGATATTCACTGGATCTCACACAGAGATAGACTTTAAAACCTTAGGAAGGGATGATAAGAAAGGGGCCTCGGCGCAAACCCATATGTTTCTAGACCAAGGATGCATGCTTTCTGCACAAAGGGTTAGTTGAATGATATTTAAACAGCCCCTGGGGGGCAGGAGTTCCCCAGCCAGGGAGACCCGGGGGCTTAGAAACCGGTCATATGAGGGACAGTCACAAGGATCATGTGCCTACTGATGAATCAACCACTAAACTCTACCTCTAAAACTAATAATGCACAGTATGTTAATTAATTGAATTTAAATAAATACATAAATAAAAACAAGAATCATGTGCCTTTACCCTGGAGAGAATATGGGAAGATGCCACAGCCATTCAAATACTTGAAGATCTATGTAAAGAAGGAAGAAACAGGCCTTATGTATCCAAATGGCAAAACTTCAACCAATGTATAGCAGTCACAAGAAGCTAGATTTTGATGCAACATAAAAAGGACCTTTGTAACAACCAGAGCTGCTTAGCATTCCGTTCACATATCCATTCATTCAGCCTGTAATTTTTGAGGACCTACTGTGTTGTGACATACCAGACTGGCTCTGAAGGATGTTCACTGAAGAACAGAGGACAAAGTGAGACTCTAGATAGTGCAGATACAGGGCAGCAAGAGACAAGCACAGATGAGAGAGCTCCGTCAAGAGAGGGAGGGATTAGGGGCGCCTACGGGGCTCAGCCATTCAGCGTCTGCCTTCGGCTCAGGTCATGATCCAAGGTCCTGGGATCCCCCGAGCCCCTCATCAGGCTCCTTGCTCAGCAGGAAGCCTGCTTCTCCCTCCCCCACTCCCCCTGCTTGTGTTCTCTCTCTCACTATCTCTGTCAAATAAATAAAATCTTTATTAAAAAAAAAAAAATATATATATATATATATATGGAGGGAGGGATTATTTCCAAGCTCAGCTGAGCCCTCCATGAGGTTTAGCAGTCATTTTGCTCTTCCTCATTTATTCTTTCATCCATTTAATAAATATTCATTGAGCTCTACTATGTCTCAGGCACTGTTCCAAATGCTGGGAATGTAGAGTGTAGGCAAACTGATATGGCATGTCAGTTGGTGACTGGTACTGCAGAGAAATAGGGTTGCTCTGGATCTTTATCTCTCCCTTCAAGCAATCAGTCCCTCTTGTCTTACTGTTGACTATAGTGATCTCCCACCTCACTAGGAAAATTGCCTCAGCCCCCCTCCCCTGCACATCCCAACTACCATCACCTCTTTGCATTCTTACCCGGTTGCTTTCTGACTCAGAGAAAAGAAAAATTCTTCCTCCAAGACTGACCTCTCCTGTTACGTTCTTCCCCTGCTGCAGAGACCTTGCTCCATCGTCTCTGCCAGTCCCCATGCTCCCTACATTTTCTCTCCTCATTTACCGGCCTATTTGAAATTGACAGATTTGTTCATTCCTTGTAGTCTTAAAGCAACATTCCTTGGCTACCCCCAAGAAGGCAAATAAGTTTTAGTCAAGAGCTAGTTGGATTGATAGGTGGTAGTACCTTCCTGAGCACAGTGGCAAAGGGGAGTTCCCAAGATCATGTGTGGACTCACAGGAAAGATAGACCTGATGGGTTATGGTGTTACTACCTATGGTCACAGAAAGCGCCTGGTGTCTTGGGTTTCTTGATGAGTACCGGCAGATTCTGTCTCACCCTGACTCTCTCTCTCAAACTTTGTTGACAAACTTCTTAAAAGCTCACGTTAAATTTCTTGCCTCCACTGCTTCACCTCTCCTTTGTTACCTCACCTGCCCTACCATGCTTCTGTCTGCAGATCTGCTCCTGCAGAGAACACACAGTGACCACATATGTGCCAAAATAATACCTTTCCCCCTTGTGTTGGTATCTTGGTAGCATTAACCACTGGTGTTCCCCAAGGTTATGTCCTTGGCCCTCTGCTCGCCTTCCTGCCACTTGTGCTCTAATAGCTTCTTCTTCAGTCTCCTGCACAGAATGCTCTCCGGAGCCAATGCACATTTCCACCTGGGTCTTGCTGAGCATCACACACTCTTGATGTCCAAAATAGGACTCAATATCCTCTCTCCAAATGCTTCTTCCTCTTGAATATCACTTCATAGTTTATAGTTTGCTGATCTTGCAAACACTCAAGCCACAAATAGTTGACCTCTTCCCCTCCTGGACCTTCTACTTCAAATCCACCACAAACCCCTTTCTGTCAGTCTCACCTCAGAAATGTCTCTTGACATTATCTCCTCTCCATCCTCACTGCTGCTTCCTTGGTTCCAGCACTCATCTCTCTCCTGTTATTGAAATGACCTCCTATTTGTCTCCTTTTCTTTATTCTAACCCCCATATCAGTCCAATCCTTGTCTTCCACCACTAGAATTATTGTCTTAAGAGACAAACCTTGGCATGCGATTCCCTTAGTTAAAAATGTCTGGAAATTATCCAAATGGCCTTTAAATGGTGTGTGGTTAAACAAACATATCATGGAATACTACCCAGCAATGAAAAGAAACAGACTCTTTGTATATGACACAATTTGGATGAATTTGAGGGAACTAATGCTGACTGAAAAAAGAAAGCCATTCTCAAAGGCTACGTACTGTTTGATTCCCTTTATGTAACAATCACGAAATAACATAGATGTATAGATTGGTGGTTGCCAAGTATTAGGGCTGGGGGACACGGGTATGGCTATAACACAGTGACGCAGGGGAGTCTTGTGGTGATGGCATAGTTGAGTATCTCGATTATGATGGTAGTTACTCAAGGCTATGCGTGTGATAAAATTGCATAGAGCTGCACACATGCACACACACAGATTAGTGCGTATAAACTGGTGAAACCTGAATAAGCTCTGTGGGATTGTGGGAATGTCGGTTCCTTGGTTTTGTGCTGTGGATGGATAAGATATTAACACTGAGGGAAACCAGGGAAAGCATGCATAGGACCTCCCTGGGCCTTCCTTTGCAACCTCATGGGAATCTATGATTGTTTCAAAACTAAAAAGTTAAAAAGTAAATAGATAAATTATTTTTTTAAAGAACACAAAAGACTTCAATGCTCCCCATTTTTCATAAAATAGAAACTCCTTTGTTCAACATTTAAGGTTCTTAACAATGAGTCTCATTTCCCATTGTTCCTCCTTTTAGAACCTTCATTCATTCCTTCAGTAACCATGGGAAGCCCATGATGGGCTGGGACACTGAAAATATAATGGTCAACAAAGAGATAAGGCCTCTGCCCTCAGAAACTTACAGTCTTTGGGGAAAACAGCCAGTTAAGGGCGCCTGGGTGGCTCAGACATTAAGCGTCTGCCTTCGGTTCAGGTCATGATCCCAGGGTCCTGGGATGGAGTCCCACATCGGGCTCCCTCCTTGGTGGGGGGCCTGCTTCTCCCTCTCCCACTCCCGCTGCTTGTGTTCCTGCTCTCACTGTGTCTCTCTCTGTCAAATAAATAAATAAAACCTTTAAAAAAAAAAAAAAAAACAGCCAGTTAGGCAAGCAGTCCCACTGACGAGGGCAAGTGCTGTAATTGGGAAGTACAGAAGGCTGTCTCAGCCACTCCCCTCATCATTCCTTTTCATGCATGCTGTTCCCTTTGCCCAAAATGCCCTTCCCTGTCCTAGTGAACCTCCACTGTCTGCTTCTATGAAATCTTCTCATTCATTCACTCATTCATTCATTCATTCAGCAAATATTTACTGAGTGCCATCCCTACATCAGGCCTTTTTCCACGCCTTGGGGCTGCGCTGTGGACAACACAGCTGATACTAGTGGAAGACACACATGATAAACAGCCAAACAGGAAAAATGGCAGCGATAAGCTATAAGAGCAGTTGGGGAGGTGACGTAAGCTAGGATGGGTCAGGGAAACATCTCGCCAACCAGATGGTACTGAAACGGGTACCTAAAATGCTAAGAGTGAGCAGGAGGGGATAGTGCAGATAAAGGAAGGGAGAACTGGTGCAAAGTCTTAAGAAGGAAAACGCTTTGCCTTGTTTAAGGAACCAGCGGTTAGTGTGGTACAGCAAAGGGGGAGAGGAAGATAGCAGAGGCAAGGCCCAAAGGGTGGGAAGGGGGCCCCTTTAAAGGGCATTATAAATCAGAGCGCGGAGTTTGGATTTTATTCCAAGTACAACAGCAAGGCTCTGGACGGTTTTAAGTAGGGGAAAGGCATATCTGATGGACTTTTGAAATGATGATTCTAACAGTTGTGTGGAGAAGGAAATCTAAGGTAAGGGCAGTTTAGCCAAGAGAAGAATTAGACAAGTTAGGAGGCAAGAGAGGATGGGACTCCTTGGCAGCCCTGCAGGTCCTCGATCACATTAATGTTGTCTCATTTGTTACGTGGTTTAGGGTCTGTTCTGTGCCTGCCTTCCTGACTAGATGGCTGCTGATGGAAGAGACAGATCATCTATTTTTTTTTTTTTCTCCCTCATGCCTACCTAGCTCAGTAGTTTCTTAAATAAAATTGAGCTGAATAGTTATGTCCAGCCCAGGAGGAAGGAAAGTGAGTCCAGGAGGACTCTAGAAAAACAAATGACATGAAGTAGGCCGTGAAGGATGGGTAGAATTTGGACAGGTGGCAATGGGAGGAAATAACCTTCCCTGGATGAAGTGGGCAGCGTGATGAAAGGAACAAAAATGGGAAAAGAGTGTGAATGGAGGAGAGACAGGACACGCGATGGAGCAATCAGCCTGGGAGAAATGCTGGCGGATGAAAACAAGAGAAAACTAATTGGAACAATTAGAAAAATGGGTTGAAGTAAAAGTATGGTGGTTCTCTGAAGGTTGAACCAAGGAACTGGTCTTAAATTTGGAGAACAAAGGGGAAGCTACTTAATGCTATAAACAGAGGAATGGTAAAATTTTTGAACTCTGTCTCAGAAAAATGACCCTGAAAGCCACTGGGTGAGAACGGATAGGAGATGAGAAAAGTGTTTTCAGTGAATAGAAAGCAGTTTTCAAGGTAAAAAGGAATGAGTGTTTCCTTGACCAGCCTTTGTTCTTCTCCACCTGAAGCAGTGAGTTCTCTCTGAAAGTACTCACACCATCATTTCAGGGGTTTTAATCAGTATAAGACTTTGTAAGGTCATCACAGAATGTACAGGTAGGGTAGGTGAAGACTGTTTCCAGAGAAGCATGGACCATTTTATTCCATCAGTTTCCAAACAGAAACCTAAGTAAAGCTGAAGAGCGTTAAGGAGGATGTAACCCACAGCAGGTGGACCACAGGGCTGGGAAGCCCCGCAGGGAGGGGGGTGGGCGGGGGGAGGAATTCAGGGCAAGCCTGCTTACTCCAAGTCCAGGGGTTTGTTTTTCCACTGCATTTCCTTCCAAGAATGCAAATGTGTTTTCTTCTCTTGGTCACCAGTTTGCCATGCTTCCCAGCTCATTCTGCTGGATTGAATTACCTGCTGTGTTGGGTTGTTTTCCCCTGAACACTTCCAGCTTTTTCACTCCCTGCCTTCTGCTTTTGTGCACTTTCCCAAGCGTGGGGTGTTCTTCCCTCCCGTGATGCTATTCCCAGCGCCAGTTGTGAATACAGCTCTGATTTAGCTTCCTCCCTGCCCTCCCCCGCCTACCATTTTCTACTCCCACCCGTGTCTATTTATGTTTCACTGGCCTCAGCAAGAGGAGAGGAACCACAATTTAATATTTATTCAGCATTTATTACATACCAGGCACTATGCTGAACAATTTAGGTACATAATATAATCCACTCCTCACAGCAAGTCTATAAAATAGCTATTATTATTCTTCCCACCGACTAGATGAGGAAACTGATGTTCAGGGAGTTTATACAACTTGCCTGTGGTTATAAAGCTTGAAGCCAGGATTTGACCCAGGTCAGTGTGACCCCAGAGGTCATCTGCAGCACCAAGTACTTTAATAACTGTGCTTTTTCTTTCTTTTTCAAAACTCACATGAATGATTTCGTACTAGGTGTATCCTTTTACAACTTGCTATTTTTCATTCAACATTATATATCTGAGATTTATCCATGTTGATAAATTTTACCTACTTATTTTAATAACAATATTTCATTTTGTGAATATACTAGATTGATGGACGTTTAAGTCATTTCCAGTGTTTTGTTATTACAGTGTACATTCCTGTGTACTTAGCTCTGTGTGCTGTGTGAGAGACTTCATTTAGGGTACTTACCTAGAAATGAGATTTCTCAGTTTAGGGTATGGGTGCCTCCATCTTTAACTCTATTTGAATTGCCTACAGTCTCTTCTCAAAGTGGTGGTATCGGTTTATACTCCCCACATTCTCACCATCACTTGCCGCTATCAAATTCAGAAGCAAATACGGCAAAATCTGGATGGTAGGTATGTGGATGTGTTGTGGTATTTTCTATACTCCTCTGTACTTGCAAAATATTCCATAATTAAAATTAAATTGTTGTTATGACTGCCTTCTTTCAACAGTGCTTGGACAAAGACTCAGGATTCTTTTTTTTTTTTTTAAGATTTTATTTATTTATTTGACAGAGCGATAGCACAGATAGGCAGAGTGGCAGGCAGAGGGAGAAGCAGGCTCTCCCCCGAGCAGGGAGCCAGACATAGGGCTCTATCCCAGGACCCCAGAATCATGACCTGAGCCGAAGGCAGCCGCTTAACCGACTGAGCCACCCAGGTGCCCCAAGACTCAGGATTCTTAATGATGGTGTCTGCAAATAACACAAAAAAACTTAGAGAAGCAAGACACGTGAGTGCCCATGTGATATTGTGACTTACAGTAGGAAATATATATTTGGCCTTCCACCCCATTCCCAGCACAGATCTCCTAAAACCCTTGGAATTTCCTAAGTGATGAGAGTGATGAAGGTGTCTTTCGTTATGTTAATAAAGTGACTTTTGGACCTAAGGATGGGAACTTGTTGCCAGGAGAACCAACAGTGCAATTGAGGGATGGAACTTTCAGTCCCACACCCTGACTTCTGGGAAGGGTAGAGAGACTGGAGGGTAAATCAACTGCCGATGAGCAATGATTTAATTAATTATGCCTATGTAATGAAGCCTCCATGAAAACCCAAAAGGATTGGGTTTGGAGAGTTTCCAGGTTGGTGAACACATGGAGGTTCTGAGAGTGACATTCCTGGAGAGGGCAAGGAAGCTCCACACCCTTCCCATATACCTGGCCCGGTGCATCTCTTCCATCTGCTGTTCTATCCTTTCATAACCATTGCAATTGGCGTCCAAAGTTGGGGGCATGGAGGCACTTGTCTCCTAGGACTGAGCCCTTAATCTGTGGAATCTGATGTTATCTCTGTGAGGACAGTGTCAGAATGAGTTGAATTCTCGGACACCAACGGGGTGTCTAGGAATTGCTTGTTGGGGTGGGGAACCCCCCACACACACACTGGAAATTTGGGTCCCAGAATACCCCAACTGGGTCAGTCATCCACATTAAAAATAACCTCAACAGAAATTGACCAAATCAACAAAGTTAAGTTTAATGGAAATTGATGAGAGGGTAAAGGTCACCTTCACAGGCACAGATGGAGAGTTCTAGCTTAGGTTAGGCAGCTTTGGTATAGAGGAGTCTGGCAGAGTGGGTTAAGGATGAGTTTGGAAAACCAGAATCTCAGTGTGAGCCATCAATGGGCTATCTCTTTGTAATAAAGAGGGCTTTATTCTATCTCTTTGTATCAGCCAGGGCTCTTTGACCACAGCAACAGAAACCGATTTTAGCTAACTTATAAAGGAAAAGGGTTTACTGGAAAATCATCTCTGCTCAGAAAGTTGGCAGGAAGTCTACAGAACCAGGTTCGAAAATGGGCAAAAACCTGTCTGACCTAGGCAGTAGGAACCCCGGGAGATATCTAGCAGCAGGAATGGTGGCGTGTGAACCCCATCTGTAAACAGAGGTCCAGGTCCAGGGCAATAGAAATATTGTTCCTAGTAGGTCTCAGCTGATCAGCCCAGATCTGAGCTGAAGTCCTCAGTTCCTGCTTTGCTTTTCTTGCACAGTTAGAGGAGACAACCTTATGAAACCTGGCTTTCACAGAAGACAGTCTGAAAGCCACTGCCAAGTGGCTCTTGTTGCCCCACAGACTAGGACTAGAGACAATGAGTAGGAGCTCAAGGAGAGGGAGTTGAGATAATAAATAGAGCTATTCAACAATGGACTTAACACACCTCCGTGGTGACAAGCTCGCTGGCCACTGCAGTTGCTCAAGGCAAGGCTGAATCCCCTCTGGTGGAATATAAAGGAAAGAAACCTGCATTAATAGGAACTAGATGAGATAACCTACAGGGTCCCTCTCAACTCCCTGATTGGTGATTTCAAGCAAGGCTTTTGCAGCTATTTATTTGCTGGAAATGAACATCCCTTAAAGTCTTTCCCCATCCCCTTCCCACACCTTTGTTGGCTTGATCAGACAGTCATTGAATTATGCGGATACAAGATTGTTAGTGCAAATTCATTTACAATCATTAGTATTATACTCTTAGAACATTGTTTATTCATTTTTCCTATCTTAAATATCATAACCACCCCACAGAAAATCTGGGGAAAAGAAAAGAGGAAAAAAAAAAAAGCATTTATGATCCCAACAAAAAAAAATGTGACCATTTGTGAGTTTTTTTCCAATTTTTTACTTATGTGCATTTTTCATAAAACAGTTAATTTCTTCAGATTGTAAAAACAACACAGAGTCGGTATGTTCAATTGCTATAGCAAACTATCAAAAAGAAGTAAAGGATTATTTAAAATGTCACCACTTCAGACATCTTGGAAAACATCCTTTGCGATACTGCCCTACGTATATTATACATGCAACATTGTGTATCAGTGGAATCCTACTACAAGCAGGGGGTGCGGGGGGTGGGTGTGATTTCTTTTTTTAGTAGGCTCCATGCCCAGCATGGAGCCCAATGTGGGGCCCAACTTGAGCCTGAGGTCAAGACCCTGAGATCAGGAGTCGGACGCCTAACCGACTGAGCCACCCAGGCGCCCTGGGGTCTGTGATCTTTTTATCACTCCATGTCACAGGGTTCATCTTATCCCAATGAACATATAAATGTTCACATAGATATATGAACGATATATAACGCATATAGATATATATGTTATATATCTATCTTTTTTAATGACCACATAACATTCTTCAGACGGTTATTTCATAATTGAACTGATATCCTATTAATGAACACTTAGAACATTTAGGTTGTGTCCAGCTTTTTCCTCTTATGAACAGTGCTGCATTGAACATCGTTGTCCATCTTGTCCTACGTACCTTTCTGCTATCTTCTCAGCCTATATTTTTTTTTTCAAATAATTCTGAGGGAATATCAGACCAAAGTCACACTAGAGTTGTAAACTGGTAAGAGAAAGCTGGCGAACTCCAGGGTAGACACAACAAGGATATATTTTGTGGATGGGTAGAGCAATGGCGTGATGCCCATCCCCTACGTGGACACTCCTAAAATGCTCTCTCACACACCCTCAACAGCAGACTTCCCAAACTCACCACTGGTTATCTGAGTGCTAAAGGTCCCCCTTCCACCCCCATCTCCGGTGAACAAAGCCCTGCCTGCCTGTCCTCCCCTCAGACCTGCCCGTCCTGTTTCTAACCCTTTCCCCTAAGAACCTACCACTGCACCTACCACTGCCACAGGTATTTTTCCCTCTGTGAAATGAGAATAAAGAAACCTGCTCTTTGCCCTCAAGGCTAGTTTCTCTCCATCCAAAGAGCAGAGCAAACTCACACCTTGTCAGGCTGGTCAGCACACCTGCCCTCCAGGAACCAGCAAGTCAGAGACCACCTAGGAGGACCTGAAGGGCTCTGACTTAGCTCTGGAGATTTACCTTCCATGAGAGTTGGATTTTGAACTCAACTCATAAGCAGGAACTCACTTTGGCACAGAGGCTGTTTTCCTCCCTAATAATCATTCTCCTCTTCTTTCATATTAATAGAACCCCAATTTTATTCTGGGTAACAGTATGCATAACTATAGGATTACAGTCCCTTGAAGTTAGGTTTGGCCAGTGATATATAAGTTATAGTCATTGCACGTTGCTGCTGGGAAAGCACTTTAGATGGGTTTACCTGGCTGGGAAGGTCACCTTTTTGGTGTTTCTTCCCTTCTTCCTCCTTGCATGGAGTGTGGGCTCTGAAATGTTTCTGTAGTCACTCTGGGTCTTGAGGTGACCTTGAGTTGGAAATGTGTGCCGATACTAAAAGAGCCAAAAACAAATGGGCCCTAACAGCCATGGATGGAGTCACCAGCCCACTTTTATCTGTGGACACACTTTTGATTGGAACGAAATCATCTTGCTTAAGTCACTTGAGTTTTCTATTTTATGCATCTAAAAGTGAATTTATACAATCACAAATGATTAAAAACACTCTTGGGAATTCCTGAGGACAGTACCATATTGGAGACCACATCTCTCAGTAAGTTCAACAGAGCCCTGATTTCCTTCATGGTTATAACAGATCTGTTTCTTCAGCTAAGTATGAAATGGGAATAGATGAGTCATGTTTAAAAAAAAAATACACAAAAATAAAAACAAAAAACCTTTCAACACTGAAGTGACAAAGCACTCCCTCTCTGTAAGGTTCATAAAAACTGAGACCATCTGAGGAAAGGACATATTTTCATTTCCTACCTGCTCATAGGTCTATAACCACTGAGTGGATTGGGAGGGAGAATGGTCCTCATCATATAAGTGTGTTTGTGTGTGTGTTTGCATGTGTACATGCACACCTGGGCAACTTTCCCTCTTTCTCTTTCATCTAGCAAATTATTGAATTTCCATATATTAAATATGTATTTGATGAAATTTCATTGCTTTTAGAAATCATATATTCTTAGGTCAATGAGTTGTTTTTGAAATCCCCAGACAAATCTCAATATCTGTTCTTTACAGGTATTTAGTAGCTATATTTTTAAGATGATATCTCCCAGGGGTCAATTCCCAGGCACTGGGCTCGGTGCCTTGCAGCTGAGATTGACCACAATGGTGAGCTGGGACAGAGCCAAAACTCCCTTCCAGGAAAGTAATTTTTTATTTTTTTATTTTTTTAAAAGATTTTATTTATTTATTGGACAGAGAGAGATACAGAGAGAGAGGGAACAGAAGCAGCGGGAGAAGGAGAGGGAGAAGCAGGCTTCCCGCTGAGCAGGGAGCCCGATGTGGGGCTCGATCCCAGGACCCTGAGATCATGACCTGAGCCCAAGGCAGATGCTTAACGACTGAGCCACCCAGGCACCCCAGGAAAGTAATTTTTTAAAAGGTGAGTGCTCTTTATCTTTGCTTTTGCTTAACCCCATCAACAGACACAAGAGAAGGTTAACTTCATCTCACTCATTTAGCAAACTTTACTAAATGCTACTAGTTACCAAGCCAAGAAAAGTGTTGAAGACAGGAGATGCCATTATAATGCCAGATAAACAAAACCCAATCTTTGCCCTTGTATTGTTCACAGGCTAATGGGGAAGACCAAGCCTCAACTCTCAGACTATATGCAGTCTCAACACAATGGGTGTTCAACAGAGGTCTCTGGGGGCCCAGTGGCATATGCCTTGGCTGTATTAGTTTTTCAAATAATAGAAATTGAATGCATTATTCAGTATTAGCATATCATTAGGTTTCTTTTTTTAGCAAATCTTTGCTGAGTGAATAATTGATCTTTTTGGAGCCGCTATATGTCTTTATCTTGCTCTGGTGACTACAAATCCTAAGCCGTCTGTTCCCACATGGGGGACTTGGCAGATAGTTACTGCTGAGATGAAGGAGGCTTTGTCAGTTAGCATGCATTCTACTAAGTGCTGATGAACACAGATGCTCCCAGACACGCACTGGTGTGGGTATCACTTGCAGAGCCTGGAGGAAGTCCATGGTGCTTCACTCGGGCTTTTCCTTCCATCCTACCCCATACTGGGCCCCAGCTGTGTCCCTAAACCAAACTTCTCTCTGGTCTCTCTGTTGTGGGTGCCTGCTCCCACATCCCTCCCCACTCTCCCTTTTCTCCTCTTCAGAGAGAGAGGTACTGCATTTTGCTCCTTCAACAGGAGGCAACCCACAGAGCCAACAAGCCTTGGCTGCCCTTTCCCAGAGCACTGAACATCTTGAAGATATTTGTAATTTTACTCACGACTGGAGGATATAATTCATTGCTTGCTGAATCAAAGTCCACCAGCTGCCAGAGGATTCCAGAGGCCATTTGTATGATACTTAGAAGTAAAAACAAAATGAAATGGTTCTACTCTCACCCTGTCCTCCCTCACATACAAATATACTCACAACTAAGCCATGGCTTTTGCTATCAGACAGAACAAGCCATACCACCTCCTGCTTGCCCCTGCCTCCCACCCCTTGTCTCTAAGGGGAGGTGGTTCAACTCATATTTGGGACACATGAACTTTGCAGATGCAAATTAGGCCCAGGCAGACTGCAAGGTTAAGAGTGAATTACTATCAGCTATGAGGGACTTGAGGGATAGAGGGAATCCCAGCCAAGGAGAGGGATGCAAACCTTCTCTCCTATGCAATTAATCATCTGTAAGTGCAAAGGGAATGGCTGCTGGGAGATTAGGTGAGTCTCAGCAGCTTGCTAAGTCTCTGCTTTCCAGCTGGGGCCATGGGGTCAGAGCAATTGGACCAAGCCCTCTACCTTGCCTGGACCTTGGGGGCTGCGAAAAAGCAGATTGCTACCAGACAGGAGAAACTGTGGGGAATGAGAGTCTTTCCCACCCATCCGGGGCTAGCAGGCACTGTCCCGGTCACAGGTGCTTGGGCCTTGACTCTCCCCAGAGTTTCTACACGCAGAAGCCGAGTGAATGCCAATTCCCAACCACATTCAACAGATTGATTGTTCAGTAGTAACAATGGCTGCCTTGTACTAAAGGCTAACTATGTGTCCTGTACCATGTCAAACACACACACACGCACACACACGCAATCTTATTCAATCTGGACTGCAGTTCTGTGAGGCTAGGCACCACACTTATCCCATTTTTGCAGATGAGGAAAGTAAGGCTCAGAGAGACTCAGTGACTTGCCTGAGGTCACACAGTTGTTCAGTGATGGATGCAGGATTTGAACTCAGGCCTGTCTGATTTAGAAGTCACTGGACCCACCAGACTGCTGCCTCTCCCTAGAAACTGAAGGAAACCTCATGAGATAAAGTATTTTTTGAACTGAGAGCAAGAGAAAAAGGCTTTATTCCCCTGAACACATGGTAGATTGTCTCTACTTCAGTGAAGATAACCATAAAAATAACTAGCAGACAAATTTGTAACTCAACTATTGCAGCAACCAGTTATGTTCTTCCAACACAGTCTGAGTTTTACTTCCCTATTCTCATTTTACACCTTCCTATCCCTCTGTGCATGTGTTTGCTTATTTTTTATTATGTTATGTGTTTTTTGTGATCCACTGCAAATCTCATAGAATGAGATGGGAAATAGAAATATGGAAAGAACGACATTTAGACGCACAGAAAGATGGTAGATAGATGGATGAACTGGTAGATGGTGGATGAATGAACATACACAGATACATGGATGAAGAGATGGATAGACAAATGAACAAACACGTGGATAGGTGGGTTGATGGACAAGCAGATGGATAACTGGGTGAACAGACAAACAGATAGATAAATAGATGGGCAGAGCTGCCCTGACCCCTGTGTAGACTGACTCTGACTGACACCCACACCAGCTGCCTAGACCCTCTGAGCTGACCACAGGGTAACTACACCCGCGAGGTCCTCTGAGGTCACACCAGTTCGGGGCCTGTCACTGAGAGCTGGCTCTCTCATCCCTGGTCAGTAAGGAGGGTATGGGAATGGCTTAATACAAACCCAGAAGCACTACTGCTGTCTACTTCCTCTACCTGACCTTGCCCTGCTGCCCTGGTTCTTGCCTCCCCCATTCCCCCAAGGGGACCCCAAGGAGACCCAACCCTCTCCATGTGGCCGAACATTACCTTACCCGGTTTTTATTTTTTATGTATGAGTTTTTGCACTCTTCCCTCACAGGCCAAATTGGAAGAACCCTGAGGGCAAGCAACATATCTCTTATCTCTGTTTGTCCAGCGTTTACCTCAGTGCATGCTGATGACAAGATGGAAAATCATCCCATGAAGCACATCATAAGTAAGTGCAAATCGTGGGCTTCTGTGCTTGATGAAGTTTCTTTAGCCTCTTTGAGCCATGTCACAAAATACAATCAGTGCTCAGTAACATCGGCAAATAGCAACCACTATGTATGAAAGTATCCCAGTGCCACCACAATGTCTTTTGTTTGAGTGCTTACTAAACACATTACATAATAACAGCTAATAACTATAGAGCACTCACTGCTCATCTAAGTGCTTTACATGTAATAACTCAAGTCTTCATCAATAATAAGACCTAGAGAGAGGTCCTATTATCCACATTTTACAGAGGAGAAGACTAATGCTGAACAAGGTTAAATAACCTGCTCAAGTTCACACATTAGTAAGAGGCAGAGCTAGGGTTCCAGTGTTGGTCCTACTCTAAGCCTCTGGTCTTAACCCGAGTTATGGGACCACTTTAAGTGGGACAAGTGGCGTGAGCCCTCCTGACTTTGTGGAAAATCGATAGGGTTTTAGTGGGCGCCTTCTGACCAGTTCTGACCACACAGAGCCTCTCTCTGATGAGTCAAGGACTGCTGGAGTCCAATATGGAAACACAAGCTGGCAGTGGCTCATGGGGGCATTTCCCAACCAATAAATGGCCTGTCACTCCTGCTTAACTCCCAAAGCCACAGTAGGAAGGATGCCTAGCTGGAAAGTCAAGGCCACTATACATGGCAGCCATTCAATGATTTTGTGATATGCCCAAGTTCCTTAACTTGTGTGAGCTTCAGTTTCCTTGTCTGCACACGGAGACAGTCACATTGGCCTGGGGTCCTACACAGGGCTGTTGTGAGAAATCAAATGAGGGATGGAGAGTGGAATCTGCCTTGTAAAGAAAGAGGAGGTCCGTTCAGCCCTGCCAGGGCCCCTCGGAAAACACGGTCTAATTGGATGATCCGAACAGGCTTCCCAAATGCATTACTGATCATTGTTAGGAAATACCAAGTGGTGTCTGAGAGTTCAACCAGCCCCAAAGGTTACTCTTAAGGCTGGTGAGTAAACCATAGTTCTATCACTTTGGGCTCCTGGCCACTTAGCTGCAGTGCTAGAAATGCTTCAAGCTTGCTCCATTCAGACTTGGTTTGACCACAGTCATAGTAAATATTAAATCATCTAGTGGCACTGGCATAGAAAAACACCATGTCACACCTAGCTATTCTGCCTTTTGTTACTACCCATAACAATTTTCTAAGCATTTAGAATACTCCAAGTCTTTGAACCCAAGGCTTAAAAAGAAATTATATCTAGCCTAAAGGAACTTTGTCCCAATTTCACTGGAAATTAAAACTCAGTCCCCAGACACTGACACTGTGTTTCTTCATGCTCTTGGCAAGCAAAAGGCTCCTCAGCAAATGCAGGCCCTTTGCCTTCGGAGGGAGACTGTGGCTCTTCAGGGCCGGCCCTGGCCTTCCTGTGCCGTTCGTCACACAGTAATTCCTGGCCTTGTCTCCTCTCTTCGGGCCTTCAACCTCCCCTCTCCTGCAGCTGACAGTACTGCCTCTATCTCACAGAGCTGTGCTTTCCAAACCATGGGTCATCACCTTAACCATGGAGTCCAACTTGGCCTCACCAGCAGAGGGACAAATTGACGTCAGGAGCCCTCTCCTGGTATGCCAAAAGAAGTACACAAAATCACCTAGGCAGTGATCACCAGAATGGAATCATGAGGAAGTGATCCGACAGCTCTAGAATGTGGGACATTCGAAGAGACAGTTGGCTTGAATTCTGCAAAAGTGTCAGTTCCATTTAAAAAAAAAAAAAAAAGGTGTGAGACTGTTTAAAGGAGACTAAAGAGACATAACTAAATGCAAGGTGGGGGCAAACCATGATTGGATTCTGGTCCCCCAAAAACTGTCCTTAAAATCCTCGAGGGCAATTGGAGAAGTCTGAATATCAGATGATGTGATTGGATGACAGTTAGCTTTCCCGAGGCACATAATGGTCATGGAGTTTCATAGTAGAACATCCTTACTCTGCAGAGCTGCTTTCAGGGGTGAAGAGATACAGTGTCTGCAACCTTCAAGTACACATACAATCAATCCACAGTATTTGCAGATCCCATATTTGCAAGCCTGCCTGCCTGCTAAGATTGATTTGTAACCCCCAAATCAATACTTATGGTGCTTTTGGGGCCACCTGCAGACATGTGAAAACTGAGTCCCACAAGCTGCCCATTCCCAGCGGAGGTTGAACAAGGCGACACTCTGCCTTCATTTCGCCTGTTTCATGCTGAAAACAAGCATCCCTTTCACAGTCTATTTAGCACCATGTTTTCCATATTTTTGTGTTTTGTTTTGTTTTGTTTGAGATTTTGCTTCTTAAAATGGTGCCCAGCATAGTGCTCCAGTGCTGTCTAGGGAATCCTAATTGCAGGAAGGCTGTAATGAGCTGTAAGGAGAAAATTCATGTGCTAGATAAGCTTTGTTCAGGCGTGAGTTATAATAGTGCTATCAGCTGTGAGTTCAGTGTTAATGAATCAACAACATATATTTAATAAAGTGTCTTTAAACAAAAACATGCATAAAACAAGGTTAATGAAAATGGGATCAGAGGCTTGCAGGAACCTAACCCTATATTTCCTCTAGGAGCAGTATTTGCTAATTCAGTGTTTGCTGCAACTTTATAGAATATAACTACTGTGAATAAGGGAAGTAGATTGTGTGTGTGTGCATAAATACACATGTTTATATACATACATGCATATGTTATTTTCACATGCAGAAAGTGTGCACAGATGTAGCAAAATGGCAATTTGTGAATCTAGATGAGAGTATATGTATGTTCTTGTTCTGTTCTTTTATTTTTCTACAGATTTAACTTTTTCAAAATAGAATGTTGGAAAAGAACACACACATACGGGCACACACACAAACTGTGGCTTTGACCTTTAATGGGTTATAAGATCAGTTTAGAGAGTCTATCAGCATTTTTGTGATGAAAGAGAATGGGATGAGATGGGATGGAGATGGGGTACGATGGAGTGGAATGCAATGGAGGAGAATAGGAAAGAAAATATCAAGGCCTCTCATGCATGTTTTGTGAAACTTGTCCCCAGGTAGGATATGATATATGTCTGCCGGGTTATAAAGTAAAATCTTTGTCTTATTAGAACTTACAGTTCAAAAAAATTTGCAGGTCCCAGGCCAATAGAACTGAAGACATACACTTGGCTCCCCTCCTTCTTTTCCTCCTCTCTTCACAGTTTCTGTACCAGCTCTGTCCCTACGGGGAGGTCCTTCTCCTTCTGCACCGGCCCACGGTGCCGTGTGTGGCCCCTCCTGCCTGTTCTCGCCCTGTCCGTTGTCCTCTGCTTCTCGGTTGCTCCCCTGCTTCCCTCATGGCCATCTCGAATCATGCTGGAGTCTCCCCAGTATCATTCTTTGGCCCTGATACTTTTTGCTCTCGGCCTCTGCTAAGGCACGGCGACTCCTCCATCATCAAGCCCTTGAACTGACCTTGATCAGTGCATCACTCAGGGAGTTGTGGGGTCCGTAAGAGCAGAGGGGAAACGCCTGGAGGGGGGAGGCTGGCAGGAAATGCTTCTAGGGGGAGGTGCTACCTCACACATTCAAATTTTCTTTTACCAAGTAGTGACTACCAGAGTTCTGTATGGGAAATAAAAATATTTAGTCATGGTCAGGGGACTAGACAGGAGTCAGCATAGTAAAGAGTTAAAAGACAGAAACACTGGGAGCGTAGTAGGAACCGCTAGAACAAAGGCAACATAGAGGAGCAAGGAGTCTGGAAGAGTAGGATGATCCAAGAATCAGAAATGTGAGCCGGACGCCCTTCCTGGTGTCGCAGAGAGTAACCCAAAAGCATACTGTGGCTTCTTCATTGTTACTGAAGCCACCAGTGAGTAGGAAGAAACCACATGCTGAGTGGTTTCCTTACCCTGACAGGAACTCCCGGCTCTTAGGAAATAGAAGGTGTCTTGCTAATTAAGGAAACACTTTCTCATTTTAGCTTAAGATGGTACTTCCCAGCTTCACTAAAAAGTGTCCATTCTTTGAGATAGATGTTTCTATTAACTAATAGACTCAAAAAAATAAAATAAAATAAAAATAAAAATAAGTGAGCCTGCAGCGCCAGAGAAAACTGGATAGGAAGGACGCATCCAGGAGCACTGGCCTCACCTCCTTACTGCCTCACACAGCTCTGTCACCAGAGTCCTCTGTCCTTCAGAGGCCCAGGACTCTCCTCCACCCTAAACAGCTCAGATCCGGGGAGACACACAGACAGGAGGAGCATGAGGTCCTCCCTGCGGGAAAGAGTGAGGACTCCGGAAGGAGGTGAGTGGAGTTTCGCAGAGAACCAGCCTGAAAAAGGCTGCAGAGAGGCAGGGCAAGACCCGGGGTGGCCCCTGAGAAAGACCTAAATACTCCCATGCTGTCCCTATGGGGCCCGAGGGACGTCCAGGGTGTGGAAACCAGATGCTAGAATTCCTTCTCTTTTGTCCCAACCCCTCGAGGAAACTCATCCATGCTAACAGAGGTAGTCTTGGGGCACGGAAAGGATTAGGTTGTAAGTGGGAAGGAGGGTTTCCCACCGGGGGGGAGAAACAGCGCTGAGAGCAGTAGCGGGGTGGAGGGGGGCATGCAGAGGCAGCACGCCTGAGTCTCCCTCTGAGGATGCCCCTGAGGGTACACCACCCTGCGTAACCTTGTATTTTAGAGAAAAATCTCTCTCCATACCCCCATATTTTAGAGAAAATCTCTCTCCAAAGGGGGAAATGTTTAGCAGCAAAGTCTAGGTTCTAAGCCAAAATTCTGAAGCAGGACTGGGAAAGAGATAGGAGTCAAGAGGTGAGCAGTGGCCAAGGCATAGAAGGGAATGTGGGCCTGCAAGAGACTAGGACTTTATTCTTCAGGGCAATCTATGTTCTTGATCTTGGCTAGTCTTCAGGATTGTGGGGATCTTCTAAAATAGAACATCCAGTTCCTTTCCAGACTCACCAAAATAGAATCTGCAGATATTCAGTTATATATTTTATCTGCACCGTTAGGTTGTGAGCCTGCTGAGACAAGGCGCTATGTCAGATGGGACAGTTCACTCTCAGGACCAGCTGGTGCAAGTACAGAGGTGATCAGCCAGGCCCTGTGGGCACAAAATTGGCCTCAGGGAGCCCAGGGCCCCAGGCAGCTGTGCTCTCTTCACCCACTTCACAGTGCAGACTGCTCTATAATGCCTATTACTCCATATAACCTTTTCATTCAAATGCTCATTATCATCTATCTGTGGTTTCTGAGTCTCTTGGTAACAAGTTTTGAGAGAGAGAGAGAGAGAGTCCTTGTTTGCTGTCCAGCTGATGGACCAGCTCTCTTTAAGTCAATTAAATTATGAATTAGCAGTAGGAAACGGGGTCCTGTGGCCCAAATATGGCCACATAAACCCACCCACTTCAGCAGTGGCCATCAGAGCTGGGAAAGCAACATAAAATATTTCTGTGACATTCCCACATGGTTGGTACAGTATGAAAGTGAGCGTGATGTTGTGGCTTCGAAAAATTCAGGCTTCAAAGAAAACTATATTCTCTTCACTTATTGAAATCGTGAAGAAAGATACAAACTATACTCTGAAGACCTTCAGATGAAGTCAAACAGAAAGCTTGTGAAAGCCTAGGAAAATGAGTTGGTTACCCAGTGGAAGTCAGGGAAGCTGAGTTGCAGTTCCAATTTTTTTACTAACTGGTTGTGTGACCTTGAGCAGGTCCTTCTCCCTCTCTGGGTATTGATTTCCCAGTCTATAAAGTACGAAGGCTAGATCAGAAGCTCTCATCTTGCTCTGGGACTTAATGTGTCCATGAGTGGCCCTCATTCCGCTAACTGTAACTGACCAGGAATGTCATATAAATGGATTTCACAGTCCCAGGGTGACAGAGAACAAGCTACTGATGAGATGAATGGGGACTGGTGTGTGCAGGAGTTTGTCATGTATCCCCCTGGGTCTAAGCCACCTTATTTACACAGATTGTTTGCAATGGCCCAGTATCCTTATGGCATTTGCTCCTGCCTTGTCCAGCACAGTGTTTTCCCCCAACTCAACCTGGGAAAACACAACACTTGGCTGCTCCCAGGCAAGGGAGAAACAAGTGAGACCCTCCAGACTGAGGTTCCCTGCAGGAAGCAAATATTTGGTATTTGTGCATTAAAAATAGCCATTAGTGGTTTGCTTGTATAGATTTTGAGAAGCCTGAGTATATGTGCATGAGAAGCCAGTGTGTTCCAGGTTTATCAAGGGTCTCTGGCCTCTCAGTGAGTGCTCTCATTTATTTAATATTAACTGTTTGGAAACCACTGGAATGCTGGGCACACTCACCAAACACTCTGCCCTGAAGCCATCTCTGTCCCCACTCCTGGTTCTCTGTTGTCACCAACCACCTACCATTTATAATTTCTCTAAGGTAAAGTCTCAAATTAGTGTCTCATGAGATGGGTTGAGTAACTGCATTTGGCCTGCACACTATTCACCAGCATAATTGTATTGCTGATGCTGTTTTTCAGTCTTGAATCAACCGTTGTCTTTAAAATTCAGGAGACTGCACCATGATCTGTGGCACTGGTAAAAACCCATCTTTTCAGGGTCCGCACAGGGGTATATTGTGAAGTCCACTTGGGGAATGGCCCCAGGTCACCTCTAAACCACTAAACCCCTGGCCTACGCATATGAAATGGAAGACTTCCAGACCTTCTAAAGGCATTTCACATTTCTCCGCCCCCTGGTTTCCCTGCTCAACTGCCCCCCTGGTTGCTAATTGTTTTTATGCAAATTTTCTAGGTCCCTTGACCTTTTGTGGCAGATGTTAATGAATATTGCTTTTGCAGAAATATTGGTGTTTTCTGAGAATTTTTATTCTCATCCTCAAGTATCAGGCCCCAAACTGTCCGTTTCACTAATGCCTGTTGCTTTAATAAATACCTCACATTCCTCTCTGAATTTGTCATAATCTGACAAGTTTATTGTTCTACTTCACATTTCATCCAATGAGAACTAGAAACCATAAATTTGGGATTGCATAATTATCAGTGGACTTATAAGACTTGTTTGCTTAAATGCAAAATGCTTTTCATACTTTCAGTGAGTTGAAATGGCTCTTGTAATACAGTACCAGATTAAACAAATCCCTCATAAATTTTATGCTTCCTTTTGTTGTTAAACTTCTTTTACTAAATTGGCAAAAGTGGTCAGTGTTACTGAAAATGATTCAAAGTCTTCAGTAAAGCAGGGACCACAAAATTCCACTTGTGCATGCCCTGTCCCGAGGGAACCTCATCAGCTGGGGAGATGGAGAGGTACTGATCTCACGCAGGCTATGACTTGAGATGGAGCTGGGTTCAGATCCCTGATGTGAATCTTTGGGGAAGTGTGGATCTTAGTTCTAAAATGAGGATAATGGTGTCTATCCCTCACGAGCCTGAATGTCCCCTTAACATCCTGTATGGCTCAGTGGCTCAGTGCTTATGCTGTGAAGTGAGAAAGACCTAGATTCAAATGCTGACACTAGGACTGACAAGTTGGGTGAACTTGGGCAAGTCACGCAAACTCTCAGCCTTAACTTCTTTATCTCTAAAATGGGACTGGTAACAGGGCTATTTCATAGGTTGTTGTAGAAATATAAACGAGGCACAAATACATGTAAAATGTTAAAGCGGTGCCACACATGGTGGGGATCTTGATGTTTCTTTACCAGCTCCTTTCTCTCGCGTTGTTGCTATGCGTCTGGCCCCACCGCCCCTCCATCTCAGCTTTATCTTATTCCTGGCTTTCCAGGGCCTGGATTTTCAAGCATTCTGCCCATGTGTCAGGACAGGAGTCCCCATATCCAACACCCAGATTACTACAGCCCCAAGGGCCGGATCCAGGGGGTAAATCCCCTTCATAGCACAAGGTAGGCTCCCAGGAACCCTGGTGTTATCTGCCACAAAGGCAGAAGCTCAGGAACTCTGAGGAAACAATCAGCCTCAGTTTTGCAGCAGCCTCAGGCTCAGGGAGGGAAGAGGCTGCCCCAAGGCTGGAGAAGCCTCTTTCCTGCAGCCTGCATGGTTGCTGTGGCCAAAGGAGGGTCTGGGGAAGAAGCTGGAGGAGGAGAAACAGAATCAGAGCACAGCAGCCCCTCTCCATTCTCACCCACAGCCCAGTCTTGACAGCTCTGAAACCTTAGGACCCTGGCTACTTAGCCCCTGCATCCACCAACACCGCGTCGCTTTTGACTCAGTTTGGAAGGAGTGCCTGCTTTATGCTCAGACCTCAGCAAAGTGCCCAGAGAAAATGCTCTAGGAGGTGACTTCTGCAGGGTCACCCAGCTAGTTAGAGGCAGTACCAGAATTAGAAGTCAGGTCCCACCAGAGTAACCGGGCTGTAGGGTGTGTGCACCTCTTCTGTGGCCCCAGGGATAAAGATGAGTATGGGAGGAGGTGCAGAGGTTATGGATGATGCAGACGTTTACACCTGTATACACCTATAAGCATAACTGTTCTTATAACTACGATTTATCAGACACTTCCCAAGTGCTAGATCCTAATTAAATCTTCATAATATCACCATGAGGCTGCTATTATTATTCTTACTTTACAGTTAAAGAAACTCAAGTTCAGGGATGCTAAGCGACTTGCCCAAAGTCACACAGCTGGTAAATAACTAAGCCGGAGTTAGAATTCAGGCATGGGTGTTACAAAGACTGGCTCTTCACCCTTGAGAAACTCTTTCTCTCAAATCTAGGAATGAGGTCGTGCTGGAGAAGGCAGGCTGCCGTCCATCATTGTAATGATTCCTGGAAGCTTCTTGGAGCAGGAAAGGGAGCAGTCACAGAAGGGAGAAAAAAGCCATCCATGGCCTTGGGAGCTGAGAGCAGTCTGATCAGGATCAGGTGAGAAGCAGAGAGAGCACGGGTGTGGAGATCTGGGCCCCAGGCAGGCTGGGCCAGAGCTCCGAGAGTGAGGTCAGAAGGAGCAAAGGGTCAAGCCAAGTAGAGACATCATTGCGGGGGGGGGGGGGGGGGGGGGGGGCGGCGCTTACACATGGGAGAGCAGGTGACGAGCTGGGAGCCATACAGGCACCAAAATACACACAAGGACCTTCCATGCTTGCTCTGGTGGTGTCTCCTCTCCCTCCATTAGCTAGCCAACAAGATCTGATCAATAGTAGGAGGAAATCACATCATCACGTTACTTATCATTGGTATGGAGTGCCAGTGACTATACTATGCATATTTTATAAGTAATTTTTCAACCTTAATGACAGCTCTGTGGTTAGGCCTCAGTGTCCCCCCAATTTCTCTACGAGGAAACGGGTTTAGAAGAGCTGAGAAATGCATTACTAAGCAGCAGACAGAACGCCCTTCTTTCCCCTACACCACGTGGGCGTCCCCCACCTGCTTGTCATAGTCACACTCTGAGTGGCTGACACGTCACCAGTCGGAGTTACACTGCTCAGTGGGAGGGTTTGCTAGGGCTTTGGGGAAGATGGCTCCATACAGTCAGTCGTCCCCCTTCTTTTCTTGACAAAGCTCTCTCGGCCTTTCTGTGCAGCCATGTTGCACCACTCACGCAGCGACCTGCCAGGCGCGCCAGGCGCTAGGCTCCGTCTCCCGCCCAAACTTGCCAGGCTCTGCGGGCCAGCCTCTGTCAGGCCCAGCGGGTGAGAGATTGGCCTTTCTGCTGGACTTGTACCAAGAATTTCTCCATCCCCCTTTGCCAGAATGCATGTTTCCAATTACGTGAAGCTTCGGGAAAAGTTAACTTCCTTTTGAATTGGTTGAATAAAAATGTGGTGTTCTTCAGGAACACACCACCGTCATTTCGTGAGCAAGTCCCAGTGGATTGACGCAGGGCAGCCCCTGCCAAGGGTCCCCACTGGACTCCCTCTGAGCCAGCAGTGGGACTGTACACAGCAGCCTTCATTTTGTATGCTCACTTTTCCCCCATTTGCAAGATCGGGGTGTCTGCTGTAGAGCAATGGGTCCCTGTGGTCGTAGTGTATTGGGTTAGTGGCTAGAGGCAGGAGGGTACATGTGCCCCACCACCACCACCACCATGCACACACCTTGGCTTTTCTAAGGCAACTTGGAAATAGGACTCTAGTTTGGGAGTGCCAGGAGGTACAAACCTTAATGTCAAGTGACCTGGTAGGAGCTATTAAATGGGAAGACACTCTCCCTCCCCCTTACCCACCCAGAGTCCTGGCCCTTCCCTTCCCCTCTGAGGGCCACCCCCTCCAAGCCTTGGGCTGCGATATGTTCAAGAATCTCTCTTCTTTCTCCCTTTCTCTCTGCTGCCTGCCCCCATCCTCCCCTCCCCACTACACACACATACACACACTCATTGAGATTTCCACAAACACCAAAACGAGAAGCATGGAAGTTTTGAGGGGCCAGAGAGGATGTCTGCCGTCCTTTACTGTCCCACAGACTGATTTCTTCCAGCCAGCAGCCTCATATCCTCCAGGCCCACTCCAGTTTCACATAGGCCGAGGGCCAAAATGTTGGTGCCAAATCCAAAGTAGAGTTAATCCTGGATCACCCTCCCTCCCACTGATGATTTCTGCTGAGCAAATTTTTCATACCATTGCTTAACAGACTTGAACTCCATCCCCCACACGCCCTCCCCCAGTCAGTCAGTTGCTGCTAAAATGGGGAACACCCACCATGTCAACTACTCATCTGAGGGAGAGAAGACCGAGTGGTGGTCGGGAAAGCCTCTGGTGCTTGTACTGCGTCTTAAGAGATCTTTCAAGACTTTATTTTAAGACTTTAAGGTGCCTCAGGGGGAGGTGTTTGTGGGGCGGGTAGACAGTGCGAACAGACTTTCCAAGCAGAGAGGGTGAGAAAGGCCCTGGGCAGAGGTGAGACCTCACAGTCTGGTCTAGGAACAGTAGAACAGCGTGGAGCTCATCATGGCCAGAGTGTAGGGTGGGAGCAGGGTGCAGGTCAATGGTGAGGCTACAGAGGAAGCGAGAGCACATCATCAAGATCCCTGTGTGTAACGACAAGGATCTGGGACTCAATCTTATGGAATAAAGGAGTCATTAGGACTTTTAATCAGAAGAGATTTGCATTTTCCAGAGATCATTCTGGGAGTGTATGGAGAAAGACACAATTGGGAGCAGAAAATCTCTTGGGAAACTCTTGTAACGATGATCTGAGAAAGAGATGAGGATCCTCAGCACCAAGGCTACAGCAATTGTGAGTGGAAAAGGAAGACCAATTAAGAAGGGATATTTAACATGCAGAATATGGAGGACATCATGAGTGACTATGTCAGAGGTTAGGACATGGTTACACCCAGGTTTTTCAGGCTCACGGACCGGGTAATTAATGGCACCATTAATTCATGAAGATAGGAAATGCCAGAAGAGCAGAGGTTTGGGAAAGCCCATGATAAGTTTGGTCATGGACATGTGCAGTTTGAGGTGCCTGTAGGACAAGCAAGTGGACATGTCCTGTTGGCAATTGTTTTTTTTTTTTTAGGTCTAGAGTTCAGAAAAAGCGTCCAGTCCATGCATTGGCCCAGGCATCCCAAAATTCTAATCTGGTCCACTTTCCATTCACTTCTAACTACTTTCACCCACCAATACCAATCTGCCATAGTTCCCAGTCAATTAGAATGATTTTGGGAATCATGTGGACAGTATAGCCTTTAATGCCTAGAAACCAAACTCTTGTGACCCTCTCCAACCCCCACCCACTTGCCCCATGCCACTTACCTGCCATCTAACAGGAGTAAATGTCTCTTAAACTCTTGGGTGTCTCTACCAGTGAATGGTAGGATTTTATGTAGCTACAGCATGTCTGGAATGAGGGAGCTGTGGATTTTTGGTGGTGGTGGTGTGGTGGTACCTTCTGGAACTTCATATGTCACACGACCTAGAGCAGAGAGAAAATTATGTACAAAGCTCAGCACACTAGAAGGAAGTTTGCACATTCAGGAACTGCAAATAGACACGTGTGAGGAGGTGGGATAGGAAGGGTAGATAGGAACCAGATCTTGCAAGGTCTTATAAATCATGATAAAGAGTTTGGAGCAGGAAAGTGACGTAATCAAATGTAAACTTTAAAACGATGACTCTAACTGCAAGATTGAGGGGCAGTCCTGGAAGCGGGAAGACCAGGTAGGATGAAGCCATCATGATAGTTCAGGCAAGATAATAACCCGGCCTGGGGGGGGGCGGCTGTGAGAACAGACACAAGTGAAGAGATTTGAGGGCTTTCGCAGAAGTGGGAACTATATATTTGAGTAGTAAGGCTCCTAAAGCTCTACATCAGCACTGTCAACTATGATATCCTCCTATCCAATCCCACCTACCTGTCCTACCTGGCAAGATGGGGTCCCCAAGGCTACAAACCAGGTTGTCCTGTGGTCTAATGGTCATAAACATGTGACTAATCTCCACACTTGGCTGTAGGGTGATTGTAGCAGGGTAGTGGCTATCAGCAAGATCTCCAAAGGAGACACTTCCAGGACACAACAACACAAGCCTTTGGAGGCCACCTATTATTGCTGATATTGTGAATGTGAAAGACCATTTCAAACTGTTGTCAAGTGACACAAAAGAAATAGGAGGAGGTTTCCATCTATTTGGAACAGCTAATATAAGCATAAATAGCAAAATGAAATGATAGAATGAGATTTTAAGGGGAGAGAAACTAAAAAGAATGTTCTGAATGAGTTAACAAAAAATAGCTCCCAATTATTGATCACATACTATCGGTCAAGCATTTTCTCCTTTAAAAATTGGCACAATAAAAAAAAAATGGCTTGATAACTGTACGAAGAAGGTACTATTATTTCTGCTTTACAGATGAGGAAACATAACTAATAAAATCCCAATTTTATTAGTTATCAATCCTGAATAACAAATTACCTCAAAACATTGTGGCTTAAAACAACAAGAAACATCTATTCTCTCTCACAGTTTCTGTGAGTCAGGAATTTGGGGGCATCTTAGCTGGTACTTCTGGCTCAGAGTCTCTCCTGAGGTTGTAGTCAAGATGTCGGTCAGGGCTACCATCTGCTGGAGGCTTGACTGTGACTAGAGGATCCTCTTCTAAGGTGGCTGACCCACAAGTTGGTGCTGGTTGTTGATGGGAGGCCTCAGTTCTCTCCCACTCTTCACAGAGCTGCTTGAGTATCCTCACAACATGACAACTGGCTCTCCTCAGAGTGAGTGCCCAAGAAAACAAGTTAGAAGCCACAACCCCCTTTATTAGCTAGCCTGGGAAGTCACACACCACCACCCGCTCAATTTCACATTGGTCACACAGCACGGGAGGAGACTGCTCAAGGCACAAATATCACAAGTGAGAATCATTGAGGGCCACCTTGGAGATGGCTAACTTACTAGTTTCACTCAAGATGCAAGCTTGGGTCTCTGGAACATCCTCACTTCACTTTCTTGAACACAAAAAGTGTTCTGTGGTCAAATAAGCTTGGGAAACACTGGATTAAACAAAGTCACACACTTTATTTATCTCCTCAGAGCCATGCATAGAGTAAAGTGAATGTGACTTTGGGACCAATTTAGGAAGTGGTGTCCTGCCTGTGCTGCTGGGAACTCTGAATAGAAAATTTGTTTTCAGATGGAAAGAGAAGAAAGTAGTAATTATTTTAAAGAGAAGACCAGGGAGAGAAGTCCAGAGGCAAGACAGAGAGCCATGAAGCTCAGGACTACCCCTATTATGCCAAACTGTAAGGGGGCTGGGTCCTGCACTGCTTGATTCAGTTTTAACTGTGGCTCCAGGGTATACAATCAAGTTCAAATCGATAGTAGATGGCTTTATCCAGATACATCAGAGGAAAACCATTTTTCTTGGTCACTTTTACTCTCTGATAGCAAAGTAAATTGAGGCCTTTAATAGGACACTTGCATTATACAAGTGGTATTCCCATGTCTTTGTATCTCAATGCAGTTCAAGGTGACTATTTTGGACTCAAATGAGCTTAGAGTAGTGGTTTGTCACCCAGTTACACAGTAGAGTCACCTAGAGGAGCTAAAAAACACACAGTCATTCCTGGGCTCCACTCCAAATCAACGAAATCAAAAATATAGGATGTGAGGCTCGGGGACCAGTGGTTTTTAGAAAGCTCCTCTCGGCAACTCTAAGATGTGGCCAGAGTCGGACATTGTTTCTTCTCTTGTTCTTATTCTAACATTCTCTCTCTTTCTTTACATGGCCACTCCAAGTCAAAATATCCAGCTGTTGAACTACCTCCAAATCATTTTTTCCCCTTCACAGCACCTGGCACAACACCTGGTATGTGGTGGTGCTGATCTGAGTTGAAAGCATTTCCCAAGGAGACCATTGCCCCAGATATCTTTCTGTTTGGTCTAATAGAACACACTCCAACTGACAGTTTGAGACCCTGTGCAGACAAGGAGCATGCCTAGCCAGAAATTCTTTTTAGGGTTTTTAACATTTGAATGCCACCCTGGATAAGTTTTCCCATGGTATTGATCATTTACTACATGTATCTTAAGATCCAAGTTGACACTCAACAAATCTTTCTGGGATTTTGAGACACGAAAGCTCTTATCAGACCATCTGAAATCAGTGGAGAATGGCTTATAAAAAAAAAAAGAGAGAGACAAGAATTTTAAAGATGGCAACACAGTCTTAGTTATGTAACATGTATTTTTAATTTTTTTTAAAGAAATCATCTCAAAAGATAATATAAGAAAATCTGTGGGATAAAATTAAGTTAAAGCTAAGCCTAGGGGAGGATGAATATTGGTTTGCAAGATTGATTTCAGTCATTTAAAAACATTCTAAGTAGTGGTTATTGATGGGGAAAGGCACATAGGAGCAGGGTTGGGAAGGAAACATATCTCTGTGTAAGTTTTTATACTTACAGGTTTGTGAACCATGTGCATATGTCACCTATTCAAAAATGAAATAAAAATAACTAGAATGTAATCAATTATATTGTATCAAGTGAAAAGAAATGGCATTATAAGATTTTTTTTAAGATTTTATTTATTTATCTGACAGAGAGACACAATGAGAGAGGGAACACAAGCAGGGGGAGTGGGAGAGGGAGAAGCAGGCTTCCCGCTGAGCAGGGAGCTGATGCGGGGCTCGATCCCAGGGCCCTGGGACCATGACCTGAGCCGAAGGCAGACGCTTAACGACTGAGCCACCTAGGTGCCCCAAAGTACAGAAATATTTTTAAAAGCCCCATTTTCTCCCCGGGGTCCCCTCACTGACTTCCCAGGGTGCTGAACTCAGGACTCCAGGAAGCCTGATGCCCACAGGATGGGCCAGAGAGCCATGTAACAAGCCAGGAAAAATAGGAAAAAATGCAGTCAGATGGAAGAAACCCTGGTTGGGCAAGAAAACACACCAGACTGGGAAATGATCAGGCTGGCATTTTCCTGACCAAACTGGCTTGCCTATGTGGCCGATCTGGCCAATGAGGCAGAACAATCTTCAGGGGAACCAGAGAAGCCAAGATCAGTGGAGAACAATTGCTTGGAGGCAGCCATTGTGAGGGAGACGTGGGCCAAGGCCTCCCAGACAGATGTGATTGCAGCGCCCAACCCCACCCACTCTCAACTCACCTACTTCCTGAAGCTTCACCCTCCTTTACCTGGCAGTGGAAACTTTCTTCCCAGGACAGTTTGCAGAGAGGAAAGCATGGCCACGGATGGCACCTCACCCCAGCTTGTGTGGCTGGTATCAGGCCCTTCGAGGAGTGGGAGGGAGAAAGCAAAGGAGCCAAAGGAGTCTGTGAGCAGGCTAGTTAGAGTCAAGAGGGGTGAAAGGGTGGGCTGTGGTTGTGGCTTCCATGGACCACCCTGGGAGCTGAACTCCTGGCCTGAGCACTCCCACAGCATCAGGACATGGAGCCAACGTCACCACGTCCGTGCTTCTCTCAGAAGATGTCAACACAGATGGAATGGTGAGCACCGAACTTGGAAACATGGAATCTTAGCCCTTGATGCACAGTGTTGGGCAGAGAAGCAGCGGTTCCCAATACCTCTCAGTGGGCCTCATCGCCCCTTCCAGAGTCCCTGCTGTCCACACTGCGTGTTCCCCAGAGGCAGCTCTGTGCCTGCCACTGCCCGCGGGTGCAGTCAGGAACAACTGAGGGGATGTGCTCTGGAGCCAGGCTGCCTGGACCCAAGTCCCCATGCTTTGCCAGCCGTGATTACGTCACCAGTGGCAGAAGCCAATTCTGGCTAACTCCAGCCTGAAGGAAATGTATTGGATGGGTTTTGCATAGTGGCCAGGACATCAGGACAAAAGCCAGGATGGCCCCTGAAATCTATGCCATGGACGCAGCTGTTGCTGCAGAAAATCCAGTCCCACCCTCCCCCACGAAAGCATCTCTCCATATGCTGTGAAGAGGAGGAAATTGAGGCTGAGGGCTACAGATATCCCAGAATATATTTCCTTCAGTGACATTGAACAGCTACTTACCTTATCTCAGCCTCAGCTTGCTCATATGCAAAACAGGGATCTCCTTAGTATTGACCGCAAGAGGTTGTTCTGAGGAATTAGTAAAATCAGGTAGGGCAGATGCTTAATTCAGTGCTTGGCCCACAGCTGGTGCTCAGGACATCTTCGTCATCATAGTAGCTCCCATTCTTGGCTAGCTCAAACCTTTGTTCAGAGGTGCCCTGCCACTGTGTCTGGCTATGATGGTTGCTGATTCCCTGCAGGCTCCAGTGGGACCACGTTGTTGCAAGGTGGTCTGGACCAGCCTGACCACTCAGACAGGGTCTGTGGCCACCAGTTCTGCTGGGTTCCTTCCCAGCAGGGCCAGGGACCCCTGCTCTCAGAAAGCTGCTCCCTTGGGACACCCTGGGGGAACCCTCACAAATTCCTAGGAAGACTTTGTTTCAGCAAAAACATTTCATCCCAACAATAGCATTTTCAGTGTATTGATCCCCGGTTGTCAGCAGGAATAGAAAACACTCACATCTCTCACCCACAATTGTTTCTTTGCACACGAGACCGTAGATATCGCTCAGCCTCACCCCTTACCCACCACCTGTGACTTCTGCTGAGTCTAGGTCAAGTGTGCAAGCCTGATCAGCTGTTTCTCAGAGATGTCATTTCTTAACTTTATAATTCAGTTAGCAGCTTGAAAATCACTTATCCAGAGTACACACTGACTTGTGCTCTGCCCCCAGCACACACCCCGTGCCTGCTCACCCCCTTGACTTCACAGCACACCATTGCCCTCCGTGTCACAGAAAGCTCCAGTCTTCAACATGTCCTTAGCTAGCTTGATAAGCTCTCACCCCTCTTGCCTGCCCCTTCTCCAGATTTCATGCAATAAATTCCACTGTTTCCAAGATTTGTCTACTTCCTTCATAAAAGGAGACCTCCCCACCTCTGTAGACACAAGTGCATCCATGTGCGTGCTTACACACACACACACACACACACACACAGTGTGACACCTCTAACCCCCCTTCACTCACCGCCTCATGAAATACGCAGTGCCATATTGCTAGTTTTTGGAGTACTGACATAATTTATTTAAGCCTTTTGTGGATTGGATCAGGGTTTGTGCAGCTGTTTGTTCAGTAAGAGGAGCCCGTCAGAATTCAGACCGTGGCAACAAAGAGGGTGCTGGATTTTCAGGCTTTCTATAGAAGCAAACCCAGCCTATTAAAACTGACCTCACAAAACTTGTGTCTCCCCTCCAGGCTTTCTCCCTTCCAGTCCAGTCCATCCCTTATTTTGTGGTGAAAGTGAGCTGTCTACACTGCAAATCCAAGAGTGTAAAGCTCCCACCTCTCCCCACCCTATCCCCACCACTCCAGCTTTCCACATTGTCCCTAAATGAAGTTCAACTTCCCTATCAAGACTTACAAAGGCCTTCGTTGCCTGGCTCCCGCTCACCTCCGCAGCCCCACTCACCTCCTCCAGTTCATCCAGCAACACTCAGCAGAGCCATTCTCTGCTCAGGACCTCTTCCTCATCCCCTCAAGCCCCGGTTCAGGTCCCTCCTGTGTGCTCACCCCAACCAGATCACAACTCAATGCCTGGGACTGTGTCCTTCCTGCTGTTGACGCAGCACCCGATCCAAACAGGCTCTCAATGATTAGGGATTGAATTAATGTGTGGGAATGAATTAAAAGGGTAGAGGGGCCACCACTGAACTGAAAGATGTCTTGCTTAGCCAACGGACTTTAGCTTGGCTTTCTACAAATCATGGGGCAAGCCCATCTGGGAATTAATTAGCTATTTACAGGGTATGGATATTATGGGGAAGGAAGCCAATAACAAGTGAAATGAATTAGTTATAAGGAGGAAATAATGTTAATTGGATTCAATTTAATCAAGTAATTTATTCATTCAACAAGCATTTATAGGACATCTACAGCATGCCTAGCACCACGCTGGGTCCCAGCAATAAAAGAAAATAAGAAACAGTTCTTGTCCTCAAGGAACTCAGAGTTGAGTAGAAGACAGATGTTTACAAAAATTAGTAACAATGACACCCGTCTTTGCTGAGCATCCCCTACATCCACATCCTGGCCTTGCATTTTACAGACCTTGCCCCGTTTTCATCTTCCCAGCCCGTGACTCAGCTGGGTGGGTGGGGAAAGAGAGGAAGGGCCCTTGCATGGAGGCAGCACTGAGAGAGCCAAGACTGGGTGCTAGGCAGAGCTAGTCATGGCTCAGCCCCCGTTTCCCCTCCTCGGACAGCCCAGTTCAGGCCAGCATGGCCTTCCTGCAGCTGGACCTGGGGCTGAGTCAATCAATCTCGCAGCCCAGGCAGTCGCTCTGGGGCCTTAGCCGAGCCCATAATTAATCTGGCTGGAAACAGAACTTATTTTTACACCTCTTCACATCAGTCCCTACAGACGAGGCTCAAGCACAAAGTGAGAAAATGTGAATTGATCACAGCTGTGAAACCATGGTAATTAGTGCGAAGTGCTTAGACCCACATTTCTGTGGCTGGAAACCCTGGCTTCCTGGCCACAAGTGATTAATAACACAAATACCTATGCCCCAGCCTTCTACCCTAGCTCCAGGCCCTGCTGGCAGCCCCCTGCTTACCTCCTGCCCAGTGATAGGTGAGCTCAAGTTCTATACGGGGCTTTGGAGGCATTAAATGGGGAGGGGGTTTCTAAGGGCTGCATGCTGCCACAACCAGAGGCCAAACAATTGTCCATTGTCGATGGGGTGAAGTGCAGTGTCCTAGGGCTCACAGCACGGTCCCTGAGACCGCAACCTTGAAGTCAAGTCAACTGGGTTCAAATCCCAGCACCTGCTAACTATGTCACCCAGGGCAAGTAATTCATCTCACTGAGCTTCTCTGTCTCCTCGTCTATGAAATGCAAATAACACTATAGAACAGTGTTTCTCACCTATCTGAAATGAAGGACCAGTTTTGGAGTTTTCTTTTTTTTTCCAAACCTAGACTGAAACTTTTATAAACTACAACAAAAATAAAATGCTTAAACAATGATCACATGCTTGGAAATGGCAGCAGTGTCAAATTGCTACAAAAATATTTAAATATTTATTGTTGATTTCTATACTTACTGTTGGGAACCATTAACAAACAGATCATGGTTCAGCACCAGTCGCAGATTCTGCTGTGAGAAGCACAGTGTCTGGAACAGAGGAAGGACGAGCAGGTGGTAACCGCTATGATACGAGTCCCCTGTCCATGGCCAAACTCCAGCCCACTGCCACATGTACACGGTGTTGGTCAACTCCGGAGAGGCTCTAGGACTTTGTAAAGTGTCATCAGACAAACACAGCAAGAGAGGAAACAACAGTCTTCTAAGCACTATGATTACTTATCTATTTACTCTTCACTGGCAGGGTTCTGACTAAAATTGTTTAAATTTATTGGATTTCTGCTTAGAATTATTGATTTAAGTTCTACATTTTTAGTGGTCATCTTAAGAGACTCATTTCCCATCTTCAGGTCCCCTGCCTGACAAGATTGATTCAGCTGTGGATGGGTTTCTACGGGCCTGTTATGTTGGCCTGATTCTCTCCAGGGATTACACAGGGTCCCTCGGTGTTATGGAAGTGAGATAAACACGGCCTATGTATATTGGCCTTTAGGTGGTTTACTTCTTCACCACAGGCTGGGATCCATTACTCAAAATCCTGATAGCACCAGACTCCAGTGTTTACACATCCAGTTGTCTTCAACAGTGCCCAGAGCCAGAAGGGATTCCAGCATCAGTGACACCCTGGAGTTAAGTCTCTATCACTGGCTCAAACTTTCCTCTCCCCTGGAAGCATCCTTGAGTGGTTTCATAATGCCCTTCTTCACTCAGCGTTCTATCAAAGCTAAAAACTAGAGGGGCTGAAGCATGCGTAGAATGGCAGAGTAAGAGCCTCTGAAATTCTTCTCCTCCATTAAAAGCAAAAACAACACTGGCAAAAAATGTGCAAAACCAACAATTCCAGGACTCTAGAAATTAATTGAGGTTTTGCAACACTCCAAGGAACATTTATTCCAGGAAAAAAAAAAAAAAAAAGGCTGGATTGTGGTAAGAACAGTAAGGTTTGTGGCATTCTAACTAGCCCTGTTCCCACCCTCTGCCTCCCAGCTACTCAACCTTGAAAACCAATGCCCTTATAATGGCCACAGTTGTTAAAAGCAACCACCCTGTGGGTCACTTGAGAGGGAAGAGAGGGTTTGGGACTTCCCAAAAGCTCCATCCCCAGAGAATTTTCATTACTTGATTTGTCTGGCAGCTCCCTAAAACACTCCATTCTCAGAGCTCATCTTTATTTGACCTAACTCGGAATTTTCTCTCTGAAAACAGTCATATCCCTTGCCATTTGTCCCCACCCTACCCCACCCCCAAAAAATCAGCAGCAATTGTTTAATAATGTCCTTATCTGAGGAGATGATACCAGTTGGGACTAACCAGACCCTAAGCAAAAATCTCAAAAGGAAAAACTGGGGAGTGAGATGTCTATAGCAGTCTCTGAAAAGCTCCTAGCATATTCCTGAGAATCTAGAAGGCCATACACACATTCGGGGCTATAAGCATACTCAGCAAAGATCTGAGATGACCCTAATCTCTCACATTTAGCTGACCTTGAGGCTCTGTGAAGGAGGAAGTAAAAGCTAAGGCAGAGTTGTAAATTTCCCACCTAATCATTGAATGTGTGCTCCAACATACATGCAAAACCACTCAACAAAGGGGACATTTAAGGAAATCACTTGTCCAATCATTAGCTGAGCACTAAGACAACTGAGCAGAGTATTCAGTGGCTGCATATGACAAAGAACACAGACTTTGCAAAATTCATTCAAGAAAAATTTCATGACATTGGATCTGGCAATGATTTCTTGGCTATGACATCAAAGGCAATAAGAGAAAAAGTAGAAAAATTGTACTTCATCAAAATAAAAAACTTTTGTGCATCAAAGGACACTATCATTAGAGGCATTAGCAAAAAGGCAACCCACAAAATGTGAGAAAATATTTGCAAATCACATATCTGATTGGGGATTGCTATCCAGAATATATAGAGAACTCCTACAATTCAACAACAGCAGCAACAGAACCCTATTCAAAAATGGTAAAAGGACTTGAATAGACATTTCTCCAAAGAAGATATACAAATTGCCAATGATCACATGAAAATATCCTCAACAGCAGTAATCATTAGGAGAATGCAAATCAAAGCCACAATGAGATATTACTTCACACCCATTAGTATGGTTACTATCCAAACAATCAGAAAATATCAAGTATTAGTGAGGTTGTGGAGTGCATTGCTGGTGGAAATGTAAAATAGTATAGCAGCTATGGAAAACAGCATGGTAGTTTCTCAAAAAATTAAGCATAGAATTGCCATATTATCCAGCAATTATATATATATACATATATATAAATTGTATTCCCTTACTATATATAGAGTATATATATGTATATATACTCTCTCTCTCTCTATATATATATATATACCCAAGTGAATTGAAAGCAGGGACTCAGATATTTGTACACCAACGTTCATAAGAGCATTATTCATAATAGCCAAAATGTGGAATTAATCCAAATGCCTATCAATGGTTAAATGATAAAAAAAAAATGTAGTATATTCACATAATGGAATATTATTCAGCCTTAAGAAGGAAGTTCTGATACATGTTACAACATGAATGAACCTTGAAGACATTATGCTAAAGGAAATAATCCAAACAGAAATGGATAAATATTGTATGATTCCACTTATATAAGGTACCTAGAATACTTAAATATACTGAGTCAAAAAGTAGAACAGTGGTTACAGGGGCTAGAAAGAGGGGAGAATGGGAAGTTATTATTAAATGGTACAGAATTGGGGCACTTGGGTGGCTGAGCCAGATAAGCATCCTACTCTTGATTTTTGCTCAGGTCATGAGCTCAGGGTCCCTCATCAAGCTCTGCACTGAGTGTGGAACCTGTTTGGGATTCCTTCTCTCCCTCTCTCTCTGCCCCTCCCCCACTAGCTCTTTCTCTCTCAAATAAAAAAATGGGTAGAGAATTTCAGTATGGGATGATGAACAAGTTCTAGGATATGAATAGTGGTGATGGTTACATAATATGAATGTGCTTTAATGCCACTGAACCATACACTTAAAATGGTCATTTCTAAGTTATGTTATATTTTACCACAATAAAAAAAACAGGCAAAATAAAACAATATTGTCTAGGGAATGTAGTCCTTTTCTTACTTGGTTGATAAAACTATGAATAAAAGTAAAGAAATTATTATAAAAAAAGGAAATACTGATACATTCTTCAACATGGATTAACCTTGAAAGCATACTGAGATAAAGAAGCAAGAAAACAAAAGACCATATTTTTCATGATTCCATTTATACGAAAGGTCCAGAATAGGCAAGTCTATAGGTAGAGAAAATAAATTTGTGGTACCTGGTGCTAGAGCAAAGGGGAGAGAGAGGAGGGGTTGCTAATAGTATGGGGTTTCTTGGTGGGGGTATTGAAAATACTCTAAAATTAGGCTGTGGTGATGGTGGCACAACTCTGTGAATATACAAAAGGCCACTGAATTTTATACTTTAAAAGCATGAATGCTACAATATGTGAAGTCTAGCTCAATAAAGCTGTTATATAAAAAGAGAGGGGGGTGAAGGTTTCTAATTATTTCTCCCAGAGAGCTCCTTGGCTCTTAGGCAAATTTGCCCACTCAGTCCCTAGAGTCTTTTGGGACAGACTTTGTTGACTTACCAAGAAAGTTTGTTTCCTTACCCATATAATTTATAACTGAATCATTTAAAGTCAGTGTTCAAGGGGTTCTTCCCAAGGGGATTTATCTTTACTAATGCAGAAAAGTGGCTAACAACTTTCGAATGGCAATTTTTCTCACTAAAATGTGAACAACAAAACATGAGTTCCCTCTTACTGAGTATTCCTGATGTATGTGTTTACAGTGGTGAATGCAACCTAATGGAACTGAACAACAACAACAAACCCACATTCCTCTGAGATCTGTTCTTAAACTCAATTCCTGGGTCCTAAGGACCCACTTCATTCTATCTCTGATGTCACTGGGTCTCTGGAAATTTATTTCCTCCTCAGACTCTTGACCCTAAAATAGAAAGGCCTTTTAAAGATAGTTTGTAGTTTCTGTACTTTTCCAGAAAGGCTGGTTATCTGGTTCACATGTGCAGTTTTCTGGAATCTGATACGAAGTCCTGTCTGTTCTCCCCTCATAAGCACCATGAGGGGAGTTCTGCTAAAGCTGAACTCTAACACCTGGAATGGAGGCACTTAAATAATGCTTCAAATATTTGTTAAGCAACTGCTGTATGCCAGGCACTGTGGCTGGTGCTGGGAATACAGTGATCTACCCAATTCCATCTTGTTCCTTCATCAGGCTTGCAGTCTAACTGGAGGGTCCAGTGGAGGTTTTTGGTTTTTGAGACTAAAGACTTCTGTCTTCTGTTCTCTCTTCAGTCCCAGTTCTCAGCAGAGGGGATGGGTGTTGCCTCGGTTCTCAGCTTGGTCTCCACTGGCAATTTCCCCATGTTCTTGCCTATTTTGACACTTCTCTTGACATAAAAATTAAACTCAACCAATACCTAAGTACTTTAAGAGTCCTGTTGGATGACTTGTTCATTTAATAAGCTAGTAATCTTAATAAATTTTGTTTTTCCTTCTTATATAAAATGATCTGGTATAAAGACATCAGTAATATAAAGTCCAAGAACATTGGAGTTGCTATTTAGAGACACAGAGGATATTTTAGTGTCCTCCTAATCACACCATTGTTGAAAGATAAAATAGTAACAGTCATAACCACTCATATTTTTTCTCTATAGTGCAGAAGTGCTTTCATGTACATGACATCACCCTGTGAGATAGTGATTTTTCCCATCAGAATGTCAGCTTGATGAGAAAAAGGATGTTTATGTCTTGCTCACTGTTGTATTTGCAGCATCTAGAATAGAAGCACATATTGGTACTCAATGAATATTTGCCAGATGCAGGAATGAAGAGTGAATGAATGAGCATACAATTTATAGAAAAAAGAACTGAGATTCAGACAAAGTGACAAGCTCAAAATCATGTGGTTAATGCAGTTTGAACCCAATTAAAAAAAAAACTTGCAAAAGGTCACAAAAATACAGTTTTCCAGAGAATATAGTCAAAGGTATATGAAAAACTGTTGAGTCTTATTAGTCATTGAAAAATAATATTAAAAATAAAGAGATTTGTTTTATGGCCCAGGTCCACTAGTAAATGTTCCATGTGTGCTTGAAAAGATTTGGATTTTTCAGTTGTTGAATATAAAGTTCTATAAATAATAATTAAAACAACTTGGTTGCTGCTGTTGTTCAAATCTTCCATATCATTACTGGTTTCATCTCCTATAATGTGCTAAGAGAGAAATACTGAAATATCCAGCTACAACTATGGATTGTTCTATTTTCTCCAGTTCCATCTATTTTTATTTTACATATTTTGGAGCTTTGTTATTAGGTGCACACACTTTTAGTATTTTTATGTCTTCTTGATGAATTGGCCCTTTTATCATTATGAAATATCCCTCTTTAGTCATATTCCTTACTTTGAAAACTCCTTTTTTTATATTAGTACAGTCACATCAATTTGCATGGTATTTTTTCCATTTTTTTTTACTTTTAATCTGTCCTTATGTTTAAAGTGTATCTCTTTTATTTTTTTTTTTTTAAGATTTTACTTATTTGACAGAGAGAGACACAGTGAGAGAGGGAACACAAGCAGGGGGAGTGGGAGAGGGAGAAGCAGGCTTCCCGTGGAGCAGGGAGCCCAATGCAGGGCTCGATCCCAGGACCCTGGGATCATGACCTGAGCCAAAGGCAGACACTTAACGACTGAGCCACCCAGGCGCCCCTAAAGTATATCTCTTTTAAGTGCCAAATAGTGGAGTCTTGCTTTTTTTTAATCCTGATAGTCTCTGCCTTTTAATCAGTGTTTAACCCGTTAATATTTACGTGGGTTGAATAGTGTCCCCACAAAATTCATGTCCACCTAGAGCCTCAGAATGTGACCTTATTTGGAAATTGTGACTTTGATAGTTAAGATGAGATCATTCCAAATCAGAACACGCCCTAAACCAATGACTGGTAAGAAAAGGAGAGGACACTCACAGAGACACAGAGAGAGGAAGACTATGTGAGGAGATCAGAGTGACGCAGATACAAGCCAAGGAACACTGAGAATTGCCAACGATCACCAGAAACGGGGAGAGAGGCATGGGACAGCTTTTCCCTCAGAGTCCCCAGAAGGAGCCAGTGGTGCCCAGCAACTTGATTTTGTACTTCTGGCCACCTAAACTGTGAGAGAATAAATTTCTGCTGCTTTAGGCCACATAATTTGTGGTCATTTTTTATGGTAGTGCTAGGAAACTAATATCACATTTATTGTAATTATTGATACAGTTGAGTTTGGATCTGCCATCTTGGTTTTTGTTTCTTTATTTCCCATCTGTTATTTCTTTTTCCTTTTCTTGTCTTTTTAATTTTTAATATAATTTTTTATTCCATTTTATTTCCTCTGTTGGTTTTTTACCTATATTTTTTTGTTGTATATATTTAAGTGATTGATGTAGGGAATACAGTACGGTTTCTCATCACAGTCTACCCAGAATTAATCTACCATTTCATACATAGTGACTAAATCTTACGACAATATTATATTATCAGTAACTCTCCTCGTATCTTTTGTGCACCCAGTTTCTGTACTTTCCTCTCCCCCAAGGCTTCCATTTTCTCCCCCCATTTTCTTTTCCCATCTTTCCCAGGACCAGGTGATCTAATGGTAAGGCCACGTTTTGTGTCATCTTACAGACTTGGGCATACCTGTCAATGTTGGATTTTTCCATGAAATACCTGAGAGTTAATCTGTTTAGAGAAGAGTGTGAGGTTGTCGCCGCATCACCAGCACTCAGATCAGGGAGCCAGGAAGGACTGGATGAAACAGTCAAACGAGGATCACAAAGAACAGAAAGGACGGTATGAGTGGGCTAGCTGGGGGGGCTGGGGGGAGCTAAGGCTGAGGGCCAGTGAAGCCTGAGGTCACAGGGCCCCATGGGCCTCCCTCATAAGAAGCTTGGATTTTATCTTGATCGAGATTTTTAAACCCGCTAGTGGAAATTAAGCAGAGGGGTGACGTGACATGATTATTGTTTTAAAAGTTCACTGGCTGAGCCATGAAGAGCCTGGCTTGTAAGAGAGTAAACATGGAAGCAGAGAGGCCAGTCAAAATGCTATTGCCATTATCCAGGAAGAGCTGATGGGAAAGACTGATTTGTCTGAACTCGCCTGAAAGCCAGTTTTAAAGCTCCCTTTCCCTGACTCAGTGCATGTAGTTAATAAGGGAGTGGTCTCAGACCAGGAGATGAAAAAGGAAAGGGCCTGTTTGCATCACAGCTGCAGAACCAGCTGTCAGAAGTAAACTGCCTTTACCTGAAGAGCAGAAGGGAAGTGGTAGGATGGAAGCAGAGATGAGCTACTTAGAAGGGCTGGTTCCCTCCTCCGTGTGACCCCTCCAGCTGACTTGGGCATGGTTAACGTGGCTGAGGCCAAATATTAGGGTTGCCTGTTGGTTGCCTTGGCAATAGCTCATTCCAGCTTTCCTAAAGTTAAGGAAATCCTCTTCCAAGTTGGAAAGGCAATCTTTTGAAATATTTAGCTAAGATGCAAACTGTTATCAAGGCACTGGAAACGCTTTTCAGGTGTATTTGAAGGAAAATCCTGCCTCCTTAAAGGTTTGCTGACCTCTTTTTGTGAATGTCCAAACAGGTAACACCAGGCACTAACCTTTCAGGAACTCTTTTCAGGGGCCACTCTCATGGGCAGAAGCTGGGGGCGGCTGAGAGAAGTGAGGAGTGAATACGGCCATCTGCCCACCCCAAAGATTAGGGGAAGCAGTAGTCTGGCAGAAATCATGCCGCTATTCCCCACTTCTAGACCGTGCTCCCGTAGCGTATGAACCGCAGATCTGATCTGTCCTCCTGGACCTGCCCCGCCCCCTGTATCCCTGAGCAGAGAGGCACGGAGAGGATGCTCCTGCCATCAGGAGGGACTCTGGATGGCCCTTCATTTTGGTTTATCCACACCAGGCCATCTACTTCACCCCCTCTTTCCCCATGTTGCCAAAAACAAAAATTAATTTGACTAGGATTTTCTTTCTCAAGAATATTTCTCTAAATGCAGCTTGAGTTCAACCACCACCTGCCAGGTAGTGGATCTCAAATCTGACTACACCTGAGAAATATTATAAAAACACTGATGCTCTTAGCCCTCCGCAGACTAGTTAATTCAGAATTCAGGCACAAGCATCAGTATTTTTTACAGCTTCCCAGGGGGTCTGATGTGCAGCCAAGCTTGTGAACCACTTCCCAAGGAGACTGTATCTCAGTTGGGATGAGTGAGGGTGAGGGATGGCAGAAATACTGGACCAGGGACAATCCCTGGATTACAGAGGTGGGCAAGGACAGGCAATGGACCAAAAATCCCTGGATTACAGAGGTGGGCAAGGACAGGCAATGGACCAAAAATCCCTGGATTACAGAGGTGGGCAAGCACAGGCAATGGACCAAAAATCAGCAGCAAAATCAACCAGAACCTGATTTTTCCCTACAGGAAACATAACACGGCTTTGCTCTGCTCCTGATTTCTTTGTGGCAAAGTTTTTGTAGAAATCCTGTCAATGTTGGATTTTTCCAACATTGGATTTCCATGGAAATCCAAGTCTGAGGAATCATTGGGTTCTACGCTTGGAAGTCTTCACAGGGAGCAGAGCTGGGCCAGTGTCCTCGCGGACCAGCAGTCTCTGGAAGGTGTCACAGGGAGCAAGGAAGAGGGAGAGGTCATGTCCCCATTTCCTGCCACGTTCTCCAAATTCCACGAGCCTGGAGAGCAGGGGCCCTTGGTGTCACAGTGGTTTCCCATTGAATCTGGATTTTAGAGGTGGAATGACCTCATGGTCCTGTGGCTCAGTCATTCTCAAATCTGGCTACACATTAAATAATGTAAAAGACCAGAAAAGAGGGAAAAAAAAAACCTCCAATTCAGACCCCAGACCAGCTGAAACAAAAACTCTAGTTGCCCAAGCAACTATGCTTTTTAAAAAGTACTCCAGGTGATTCTAATGTGCAGTAAGAGCTGAAGACCATGTCTAGACCCGCCCTCTCATTGTGCAGATGGGAAAACTGAAGCCCAGTGGATTAGACAATACAAGGTATTAGATCCATAGATGAGCCATTTTGGAAGAAACCAAATCAGATCCTCATCATGCGCTCTACATCAAAATAAACTCCAGCAATTTCAGTGTAAAAAAACTCAATTCTTAAAAAAGAAAAACAGAAAAAAAAGTATATGTAAATATTCATCTGTTCAAAAAATTATAAAGAAATGCTTGACTACATTAGTCAGGAAAGAAAATATGAATTCAAGCAACACTGAAATGTCCTTTTTCATATCGTATATAAATAGAATTTTTTAAAGATGAATGCCCAATGTGCTGAGACAGGTGCTCATGCACTATATTCCTCCTCTTTGTGAATTGTCAGCTCATGTCCTCTCATACATGGCTGGGGGGAGTATTCACTGTTAAGCCTTTTTAGAAGCAATTTGAAAATAACTATCAAAAACTTTAAAAATATTCTAGCGAGAGAATGTCCTATTAGGGTTCTCCAGACAATTGATAGAATGTGTGTGTGTGTGTGTGTGTGTGTGTATACATATAAATATATGTATATACATATGTGTATACATATAAAGAGATTTATTTGAAGGATTGACTCACACAACTATGGAGGCTGACAAGTCAAAAGTCTATAGGGCCAGCAGGTTCAGACCCACAAGAGCCAATGCTACAGTTCAAGTCCAAAGGTCATCAGTGTGGAGACCCAGAAAAGAGCCAGGAGTTGCAATTCAAGTTAGAAGCCATCTGCTACAAAATTCCCTTGCTTGGTGAGGTCATTCTCCAACGCCCCCACCCCATTCAGGCCTTCAGCTGATTGGATGAGACCCACCCACATTATGGAGGACAGTCTGCTTTACTCAGAGTCCACCAATTTAAATGTAAATCTTATTGGGGCGCCTGGGTGGCTCAGTCGTTAAGCGTCTGCCTTCGGCTCAGGTCGTGATCCCGGGGTCCTGGGATCGAGCCCCGCATCGGGCTCTCCGCAGGAAGCCGGCTTCTCCCTCTCCCACTCCCCCTGCTTGTGTTCCCTCTCTCGCTGTATCTCTCTCTGTCAAATAAATAAATAAAATCTTTCTAAAAATAAATAAATATATAAATCTTATGCAAAAACACCCCCACAGAATCACCCAGAAAAATGACCAAATATCTGGGCACTGGGGCCCAGCCAAGCTGACACATAAAGTTAGCCATCACAAATACATTTTAGAATCAAACCAACCAGCATTTGAATCCCAATTTTACCACTTAATAGGTATGTGATTCTTGGAGGCTTCTTTTATCTGTAAAATGAAAATAATAATACAGATCCTGCAGCATTCTGAGAATGAAATTATCTAATGAATATAAAGTGCCTGACACTTAACGCAGTTTATTATCCCCGGTCCTAGCTTTCTCTTTTGGTAATCTATGCTAACAAAATAGTCTGAAATGTGAAAAAGTTTTATCATCAAAGATGTTCATTGCTATACTATTCATAATACTGAAAAATAGGAAATAACCTGAATGCCCAGCCATTGAAGAACAGCTAAAGAAACTAGAGGAGAATCTAAACAACCATCAAAACCAATGGTTGCCAAGTATTCTCTACACTATAGAAAAATACTCATGTAAAGTAATAAAAGCAGGACATAAGAGTCGGATACATCATATGTGCTCAACTATATAAAAAAGGCCAATGAAATAATATTAAAGAAAATACTCCAAAATATTGTTTTGTGACTTCTTCTGTTTTCCAATGCCATGCACCTTCATGTTTTAACAAGAGGGCAGAATTAAAATAACTTTGTTTAAAGTGTGCTGTTTCAGATTGCCTTGAGTGGTGACTTCTCTTCAGTGTGGTGGCAGAGTGGGACCAGGAGCACCCTCTCCCCAGCCTGGACCTTCCCACTCCAGCTGGGCAGAAAAGGTAGGCATACCTCAGGCTGGCTACCAGGGTTCTTTGGAGGGTTTGTAGCCAGGCTGCCCCCAAGGGAATGCTCCAAATATTTTTTATCAGTTGGCTCCCTCAAAGAGTGAGGCCACATTTCCTAGCCTACAGCCTATATAATGGTAACTCTATTTTCTTGATTTCTTGAGCAAAAGTGAATGGGTGCCCATGGGCATTAGGGCTGTCTCCAGTTTCCTAGCCTTGGAGGTGCAGTTAGCAGACAGAAATTTGATACCCAGAGTCCCTGGTAGAACTCATGGACATGAGTTCATGGCCCATGTGCCCCACCCACAGTGCTGAGGGTCTAATTAGTATGATGAAGGGAGGCATCCAGCTAAAATTACCAACTGCTCCAGGTGACAAAGAACCCGGCACCCAAGAACTTAGATAACTCCTTGCATTGCCTCATCCCATGAGTTGCATGTGATCACGCAAACAAATTACTCACCCCAGAAAATCACAGACCAAATAAGAGAAGATCAGGAAAGGAGAAAAGAGGAAGGTTGTGTTCTCCCTGCAATTAAATATATATAACTACAGCATGAACTAGGATCAAAATTTTGTCAGTGTGACAAAAGTGGAATTTCTGCTCGGGATGGAAGATCAGGAAATGATTTGAGCAGCTTATTAATAATTTAATCATGTTCTCGGCAGTTATCATCATGAATGAGCAATACCCTTTCCCATAGTCAGAGACCTCAAGCTAAAGAAAAATATGAGAGTGGGCACCATGGCATAACCGGGTCTTCACATAAGATGACACTGGGGTGATTTCCAGCAGTAGGCTGGCTGGCCAGGCCAGCATGAGGTGTGGCAGTGAATGCTGCTGCCTCCAAGCACAGGGGGAAAGCAAACATTTCCTTGGCATTTCCCATCTTCCCTGTAGTGTCGTCTTTCACATAGCTCTTCTCGTATCCTCTCCCTTCCCATCCTAACATATTCCTCCGCCCTGGGTTGCCTGGCACTGCTTCCTACTCAGGGTGTGGCTAGATAAGAGGTTAACTAATCAAAGTATATAGTGTGCACAGCCCCCACCCCCACCCCCACAGAGGTATTCACTAGTAACTGGAGGATTCTTTAAAAAAAAAAATTTTCCATTATGAAAGATAACACTGTTAACATTTCAGTATAATTTCTTACATTCTTTACTCTCTGCATGATTCTCATTTTGATTTTTGAGTATAGTTGAGATGACACTGCATGAAGGATTATGAAGCCTACTTTATTTTTATTTAACAAGCATGTCCCCCAAATTGTTATAGACTCATAGGAAAGAATTTTTAAGGGTACATGTGATATTCCACTGAGTAGATAGACCACTGTTAATTTAACTCCTTCTTTGTTGTTCTAATTCCTCTTAAGGAAAGAACTGTCTGAACTTAGAAAAGTGATTTTAAGTCCTAGACGTAATAATAACAACTAACATGTATTGAATAGTGACTGGATGCCAAGTATTCTTCTAAGTGTCCTGTATTTATTAACTCATTTGACCCTCACGGCAAATCTTATAAGAGTACTGCTGACTTCACTGCCGTTTTGCAGATAAGGACACTTGGATATAGAGAAGGTGAGTAACCTGCCTGACTTCCCAGGTAGGAAGCGGGAGAGCAGAGTTTGTAAATCCATGCACTCTGGCCCCAGAACTTGAAGTCTGAACCTCCATGAGATAGATGGCAAGGCCGAGGGCTCAGGTCTGAGCTGGAGTCCCAGGTTCAGACTCCAGAGTCAGAGTTCAGGGATGAGGGCAGGGTGCTCAGCCTGAGACAGGGAAAGAAATTCATAGTTGAAGCAAAAGGAGGTGGATGGGGAGAAGGAACGGAGGGGAGGAGAAAAGAGTCAAAGAATGACGTGGGAAAGGCCAAGAGAAGAATTCCCCAGTCGTAGGGAAGCCTGAAATAGGGCTCTGGAGAACAGGAAAGTCTACAATGGGTTTTTAACAACAGCTTTAATGGGGTATGATTGACGTAAACTGCACGTACTTAAAGTATACCATTTGATAAGTTGAAACGATCACCACAATCAAGATGGTGAACAGATCCATCACCCCCAAACTTTCATCATGCCATTCTATAATCCCCCATCACCCTAGGCAACCATGGATCTTCTTTCTATCATTATGGATTAATTTGCATTTTCTAGAATTTCATGTAAATGAAATCATACAGTATGCACTCTTTTTCTGTCTGGTGTCTTCTGGTGCAATTATTTTGAGATTCATTTATGTTTTAATGCCTATCAATAATTTATTCCTTTTTATTTCTGAGAAGTATTGCATTGTATCGATGTATCAAATTTTTTTATCATTCACCTGTTGATGGACATTCAGGTTGTTTCCAGTTTGGGATTATTACACATAAAGCTACTCTGAACATCCCTGTTTAGGTCTTTGTACGGAATATGCTTTCCACTATTAGTGGAATGGCTGGGTCATATTTTATGTTTAGCTTTTTAAGAAATTGTTTTCCAAAGTGGTTATATCAGAAACCATGAGAATTCCAACTCTTCCACATCCTTGCCAACCCGTGTATTGTCAGTCTTTTAAATTTAACGTTTGAAAGATGTGTAGTAGTATTTCATTTACTTTGATTGACATTTTTCTAATAAAATAAGTTGAGCATCTCTTCATGTATTTATTTACCATCCATATATCTCCCTTGATGAAGTGTCCATTAGCATTTTCTTATTGAGTTGTTTTATTGAGTTTTGGGTTATTTATAAATTTGGATATAAGTTCTTTATCAGATATGTGATTTGCAAATACTTTCTTCCAACTTGTGGCTTGACTTTTCATTCTATTCACCATTATCTTTCGAAGTGGAAGTTCTTAATTTTGATGTAGTACCATTTATTATTTTCTTCTATGGATCATTCTTTTGGTATCATAGCTGAAAAATCTTTGCCGAACTCAGGGTCACGAAAGTATTCTCCTATTCTTTCTTCTAGAAGTTTTATAATTCTAGGTTTTACATTTAAATCTATAATCCATTTTGAATTCATTTTTGCACATGGAGCAAGTATGGATCACAGATCATATTTTTGCATATGGATACCGATTGTTCCAACACCATTGGTTAAAAAATCATCCTTCTCCTACCAAACTGCCTTTGTATCTTTTGTCAAAATCAATTGACCATATACGTGTGAGTCTGTTTCTGAACTCTGTATTCTGTTTCATTGATCCATATCACTATCTTTATACCAGTATCACAACATCTTGATTACTGTAGATTTATAATATATCTTGAACTAAGATACTGTAAGTTCTCAAACTTTGTTCTACTTCAAATTGTTTTGGCTATTCTAGATCTCTTGCATTTCCATATGATGTTAGAATCAGCTTGTGAATGTCTACAAAAAAAAAATGTCAAAGCCTTCTAGAATTTTGACTAGCAGTGTGTTGAATCCATAGATCAATTTAGGGAGAATTGCCATTTTAACAATATGGTGTATATCTTTCCACAAAACAGATTTTTTAAGTGTTATTTGGTGTGCATTCACTTCAGTACCCAGTTTTTCAGTAAAGTCTTAAAATTATAAATACATGCTCATAAATGTTTGATGTGTGTGTCTGTGTGTGTGTGTGTGTGTGTGTTTGGAAACTGTTGAAAGGGCTAAGTTTCATGTTTTGATCAACATGGTAAGGGCCAAAGCAGCATGCATAAAGATAAGTGCATAGGACTATGAGAAGGTGAGTCCCTAAGAATTGGTACAAATTTTTCAGTGGCCCTCCATCGGCAGCAAAACAAGTGTTATTGTGTTGTGTTAGTATGTTAACATGTTCCAGAAAGATATTACCTACATCTCAAGGGCCAGAAGTGCTTCTAGTGACATTGGGGTCATAGACTGAAAACGTCTTCCAGGAGAAAGAAAGCCCCCTCACCATGTCACCTCAGATCTGGAATGTCTTTAAAAGTGATAAAAGTCCAGCCACCACACTTCAGAAAATCTGTTCACTCCTACTCCACGATATGAGGCTTTATAGCATTGGATCGCAACTCATTTTCCTAGCAAGTAATGATACATGTGCACTTCTTATAATCATACTCAGGTTTGAAAGCTTGCTAACTATGAAGTTAAAAAAGTCTTTGTCTTTTTTCCTCCTCCCATTTTTATTTCCTTCTTTTTTTTTTTCTTTTTTTCTTTTTTTGGAGATAGGGAGAACATGAAGTGGGGAAGGGGCAGAGAGAGAGGGAGAGAGAACCTTAAGCAGGTTCTCTGATGTGGGGCCTGCTCTCATGACCCTGAGATTATGACCTAAGCCAAAAACCAAGAGCCACCCAAGGACCCCTCCTTCTTTTTAAATTTAGGTTCCTTTCTGATACATCGATCGATATAAAAATCTTGCATCCCCCTAACCATCATCCCTCCAAGATAATGGTATACCCTTGGAGGGTACATTCCTCTCACTTTATCATTCACACAAAGTTGCACCAGATAAGAAGTTCACCTATCTCTACTTGCTTCTCAAGCTGTAGAAAAGACTGTTTGACTTATGACAGTTGCTAAATTTTTCCCTGTCTGTACTTTTTTATGTGGCTAGCCTCAATCTCAGCCAGAGTAAAGACTGTTCATAGGTCAAGAATTCTGTTTTATTTTTGGTAGTTCCTTTGCCTTGTGAGGAACTTTCTATAGCTACTACCTTCCTTGTGTCCATTAGGAACTGAGCCACAGAATGACAAAATGCATCCTCCAGTGAGGAATTGGAATCCTACCTCAAGAGAGGAGCCAAATGAGCATATATACATGGCGGCCACAAAAAGAGAACTATCCCAGCCTATTTTCATAGTCCCTTCCTTCTAGCAATGGTTTTGGTTACTTGCAAAAGAAAGCATTCTTCTTGCCCTGAGTCTTGTACAGAATAGCATTCCTTTAGGGCAAGTGCCCTGACAGTCCCCCTGCCAGGATCCAGAGCCTAACCTGCCACCCACAGTGGAGCTGGATATTCAGAGTACGGATGGTGGTGCTTTCTGAACCAAAAAACAGGAAGGAAGGTACTTCGTGGTGTATTCAGGGCTGTTGTCCTGACTTTAACTTGTTCAACAGTTGTGTCAGTGACTTGCTGGAAAACAGAAAAATCATGGCATTAGATAGTCAATGTGACAGGAAAAAAAACCAGTGCTCACCCTGTATTTGTTTCCCAGCCTCCCTTGAAGGTAGGTTGGGGTGTGACTGATTGTGGCCAATGGACGGTGAGCCGGGTTCCTCCTCCATCTTCTTCTTCACTTGGGAACCCCTTGTTTCAGGTGGCCCTGCTGCAGGACAGAGGGGGCAGCCAGACCCACACTGTACTTCATGGATATGAAAAAGAAACCTTTTTGTGTTAAGTCACTGAGGTTTAGGGTTTGTTTGTTAGGGCAGCTACTGTTAATTTTGTCAATGTAATCAAACTTCCTAGCGCGGGTGAGAAGCAGTCTCTTGATGTAAAGCCGAATCAGGACGAGTCGGGCTGTCGGTCCTCAGGTGTTAACTAAACTGGAAGGAGCCCCCAGGGCCACCTTTTTGCCTTAGATTTTTCTGAACTAAAAGTGAAACTGAGCTCACAGACACCACCCACACAACTGTACCCAAAGGTAGTGGAAGCAGTCTTTCTGTGAGTAGATTAATGATGTCTTGAAACAGGCATTTCAGGGGCACCTGGGTGGCTCAGTCAGTAAGCGTCTGCCTTTGGCTCAGATGGTGGGGTCCTGGGATGGAGCCCTGAGTGGGGCTCCCTGCTCCCGGGGAGTCTGCTTCTCCTTCTGCCCCCCACCCCTTGCTCATGCCTTCTCTCTCTCATTCTCTCTAATACATAAAATCTTTGAGAAAAAAAGAAAAAAAACAGGATTTCAGCAATCCCTCTAAACGAGAACTTTATCACCTACTTGTTCACCATGCTTTGGGATGCAGACATGGTGGTATAGAAACCTCTGCTAGTCCTGAGGCAGAGCCCAGATAAGGAGGCTTACTGGTTTCCCATTCACACCAAGGGGTGATGTCAAAACCTTTCTGCCACAAAGAGAAAGCAGTGTGGCACTTGCCTGCTCACCAGGGACAATCTCCAGCTCATTTCCAAGGAGAGAGCAGCCCTCCCTCAGCAGAAAGACTGGAGGTGGTGTTTCTCTGAAGCAGTGGTTACATAATACGGTCTCCCTCAGAAATTTTAGTGTATATCAGCAACGCTACCAGAAATAAGTAAATAAGTAAATCTCTCCCTGGCTCCAGGCTTACCTAGATTTGCCTCACAGCCATCCTGAAGAGTACGTTAGGAGACTCCATGAGGGTCGGAGTCCCCTTCAAGAGGAACCGATACTCATTTACAGAGAGAATTTGGAAGTTGCAGCTTGACCGTATTTCCTTTTATACAAGGATTGCTCTCTTTTTGGAGCAGCGGTGACCCAATCTATTTAGAATCAATTGCTTAAGTAGCAACGTGAGCTCTGGGAGAAAAGAAAAGGAACTTTTAAACAGCACATTAGACTCAGAATGGCAAAGGCATCCATGTCGAAAAGAAGGAAAAATATTCAGGACAGTTGTCTGCTCACTTTAGACTCAGGTATTTTGGAATTCTTTCAGATTTAGGATGCAAAGAACTTTTGACAAGTTAGAATGATAGCCTGATGTTACAGGATCAAGCAACAATTTAGTCAAGATGGTTTTGCAGTTCTGCCTGTGTAGCTGCCAAAGTTCATTACTGCTAATGGAGACCAGTTCTAAAGGGGTCTTGGTGGTCTCAGAACAGTCCCCAGAAGAGCATGCTGCTTTCTGCTAAGCAATGGCGGCTGGTTGGCATGTGGTCAGTCATAGGCATGGCGGCCTGTGTGTTCAGGGAGAGCCTGACTTGGCTGTGGCGTGTGGTGATCATCACAGGCATCCTGATCCAGTTAATCTGTACAAGGCCAGGGCAAAAGAACTTCCTATTACGCTGTCCACTGGCCTAGCCTTCTCGGGTGGGGCCCAGGGTACCTCGCCTCACTGTCCCACCCCAGGGCTGCCTGCTGGTCAGGGTATCAGCTCATCGGTGGGTGAGAAAGGCGGTTCAGAAGTTGAAAGACAAGAATGGCAACAACAGGCAAGGTGTTCCACCGTGTTCCTTTCCAGAACCAAGTTTGTTTACTTATTAGAATAACTGCAGATGAAGCTGCCAAAACCTTATTAAATATACTGACAGATGAAGTGATAGTCTATCTGAGGTTTGCTTGACAAGAAGCAGGGTATGGGGTGGGCGGGTAGGGGGAAGGAAGGGGTTGAGGTTATAGACAAAGCAGTGATCACTAGGAGCTGGCATTTATTGAACCTGGGTGATCGGTATATGGGGCTATAGGATGGCTGTCTGGCTCAAACAAGCTAATGGGTGCAAAGTGCTCAGCATATAATAAATGCTCAAGAAACAGTAGCCATTATCCCCACTTTACACTTGAGGATGTGACGCTCAGAGAGCTTAGTAACCCGCCGGAGGTCACACGTCTAGGAAGCAGTAGAGCTACGTCTCCAAATCACACCTATCCCCTCCCAAAGCCTGTGCTCTTAGCCGCTCTCTTCTCTGTGTGTCTCTTTCCCCTCTACCCTTTAACAGGCTTCTGTGGTTTACCCCTACTTGGCCCCATTTTCCCCTTGCAAAGTTGCATCTGCTTAATGCCCCCTCCTCTAAGAGCCCTGAGTGGACGCACGCCTGGTTATAAAGTCAAGTTTCTCAATAATTTATTCAACTGACATTCGAGCGGTGGGCACAGAATGAGGTGCTAGGGTTGCAGGGGTGAAAGACATGGCCGTCCGGGAGATCCCAGTCACAGACAGAGGCTAATCGGCAAAGAGTTAGGGAGCACCCACCACGTGCCCAGCTCTCTGGCAGGAGTCTCGACTGGGGCACTCACGAATGTAGAACATGCAAGGTCCCTCACATTTCAAATGAGGAGTCCGAGGTAAAGGTGAGCTAGAGAAAGCAGGACATGGGATAGTAGCAGGTGAGCCTGTAACTCTGATACATTTTGGTAGGTGCTGTTCCTGCAGTAGAAGCCAGGGCAGGTGCTTCAGAAACCAACGAAGGGATACATGAAGAGAGTCTTCATGCACAGGAAGCCTGGTGAAGATGATGTGCAGCCTGTAGGGTCACATGCAGCAGGCACAGGCAAAACCTGGGGTCGTGCAGTGGGGTGGTGCATAGCAGGGGTACGTCTGGAGCCAAAAGTGTGAGCAAGAAATGGTGGAGTCTGGAGCGAGGTCACAGAGAGCTTCATCTGCAGTTCTGAGGTGCCCAGGCTCTACCCTGTTGGCCTGTGTGTTTCCTAAACCTTCCTGATAGAAATCACACAGGGTGACGGCTAGAAGCTGCTTTCCAAGTTCTACACCAAGCCTACTGCATTGGTCTTCAGAGGAGAGGCTTGGAATGAGTCATTTTCAACAGCCCTCAGGTGGTTCTCAGGATCAGGCACATTTGGCAAAACAGCCTGGAGGTGATGTCAGACAATGGAAGAAATGGACTATGTTCTGTGTCTCCTTCTTGTTCATGGTTTTTTTTTTTCCTTTTTTCTCTTTTCCTGAGGTTATGAGGTCTTGTGTTTGCAATGCCCACCAGCTCTACACTGACCACTGCGGGGGCGAGAGGAGTAGAAGAAGTGAGGATGAGCCTGGAGGTGAGGAGAGGTGAACAGATTTTTATGGGTCAGAAACATGTTTGCAGCCATTTGGCAACCTGCAGTCGAACACGGCTTGATGCAGAGACAAATACGGTCTCCTCCCAGCATTGCCAGGAGTGCTGGCGAAAGCTTCCTCAGGGAGAGTGGTGAGGGATTTGACAACACTTATTCTATACATGCCGCGCGACCAAGGCTAAGGATGAGGGTTCGTAATGCCACGTCAGTGTAGCTAAAGCTCCCCGTGATGGAAAAATGCTCCCTCTGTTAGGTATTTTGGCCTCGGACAGTTCAGAAAGGATTAGAGGGGAATTTGACTGCAATTTGTGGTTGATACAAAAAGAAGGGGGGGTGGGGGGAGGGGTGGGGAGGGAAAAGAGAGAGACAATGCCAAAAACTGAAAACTCATTTTAGCTCTTCTATTAAAGCCAGATGTATTTTAGGCCCTGTTTCTAGGCAACTGCATAATGGTAATATTCTTGAATTCTTTTTTAAAAGATTCACAACTGTCAGAGTCAGTAAAGGTCAGAAGGTAATTATAAAGTCATAAGGCTGACATACTTGAGGCAGGATCACTCCAGCATTGCTTGGGAAGCTGTGACGTTTTCTATTTTACATTCATCTTCAGAAACTCCCAAGACCTTCCCTAATGCACTGTACCGTGCCCCTTTGGCAAGACCACTGACCCGATCAAACTTGAATGTGACAGTGGCATTTAACCTCCGAGATCATCCATTGGGCATTGAGGAAACCCCCCCCGACATGTGCACAACCTTCCATGGGTCATTAAGAGGATGTAACAAATGTCTAAGACAAAGCAGAATCAATAAGGAACTTTCTAACTAGAAATTGCCTTAGAGAGCAGTCAGACAGGCTCAATATAAAGATAAACTAAACCCAGAGATAGCAGGGAGAAAAGGAAATACTATTAAGTGCATGGGTGTGCTGCTAGGTGGAGGTCTCCTATCGAGTGTTGCCTTTTCTTTAGATTTATTTATTTATGTATTTGAGACAGAGAGAGGGAGGGAGGGGCAGAGGGAAAGAATCTCAAGCTGACTCCCCACTGAGCGTGGAGCCCCATGTGGAGGCTCAGTCTCACAACCCTGAGATCATGACCTGAGCCAAAATCAAGAGTGGGAGGCTTCACCGACTGAGCCATCCAGGCGCCCCTAGTGTTCCCTTTACTCTTGTGTGCATGACCTTGGGATAAAGAAGGAAATTACCATTTATTGAGTTTTATTATATACATTATTATTTGATTCTCACAATAATTGTATAGGGCTTATAGGTAACCCTATCTTAGGGAGGACAAAGCCAGGACTTACAGAGGGTAAGTCTTCCTGGCTCCCCCGCTTACTGCTTATTTGACCTTGGAGAAGGTCATGTAAGTCCACACCCAAGAACTGATGAGAATACCACACCTTGCAGGGTACTGTACAAGATTAAGTGAGGTAGCTTACGTGAGCACCTAGGACAGTGCTGGGCATTTGGTAAGTAAGCCAGAACGTCACGCTGTTTATCTCAAAACCCTCCAGCAGCTTCCATTCCATGGAGGAAAACCAAGTCCTTACCATGGCCTACAGGGCCTGCACCACCTGGAAACTCCCCTTCTCCACTCACTGACCTTTCTGACCACCCTTCTAGGCCTCCCCTGGTCTCTGCCCACTCCCTAGGCCCTGTCTACCCCAGCACGTTACACCTCAGAAACCACCCTGTTTAAAAATGGGTCCTTGGGGCCCCTGGCTGGCTCAGTCGGTTAAGCCTCAGCCTTTGGCTCAGGTCATGTTCTCAGGGTCCTGGGATCGAGCCCCGAGTCAGGCTCCCTGCTCAGCGGGGAGCCTGCTTCTCCGTCTCTCTCCCTGCTTGTGCACACTCTCTCTCTGTCAAATAAAAAAAAAAACGGGTCCTTACTCCTCGCTCTGCCCCACTCAGCACCTTCATCCCTCTTCGTTTTATGGCTCTCCAAAGCACTTACCATTGAAAATACCCTATACTTTCATGTGTTTTCCATTTCTCCCACTGGAAAGTCAACTGTAAGGACAGCGATTTAATTGTTTTATTTTGTCTTTGCTGAATCCCCAGTACCTAGTAGATGCTCAGTGAAAATTTGTTAAATAAATAGGTGGATATTACCTTCTTTCCTTCCTTCCTCTTCCAAGGTCACACACTTTATTAGATCAGAAATCTCTGCCCTTCCAAAGTATGAAGAAAAATAAAACAACCCAAGGAAAAAATTTAACTGTAAGGAACCATGAAATACATTTAAAGGACTCCAAGACAAAGCACATGCCCAAGCCAGGGACAAGTAATGTTACTGGGGCCCCTTTATCCATATCTCACTCCTTCCTGGGTTTGGAACATCTAGGACTTTATATGTTCACTGCGTGTGTGTGTGTGTTCACATGGCTTGTCCCCTAAGCACAGAGACACCTGCTTTCCAACACTTCAGTAGGAGTATCTGCTGACTAGTGTGTGTCAGGCACCATGTCTGGGCAGGATGGTCCACAGGACGTGTGTGAGCTCAATGGCAGAGACCAAAGCCAACAGCTAATCTCAGTACACTCTACTATGGAAAATGCTAAGAGGGAACCATCTCCTGGGGGCCCCCGCTGGGAGTTCAGAGAACACTTCCAGACAGGTCTAAAAGAGGATCAAGAGTTAACCGAGCAAGAAGAGGCAGGAGCGTGCTCCAGGGATCAGGCTAAGCAAATGCAGAGTTACAAAACTGCAGGATGTATCCAGGGAACCACAAGGTTTTTGTGTTACTCGACCAGGATCTCAGGATCTCTCAGGTGCTGTAGGAAGGGATGTGGAATGTGAAATGATTCAGTTTGTTTCCAGACTGATCATTCCTAATGGACAATGGTTCTAATCCAGGCTTGTTAAAGGGTTCTTACAACTATGAAAGCAAGACTTGGTGAGATCTTGGATGACACACTGGGCCCTTTCCATGTGGTGCAGGAGAGGATGCAGACACTTCAGGAAGCCTTGCAGCCTGGAGGCCATCTTAGAATCAGGCAGACACCTGAGAGCGGGGGGGCCATCTACTCCAGTCCATGCTCAGCTTACAGGCTCACCCCAGGTCTGGCCAGCCTCCAAAGCCCAGAGAATCCCTTAGCAGGTGACGAATTTTGAAGAAACTTGAAAATCAAATTCACTGAAGGAGACCCATGTGGACATGTCAGAGCCTTCTAAGTATAAAGTGCTAATAATCTAGGACACAGCTAGCCCACTTCTCGGGTTCTCTAGACCAGAGGTTGCGAGATGAGAATCCACTCTTCCTGCTCGTGGCTGTTTTATTCAGCCCATATAACATGAAAAACAAACCAAACTTAAAATCCTTGCAAACATGTAACAATCAGGAGATTTCACATAAAAACTTGGGTCCCAGCTTCTCTTGGGGAAAAAAAAAATCTGAAAATACCAGCCTGTCTTCCTCTTTGGCAACAACTGGCTGGAGAGAAATAGCAGCTGCTACCCCCCACCCTGGGCCCCTGCTCCCCCTAGATGGGACATGGTCTCATATGCCAGTCCCTACGTGGGGCTTTCCAGGTGACCCCGGAGTCTTCAGAAGCTGACCCGAAGCATTCCTTGTCCAAAACCATAGCCCCTCATCTCCAGTCTGGGTTTATCAGATGACCAAATTAGCCAATTCTTTCAAGACTAAGAAGTTCCACCAATAAACTCTCTCCTGTTAATTACTCAGTGCTAGTCTTTGATTGGATGTGGAAGGCATCTTGGGTAAGAGGGACATAACAGGTACTACACAAAGGGGTGGAGAGAGGAAAAGGTAGGGTCAGGTGGCAGGGCGGAGGCAGAGCACCCCTGAGAATCAGAATTCCTCTTACTATTACCCAGCTCCTTCAAGGCTGCGAGGCTTGAAGGAGCTGGGTAAATGTAAAAAGGGAAAGACGTGAAAGGGGGAGGGGCAGGACGAGGGAGGAGCTAGAACAGAATTTACATCTTGGCAGGCCCTGTGAGTTGGATACGGAGACTCCCTCTCCTTTTCAAGCCTCACGGACAAGTGTTTAAAAGAAAAACATTAATAGCCATGCACTTCTAAATTTTATTACTAATTAGAACTTAACATGCTTGTAAGTTTTGAATGAGGTGTTAAGTGCAAAGTATGTTACCTTGGGCAGGGATGAGCTTTTTCTATTTCAAAACTACAAAAAATTGAAGAGTAATGGAATGTTTCACCCAGATGGTTTGGCTCTTTGATATCTACAAACATTTTGAAAACACTTAAAATATTTTTCAACTTTTCTGTGCAGTTGCATTAGGTGATGACTGTTGGCTTACTTATTTCCTGTTTAGCTTTTCCTTTGCTCTCTCTCCAAACAACTTTTGGTTTGGACTTGCAGCATAAAAAACGTTGTGTAATAATGGAGACAAATGAGTGCCAACAGGTGGTTTCATAATCTAATGCCTTGTGGTAAGTTCTGTTATCCTGCTGCTTGGCATGTATTCTGGGCTTGATATTGGATATTTTGAGGTGTGCACATTAACCACATCAAGATGAGGCTCTGACCCCCCAAGGATGGGGTTTCACAGGGGCTCTGGAAGAGCTCCAAGGCTGTGCATGATTCCTACACAAATGCAACCAGCTGGTTGGCCGAGAGATGGTGCAAGTTAGATGAACATTTTAGTCTCTGGCAGAGTAAGAAAAAGCCAGAAAAGTCAGCTTTCTAGGGCCACGCTCTCTCTGCCCTTTACAATGAAAGAAACCTCCATACTCTACAGGTCTGATCATTGAGCACTGCACTATGCAGGACACACAAGCAGAAGCTGGGAGAGGTGGGCGCCAGGTCAAAGTATGTCCACCCCCCCTGCCGGGTACATGAGCACTTTATTTTCAGTTTCGTGCTATCTGGCAGCATTCTCAAAAGAAATAATCATCTTGCCCTTCTAAAGAGTTCAACTGTCTGGCAAAAGTAAGGAAGACTTAAAAACACTTGAAACTTTGTCTCCTCATCATCCTGGTAAGAGCTATAACCTAAGCCTTTGACCTTGGAAGCTGTTGATGGTATAGAACCTATTTGCTTTTATTTAGTTTAGTGACTCATTTAACATAATTATGCTTATTAATCCAAGGCTCTAACCCGGGGTTTTCTCCTCTCACAAGCCCCTGCTGTTTTACCCCAGAAACTTTTTGGGAAACAGTGGTGGGCAAGCCAGTAAGTCTTTTCATAGGAGATTCATATAAAAAAATCAGCTACTACTGACTGACCACCTACTGTGTGCCGGAGACTCCTCCAGGCATTTGGAATATAACATGGATAAGAGAGACTGGATTTTTTTTTTAAAGATTTTTTTTATTTATTCATTCAAGACACAGAGTACAGAGAGAGAGAGAGAGTATGAGCAGGGGGAGAAGCAGGCTCCCCGCTGAGCTGGGAGCCCAATGCGGGGCTCGATCCCAGGACCCTAGGATCATGACCTGAGCCGAAGGCAGACGCTTAACCATCTGAGCCACCCAGGCACCCAGAGACTGGATTTTTTTTTTATTATGTTATGTTAATCACCATACATCACATCATTAGTTTTTGATGTAGTGTTCCATGATTCATTGTTTGCATGTTAACACCCAGTGCTCCATGCAGAACGTGCCCTCTTTAATACCCATCACCGGGCTAACCCATCCCCCGACCCCCCTCCCCTCTAGAACCCTCAGTTTGTTTTTCAGAGTCCATAGTTCTCATGGTTCGGAGAGACTGGATTTTAATAAAAGGGAGGAGCTATCACTGTTGATTTTGTAATTCAAATCTGATCTTAGGTAGACCACATCAGTTGAAATTACTGTACACATGGGAATCCTTTGGCAATTTCACTTGGTCGTACAGGACACAGCTCAAAACTGAGCAGCCAGAGTGTGCTACTTCCCCACGGCAGAGTTCTGTTAAATGGAACCCTGATGGGATTATTAAAACTTCCTCCTAAGTGTTTTCTCCCATGCTTAAGAAATGGTTTATCTATCATGCAAGATATAGCCAATGATCATACTTGAAAATAACCAGATTGGGCTATCCAGAAATATGTAAAAAAATTTTTTGAGCTTGATAAAATATATTTAAATTCCTATGTATATCTCAGTTTAGCAGGAGATGGGTAAGCTGATCATGGTAGAGTGCTATTCTCCCTTTCAGAACACGTTTCCCATGTGGCAGTGTGTTTTGGAGTATTACCAGCAACTCTGTGGTTTGAAAGAACTGATGTTGCTCTAAAAAAGTAAACAATTTGTATTTCCATTTTCAGTGACAGGTACTTTCCTTCTTTTGCTTTTATTAGAATTGCTCCTTATTTTTTTCTTTCAATAAAAAGGAAATGAGTTATTTCCAGCCCACGTTCATCTCTGTATTGTTATCTGCTTCCTTTTGTAGTTATTACAGGCTAGAAACTGTCAACCCATCGCTACTTCTCAAGGACTTAATACAGGTGATTATCAATGGACTGTTTCTCCAACATAAAAGATTATAATAAAGCACATTCATTTTAGCGCATTCATCATAGTTAGGCTTAAGATTAATCCCCTGTATACATCTGCTTTTTAAAAATAAGTCTTCTAAGTGGGAAAGTCAAAGAATCTAGCCCCAGTCTGCAATTCCTACATAATAAGAATTCTACCTCTGCTTTATTACCTAAGGTGGAGATTTTGTCAAGAAGTGATCATCAACAATCACAGTTTTACCGTGTTTTACACTAACACTCTACACTCCACACAGCGCTTACAGTTAAAGATGTTTACACACCTCATCTTTTAATTTAAGTAACTAAAAACCGTTGTCCAAAGGGTATTATTACACGGATGAGAGTCGTGTGGCTGAGGTACTGGGTGTAATTATCTCTGCTTACCACCTATGTAGCCAGAGGCTTGACCGCCGCAGGATGGAACGGTTGTGAGGAGGCGCAGATAGGCCTCAAGAGGTCTTTGTATAATTTTCTATGAATTATAAAGGATTCTCATACAAATACATGGTGAGCACACGTCAAACTGGTTCAAAGAGGACGTGAGAAACTACTACACGCAGGCACGCATATGTACACGTGGTGGAAAAGAGTGCAGAAGGGAACCGCTCAGGCCGCTGTAGGATGATGCCCTACAAGGCAAGACACCGTACCTCTGTTGCCTTTTCTACCAAAAAGAAAATAAGTAAGAGATGGGCATGGTTGCATTCCAAGAAGGCTTAGTGACATAAAACAGGTGTTGGGCTTGATCTGACCTATAGGACATAGTTCGCCAATGCCCCATCTTAGAAGATCAGGTGATCCTCGGTGCCCAGGTAGACAGTCCTCTAAGTATCACTTTAAAGTGACCTGCTGTAGTCTTTTTGCTTTATTTCCAAGTTTTAGATAATTTTTTAAACAGTATCCAGGCCTTCAAACAATAAACCCCATGCTTTTCCCTCACTGCAAAGGAGACCTTACCTTGCTATCTCTCTGAGGTGTACTCAGTCTTTGGAGTTAAGAAACAAAGTAAGACTCTATTAAAGATAGGACATTAAAATAAAACCATTAAGAGTGTCTTTCTCAGTTTTCTCAGTCTTTGGTTTGCTTGGTTTGGGAAAATAGTCTGCGAACTACCTACCTATCCCTTTTTCACTGCCTTAAGGAATCCTCATTAGGACCAATGGGAAGCCTAAGGCTGATGAGAAATCAACTGAGGCCTTCCAAAATACGCGATGGCAGACACTCCCAAGGTGGAGGAGCGCCCATTTGGAGGCTTGGTCATGACGGTGTCACATGACTCAAGGGGATAGAGATCATATACCACCTATAGGATCTCAGCACTTGTATTTCAAAAACTACCTACCTACAAGATCTAAGACCAGCAGAGCAACCTGACTTTAGCTCATTCAAAAGCTATTTCATTCAAGGTATGTTCTAAAAAGATGACAAGTTGAACAATCCTTTTTAATACAGTGGAAATTATCTGCTCTCTCAGGAAGACAGGTATGTACTGATTTCTGTTAATTTGGAGTAAAGAGGCAGGCTCAGTATATAGGCCTATATTGAGCTCATGCAGTCTCATCCATAACAGGAGACTGCCACAGAGCAAGATGCTGGAAGCATATTAAGATCAGGTTTTGCTCAACTCAAGTATTTATTATATACCTATTGTGGGATAAATACCACGGTAAGACACTGCAGTTACCAAGCTGAACACGACCCAGTTCTTATTCTTAAAAACTTAGTCTGTCAGGGGACACATGTAATAAGTGCTGCACCTTAGAAAGCTATACAACGCCTTATGGAGGAAATGCTATAAAGGGCAGTCCGAGGCAGAGGCCTTGGGCAGATGAGGGAGAGAGAGAGAGACTACTGGGTGAATCAAGCTGCAGGGTCATGGTTTCAGCAACGGCTCAGAGACGAGGGAAGCAGAAAGGCACAATGGCTCTGCTTAATTTTATAACATCAAACCAAGTCTAAAAATTAAAAGACAAATAAGACATTCAGGATAAGATGGGCAGATGAGAGTCAGCAGGAAAGAGGAATGAAGTCACTGACTAGATGATTTCTTACTAACAGTTTCTGCAGAAGTAACGCCTCTCACGACAGAGATCTTTCCCATCCACTTCGCTCCTCAACGGCCTCTGGTAGATTTCAATGCTCTTTTAACCTCGTTTCTGTTCTGAAATAACCACTCTGTGTCTGCAAGTGATCATGTCTTCCTCCTGCCAGCTGGTTTTCTAATTTTTAAGTTTCTAGAAACTTATAAACAAAAGAAAATCTGATAAAAACAACTTGATATCATGTGATGTGTTGACACATGAAAGGAATCCTGTTGTTGCTTAACCAAGACCATATTTCTATTCTTAAGTATTTCTCTAATAGGAAACAAAGTTTGTGTATAATGTTTGAATACCTTCGAATAGTTTACACTTAGAATAAAGTTTCATGTACTATTTTTAGAAATGTACATACAACACATTATTTCTATTTTTTAATTTAGAGAGTGATAAGTTAGCCTATAAATAAGAAGTCCATCTAACAAATTCTGATCCAAAGTGTGGTTGACCACAGCATTTCAGGGAGTTCAAGAGCAGGACACCAATTAAAATAGTTGTAAAAAAGAAGAAAAAGATGGGAAAACATACAATGAATCTAAGTTCCCCCTTAGAAAACGATTTTTTAAGCAAAATGTAATTGTTCTGATAAATGCTAAATGACTACGATAGAAACCACATGGATGACCATATTTAAATAGTTATAAAGAAAATAAGAAAACTGTCCTTTAAGACAAAAATTAGACTATTTCACAGTGAAAGTTAGGTAAGAGGTTTTCAAAATTCTTAGAATCGTTCACTTGAAAAACTAATTCAGCAGTTCTGAATTACTTATGTAACTACAGGTTGGTTTTATTTGTGAAAACCAAATACAATATTAAGTGTTAGCAGGTAACCAACAATTATATATACTGTTATGCCAAAGGAAGCTGCCTTTCTTGATGGCAAAATGCAGAGAAATGTTAACTAAAATTATACAGCATTGAAAAGGAACCCACCATTATTCTCTCGGATTTTAACCAACTGTCAGGAAGAAAACTGCTGGGAGTTATAGAGTAAAACCAATGAACCATCATAATACAGAATCTTTCAAAATGCAATGTAAGAGCGAAATCCAGCCCTTCTTGAAACGTTTAGAACACTGTTAGAAGACCAGTCTTCTCAGGCAGTAATGCGCCAGAAAGCTAACCTCCAAGTAAGGATTACTGTGGTGACTTTAAACCATGTCTGCAAGTTCTCTGACACCCTCTCTTCAAATGATGGGCCAGACCCCGTGCCTCACTGTTCATGAAAAGAAGAGGCAGAAGTGATAGTGTGTGACTTCCAGAACTAAGTCACTGCTTCTGCCTGGCCCCTCAGCTCCCTCGCGGGTGCTGGCTCTTGGAAACCAGCCCCCAGCTATGGGGAAGTCCAGACACTTTTCACTGAATCAAAATTCTGAAATATTTATTTAGAAGGCAGTCATAGTCTTTGACATTAAGCGGTTTACTGAGCGATTAGTTTTGTCCATTATATTCCTAATTTCTCTAATTTCAGTCTGACCATGTAACTTGTAGTAAGAAGATATGGGTTCTAATACATATTTTCTAATTTGTTCTATGGCTCTAGATAAGCCATTTTAGATCTCTGCCTTCACCCAATCTAACAGGGAAAATAATACCTTTTTTTAACCTAACTTACACATAATTAGGCATAAGATTTAGGTGAAAGTATCTTGCTAAAGTTGCTAAACAAACATAAGGTAAAATATGTAAGGTTCTATAATACTAAGTATTTTCTAATATTTGATTTGCTTTTTATAAGTTAACCAAAATAAAGACTGCATACTTTTAGAACTACAAAATGCAGTAGTTATGGAAGGTCAATTAAAGTGGTAAGGCTAATCATAATAAACCCCTTCACCAATGTTCTCACGTAATTACATTAAGAAATAATAATTATAAAAATAGGTAAAATTTTGTGAAAATATTCCAATTTATTCTTGCTTAGGAGTTCTTGCCCACATCCACGGCTTGTCTGGCATCGGCCACAGCATCAGGTACTCGAACTGTCATATTGTCCATAGACTTTGTCAAATAGATTTGGCAGCCCAACCGAGATCTGAATAAAAAAGGGAGAAGTATGATTTAGGATCAAGTATGTATCATTCATAAGGCAATGCAGTTAACAGGACATTTTCTTACCCAAAGCAATGAAGGATTTACTTACCTTTTAAATTTCCATTACATCAAAACACATATACCCAACCCTTTCAAAACTAGAGGCTACATGGAAATGTCAATGTGAAACAGAACAGAAAGCACGGTGTGCCGAAGCATTTTCGTCTTCAGTCTCTAGCATCTCCTACAACTACTGTGTTTCGGTGAAAGGGCTGATGAGCAATGAAATCATCAGAAGGCCCGACAGTGGAGAAGAGAACAGAGGTTTGAGCAACACCAGGAGAATGATTCATCAGTCCCCCGGGCTTTGAAACCATATGGACGAGAAAAGAAAGCTACCCTTTGTAAAACTGTTGAAACAAGAAATTTGAATTAAATACATAGACTTAAGTCATCAATTATCAGATGCATATTTTTTGCCACATTTTTACCATCTCTGAAATTAAGATGCGTCTTAAAATCAATGGCTTCACAGCTGCACTGGGAGGCGGCAGTCCCGTCAGAGCTGTGAACTCAGTGTTTGACAGGTGTCTTTTCAACTGAGTTGTTGGAAGGGTGTTCATACTCCACGTGGGAATTATCACTCAAAATAAGTCCAAAAAGACGATGAAAGTTACAAATACAGAAACATACATAGCAGGACATAAATCTGGTATTAGTAAAGCAAATATGTGTCACTGAAGGAACTGTAATACCATTTTTTTCTTCAGAATTACTACCAATTTTATTTATATTTTACTTTTTTAACGGTGATGTACAAAGCTATGTCTAGATAAGTATAAATAGCTCTTTTAATATGCACAAAATGTCTAGTGATAACTTTGTACCAGTATTTCAATCGGCAGTGCTTTTCTCTTTGAGGCACATAAAAACAAATATATTAGTGTTACAGTCAAATTGTCTACACTTTGATGGGATACGGCATGCAGGTCTTGGTTTCATTAATGTATCCATCCAGCATTTACTGAGCATCTAAAGGCACAGCACTGAATGTCAGTGGGTGTGCAAAGAACAGCACCTCACTTCCATCGCTGGGTGGGGGGTGCCCGGGATGCGGTAAGGAGGAGGCAGAGGGGTGCAGCCGACCAGCCAGTGGGCCAGAATCCAGCACTGCACATGGCACATTCACAGGCAGCTTTCCTAACCTAATCCTAAAGATGAAGAATAAGCAGGTTCCTCATAGGACTGCTGTGGGAATGACCTACCAATATCAGTATGAAGGAGGGAACTTTCAAATAGAAGAGATGAGACACATTCACAGATAATTAACATGTGAGATCGTGACCAATGCCAGAGAGAAAGCCAGAAGGTCTGAGAAGAAAGAAGAAAGCACTTACTTCTGGCCGGGGGAGATGGTACTTAGAATGGGCTTTAACAAAGGGGGAGGAGGTAGTATTTAATAAAAGATAAAGGAGGAGGGCATGTGGGGCAAAGGTAACAGGGGTTCAGGGCATATCTGAGGCAACGGGGGTCTTGCGCTTGGCTCGGCTACTATGCAGGGAGGGTGATGAGCTAGAATGGCCATGAGACCACACACAGCTTTGAACACCAATGAAAGAGTGATAATGAGGGACCACTGGGAAGTTTTTGAGCAAGGGAGTACGTATGACCATAGGAAATACTGACTTCTGACAGAAAAAAAACCCTTCTACCAGTAATTCCTATTTGCTCGTTACAAATAGCCCTGACAGTACTCAATTATGCCTTGAGCTCTGTCGCAGGACAGAAAATGTGGCAAGCCAATTTAGACAATTCATGAGGACTGTGGCAAGTTCTAGGGAGACTGCTGGCTATTCCTGGTGTTCCCATCAAGACAAGATAATGCCAGTAAGGCACTTTTAATGGAGTAAGCGAGACAGAGATGGAGACGCAGCTGTTGGCGAAGGGGCCGCTTACAGCAAGCGCAGACGGAGAACAGGAAACGTGTTACGGGAACCCAGGGACAGCGGCTCCAGGGAGACAAGGCAGTTGTGCCCTGCGGCTCTGCTCTCCCCTCCCCCCTCCACCTCCTTGCTCGACGTCCACCCCAGGGAGAAAGTGTCTATACCTGCAGACCAGGAGACAGAGCACAAGGCGGCCTTGATTTCACCCGGAGTTCCAAAAAATTCTGACACTGTGCAAACCTGGACGGTATGTTCTCCAGTCCCCTTTGCCATCTATACCCGACAGTGGAAATACGCGGGGGGCGGGGGGAGTACTTTACTCCTAAGGGTTGGTTTTCAATTCAGAGAAGTACAAGATCAACGACTTTGGGGCCCAATATAACTGATTCACGTCAAGGCTCTGTCATTCTCTAGCTGTGTGGCCTTAAGCAAATCTCATAATTAAACCTTATTTTTCTACCTACAAAATGGTGATGATACTGCCTAACCCTGAAGGTTAGAAATAATCACTGTCAAGTACCTAGGCATGACAGTAAGTATCCAGCACATAAATTGATATTTTTATCATTACAATGCTAAAAACTATTTAACGAATGCTTTCTCCACCAGACACTGTTCTAAGAGCTTCCCACGACAACCCAATGAGGCAGGTACTATTGTTATCCTCATCTGACAATTACAGAAACCGAGGCCTCTATGTACAGTACCCCTGGAAATTGGTAACACCAGGCAATGACTATCATCAAATACTGATTCACAGGTAAATTCCTGAATTTCTCCTTCTATCAACCATTAATTTCACAACTAGTTGGTGATGCCCTATGGTGAATCAGGCCCTGGAGATACAGGAAAAAAGTGACCAGTAACCACTATAATAAGTGCCGTGTGAGCCCGTGTATCACCAGTCCATTAGTAACCAAGGTGAAGAATACTCTATAATAAACATTAAACAAAGGTGTTTTATCTTAAAAATTGAAGACATTTACATAGCACTTAACTTTAAAATACCTGTAGGAACCAAAAGACACAATTTCCTTGTATCTTTGTTTTGGAAGTATATGGTACCCCAGAAATCATTTAGATGTGGTTACTGGCTTTGAGCAAAATTATTTTCATTCCAGATGTGCCCCAGTGTTTTATAAATGCTCCGTGTTTTGTAAGTGCTCCCTGCGAGAAGCACTGTTCTCTTTCCCCACAACAGTCATTGGGTGCATTCTGTGTGCTACTCCTACCAAAAACAGGTGTCGACAGAGAATGTGGCACCGGAAGATGGGACGGGGGCATGGGGGCGTGGCAGCTACAGTCCACTTTGCTCTGCAGCCTAAAGAGACCGTTTTCCCAGGTTCTCCTGCAGGGGTATCAGTCTCACTGCCACCAACGGGGAAATGAACCACAAAAGGGAATAAAATGATTCTTCACCTCTAAATAAACACTAATGACCTAAACATTTTTGTGAGGACTAAATAAGATGATTGATGTTAAGGATTTAACAAAACTATGATTATATAATATATATAACATCAAGCTATTGTTATTACTATTATTTTTAATTTCTTAAACAACTATTTTTCATGAGGGTCACCAAATTATGGTCAAACGCCAAAGCCAACCTTAATTAAGTCCTCATGATCTTGCCCCCTTGAAATAGTAACTCAACTACCTACCTCCTCTAACTCCAACCAAGACAGGTAATTTTTAAAAAATAAAGTATCACTCAATATCACTTGTTACTATAAATCTTACTACTTTTAAGAGTATTCTACCTATTATTAGTATCAAGAATAAGCTCTGATTAAATTACTATTAAGGTACACTTAGAAACAGAACTATTCATTTTAATATAGTTACTATTATATATGAAGTTTCTTTAAAAACTCCTTCAAGTAGCTAAAACTTCCCAGGATAATTTCATCCAATTATCAGATCTGTCCTTCAAGAACACCATAAAAAGCATTAAATTGAATCCCAACTCATTAAATTGTGATAAATATTAATCCCTAGAATAAAAATAGACTAAAGATTAGGATCTAGAACTTACACCTTCTATACCTTCAATGGATTTTTTTTTTTTTTTACTTTAGCAGAAAGTTTCATAAAGGTGAAAATTGCAGAGTGAGAAGAAAAAAAAAGTCCCATACTTGATATTCAAAGTTTGTGACTGTTACTATCTGTGCCAGGAGATCACTCTTCCATGCGTGGGTTTGGTCTCAGATACGAACTACTCAAAACTTTATCTTCCCAAATTATTAGTATAGCTGAAGTGGTCCTAAAATCTTACCTATCTGTTAGTCCATACGCCAGATCGAGCATGTCATTCTCCTCATCAGTGACTGCTTCTAACTTCTCAAATATGTGCTCTTCAAAGATGAGGTGACAGGTGGAGCAGGCCAAGGTTCCCTCACATGCACCTACGAAAGCAACACACATTGAACACACTCCCCCTACATTAAACACAATTCAAATCTAGTTTGAACTAATTATTTCTAAATTTTAGAATCAGCATTAGCATACAGAAATGATAAGACTTTACTTCTGAATAATAATGAGATTTTGGGAAAACCCCTCCACCCCTCCTGCCCTGAACACACATACAATTTGAAATCACTTTCATATATGGTTTCAAAAAGGTTCTGAGCTAAGTGCTGTGAAGGGAAACACAAAAATACACAATCCTAGTACCAAAGAGCTTACAAGTTAATAAACTCAGACATGCACGCACATAACAATATATGCACTTTTAAACTTACATAATAATAATTTATATAATAGCATAAGTTATTTACCTTTATTCTGGAGAGCTGAACACAACTGATGAAGCCTTGTGGTGTATGAGAGGAATTAGAAAGCAACCAAACCTATGTCTAAATCAAATTAAGTATTTCTCCCTCTCGATCTCTCCTCATAATCAATAGAATCAAGTAAGTCATTTAAGAATTATATTGGTTTTAAAATAATGAGATAAGACTATTTCTCCTGTCCTGTTTTTTAAGTTTTTAATTTGACAGTTATTTTCTGAGTGCCTATTATATGCCAGGCACTGTGAATGGGGAACTGAGAAGTCGAGTCCAACCAAACCATGACTGGATCTGCTCCACATCTCTGTCCCAGGGGTTACCTAGCCTCTGCTTGAAAACCTCCTGACAAAGCTACAGTGTCAGCCAGCCAGTTCCGCCCTGGGCTTCTGCCCAGCGAAGCCTGTCACACTGTAACTTCTAGCTACTGATCCAAGTCTACCCCACAGAGTCCAGGCCTTCTTCCCCCCACCCATCCCGATGTGCATCGTGATTTGCTATGTGTACCCAACGTGAAAGGATCCCCCCCACCTAATTCATTAATACACCCATCACCTCATAGATCTACATTTTTTGTGGTTTTTTGGTGAGAACATTTCAGCTCTACTCTCTTAGCAAATGTCAGTTATCAGTTATCAGTTATAGTCACCATGTTACAATTAAATCCTCAGACCTTATTCATTTACAGCTGCAAGTCTGTATCCTTTTACCAACCTCTCCCTATTTCCCCACCTCCTGGCAACCACTTTTCTACTCTGTTACTGTGAGAACTTTATTAACAGTTTATTTAGTGAATCTTTCTTCTAAACAATAGCTTTTCATATATTTGAGACAAATGTCCCTCTCCAGGCTGAGCATACCTAGCTACTTCAAATTTGTCTTACATAAAAACAGCTCTAAATCCCATCCCCCAGTCTGGTTAAGCTTGTCTTTCAGAAATGGGAGTCCAAAGAAGGATCTGACAAAACAGAATTACACAGAATCATGTTCTGGTTAAATTCCACCTGAAAAAAGTTATTCTGGCTTGTTTTTTAAATAATTTTTAAGTTATTTAAACACTCCTAGAGTCCTAGGAGTAACTTCAGTTTGATATAGATTCTCTTTTGGTCAATCAACAATACATAAAACATATAACTGTTATCAATAACGAGTAACCTGCTTAATTTTCCTCCGAATGAATTAATCATTTTAACAAGAGTTGTTTTGTCATTCACTTATTTAAAAAAAAAAAAAATCAAGAAAGAAATGAGAGACTTCCCATTTTTACCAAATCTAATTCAGAGCAGTAACAGGATTAAGGAGAGAGAGACCATATGGTGAAGTACAGGAGTTACAGATGGGCTCTGGAGCCAGACTCCCAGGCTTCAATTCCAGCACCACCTCGACCTACTTCACCCTCCACACCTCAGTTCCCTCCCTAGTAACTATACAGCCTCACAGGGTAGTTGCAAGAATTACATATGAGTGTTTACTTAACTATGTACTGGCAACCATGATATATAGGTAGTAAGGCCGATACAAGTGTATTATTGTTGTTATTAATCACTTATTAGTATTGTTATGTGTTAATACTATTAGTTGGAAGTTGTAAGGAATCTTAAAGTAATTCAACCTTCTTTTTAAATACAACAGGAATTAGGGCGCCTGGGTGGCTCAGTTGGTTGAGCGACTGCCTTCGGCTCAGGTCATGATCCTGGAGTCC